>NC_139408.1:55002082-55499582 GCF_905368555.1 Meleagris gallopavo | reverse complement strand
TTGAGGTTGACAGTGTGACAGGGAAGCAAAGAGAAGCAATTGCGGGCTGAATGAGAGCCTTTTTCAGCCATACAGCAGCCTCCTCCTTAGCCCCTGAGAAAAAGAGGTAACAGATGCCGATAGCAAGAATCCCTAACAAAGTCCTAACTTTGATGCAGACAGAAGACAAAAAAACGCAAAAGATTGTCTCACTTCAGAAAACCTTGAATGGAGCACAAAGGAGGTGGCGGCGGGGGGAAATATCGCGGGGCTGGAAATGGCTGGGAGAGTTATGGAGCGACGGCGCTTTCAAGAAATATGTTGTTGTAAAGGTTTCAGATCTCCGTCATCTGCCAGTGTGGCACGGCGAGGCGCTGGGGCAAGTGGCTGCAGCCATGGGGGGCCGGCGCTTTGTTTGCGCTCCGCCGAGCCCCACGCTTGCACCTTTCCTCTTTTCTTCAGTAAATCCAATGATTTATATAAGGGATGGAAAATAATGGCTGGGGGAGTAAAAAGCTGCCCGGAGTGATTTTCTGATGGAGGGAAGCGAACAGGCCATGTGCAACACGAGTTTTCCTGTTCACTTGTGATATTTATCGCTGCTTCTTTTTTAAGCAAAAAAAAGCACTACCAGGGAGCTCGTCCATAGACTTTGGATATGACGTAACAACATTAAATTAAAAATAAATTAAAAAAAAAAAAGCCTTAAAGTAATAAAAATAATAATACCAGCTTTTGTTCGCTTCAAACTGATCCAGCCCTTTGGATGACATGAGCCCAACAGATTTCCTTTTCTCACTAAAATTGTGGCAGGAGCGCATTCATCACGGAAATGCAATATTGAGTGTGTGTGTACAGGGAGGATCTGCTCAGTGACGGGTTGCAGCACTACGCACAGCTCTTTGGCTGTGCTAAGCTGGCAGACCCCCCTGCCCAGCCTCGGCGCTGGATAAACCTCCTTTTACCCCGTGACTTCTGCAGCAATCCTACGGCATATGGATTAATAACTGCGGATGAAGTGGGCAGGTGAAATGTGCTGCCTCCTGCTTTCATCCATGCCGGTCACAGTCCTAATGTTATTTGTGTATGTTTGCATGGAGAAAGGGATGCTACAAGCCAGCGGCTTGCGTTTTTCTTCCCCTTCAACGTTAGCCTCGAATGAAAGGAAAAGAACAAATGTTTCTGCAGAGAGAGGGATTAGTGCTGATAGGACACCGTGCGAGCAGCCCGACGTGGACTTTTTAAAAGCTGGGCTGTGTTAGTGGCCTAATGGATTGATATGGTTTAGTCTTCAAATAGGTATTTAGAGAAAGGATAAAGCGCGAATAACGGAGAGATACGTTATTAAAACCAAGCTGTTGAAAGAATTATAAATTCACCACTCGTTCAAATAGGAAAGGAAAGCCCATGACATTTCCTTAAGGAGTAATGATAGTCTGCAGTGTCAATATGGCTTTGGTATCTACACATTAAAATGCTTCTATGCATAAGTCTCTATTTATGGGGTAATGGCATGCAACATTTCAACTGGGTATTTAAATGCTGCCTTTTCCCTCTTCATAATTGCAGCATTGGAGAGAACTAAATTAGTTATTTTTTGCCTCCAGTGTAATATTTGGCAAACTATTTTATTTTTTCAAATATTTTCATATATTTTTCCAATATATCTCCCTGACTCAGACTTTGTTTGCTAAGTTTCATGGCTGCGTTATACAAATTTTACATCTGCACTAAACAACAGCAGCATTTAATGCTGGAAGTTAAGATAGAAACGCTCTCAACTTACACTACAGTGGTGTTGTAGCAGTGTCGATGTGGCACCATAATTATAGTTCAAAAAGCAATTAAGATAAAAGCCAGCACAAAGCGATCAGCCAAGTACCAAGAGACCAAATTCTAAACAAAACAAAACTCTAATTTCAAGCTAAACAAACTTTTGGTGGTCCGTGTGAGCAACATTTGAATATTCATATATATGCATGCAAACACATAGAGGGTTTGGGCTTCAAAAACATTCCTATAGCAGCAAACTGAGTTGAAAACCTCCTGAATGACTCTTGAACCTCTTCAGCAACTCTCTGGGAGGTGTCTGTCCAGGTTTAGGCTGTGTATGAGCATAACTATACAAACAGACATGGACATACACGTGGACGTTTATGTCACATATCACACAGACACACAAACATTTGCAGGTAAATTCAATCTATTCACATAGGTATGGAGATATGGGCATATATATGTATTCATATACAAACATTCCAACCTGAACTTATGTTTTATTTCTCTTGCTCCTCTTCTGTAACTATTTCTATTGCAAACTCATTTGTATATTACAAAACTAACTGGAAGAAACTATAAAAGAGAATTATAACCCTGCCCTATGCATCTACAACAACTATGAACATTCCAGGAGGAAAGTGTCCTTTTCCACTCAATTCTGAGGGCAGACTGACTACAGAACTGAACGCAGAATCATAAAGCACAAACTGACTTCTGATTTATTCAGTTTTACGGAGTTTTCCATGAGGGAATACATTATGTCTTAACTAATGTTTTCCCTTAAAACATAAGTTTTGCTGAACCAATTAAATCGACCAACTAATCTTGCACACGAAACATTAAACAAGAATGAAGTGTCTGCAATTAGCAAAAAGCTTTGATGTGACTAAATATCTATCTCTCTGCATCGCCGATGTTGTGGGTTTGAGTCCCAGCTGATGTTAGTTGTGCTGAATGTGAATGTTTGCTATATGTTTCTGACCAGCTGAGTCTTGGAGCAGCAACACTGCTGGGTTCAGGGAGATGGAAAAGCAGATGTCAAACGCTGCTACCGGAAAGGATGTAATCTGAGTTAAAACATGGGTAAAAATGAGTAAGTAAAACACATATATATATGATAATATAGCCCTGAGGTTGTATTGTGTTGAAAAAAAAAAAACAACACATCATAGTTAATGATTTTAAAATTAAAGATAGTCTTGTGCTAGGCAAGAGGGCAAAAAGAGAAGCATGGATAGGTCTGAAAGGAGCCTAGAGTAGCTCAGCTCTGCCATCCAGGAGCAAATCCTGCTCCCATGCAACACCTCCCTCCTGGCAGCAGGGATTTCGGGAACCTGATACTCAGGACTTTCAGAAACTTTAGAGGCATGAGAAGCTGTGTGCAGAGGTGTGGCCTGGTAATTGCTTGCCCTTTTTTGTGCAAACATGAAAATAACTCTCTGGCCAGGCAGCTTGGGAAGCACTGGTGGGTGTGGGGGCAGGTGTGGGTGTTAGGAAGGCAGCGTGGGACAGGGGGCTGCTCAGACCTGCCCAGCAGCCAGTCTTGGGAATGTAATGGTTGCCTTGATTTTACCCTCCTACGTTGCTCTCAAGATGTTTTCCTTCAAGCTTGCAGCAATAGCCAGCTCAAATAGCTGGATACAGGAGCAAAAAAACACAAACTGGGGTCTCCCCACCTGCTGAGTGTGCTGACTAATAAACAACAGGCTTGGAGCTAGAGCTTGGAAGTGCCATACACTGTGAATAAACCACTCAATATTCACCAGGTGTGGGAGAGAGCTGAGGCTGTACATCACACAATCAATGAATGATTAAGTTTGGAAAACACCTCCAAAAACCAAGGCCAAACCTACACCGTCCCTCTGTGGATGCCCCTCAGTGCCACATCCCCATAGTACTTGAGCATCTCTCAGGGACACACTGAATTATTGTTTTACAGGATGGATGTTACAAGATGTTGGTGCAGTGGCTGCATTCCTCCTCCTCCCCTCTGCCTTCAAAAGTAGGTTTTTGGCCATCATACAGATCTACCACATTAGGCAGATGTTGTTATCTGTGCAGAGGAAGTGGACTCCAGCCTGATAACCCTCTCGAAATTGTCAGTTATATTTACATCATGATTCATTTTTAGAAATCAAAATAATTACAACTGATAAAAATGAATGAATCTGAGATGATATTTTGAAGGCTGGCTCATCTCCAAAGAAAACAAAAGTGATGGGGAGCTTATTGGTGTAACTCGGATAACTCCTGCTCCTGCTGCATTGCATTAGGTGCTTGCAGAAGATGCCTTGGGAGGCAGGTGGCAGCCCAAATCATTCCACTTGAGGAGACTGAAGGTCACTGCTGGCTTTGTTTTCAAGTTTAAAATAGTATTCCTGCTTCTTATTGCTCTGTCTCCAGACTGTGGTAGGGTCCAGAATTGCCATGGGGTGACAATGATGGAAGTGAAAGCTTGGGCATGCCTGCTCCAGCGTGGAGCCCAAAATTACCCAACTCAGCAGCGCGGTATCTGCAGCACAAAGGGAGCATCAATATGTAAAATGGTTTTCAAAGACTGGGAGGCTGGGACTGAAAGGAGGAGCTTCAAGAGGGCAAGCAGGAGGCAGATTTTTAGTGGAGCTGCCTGGCAGAGAATGGGGCTGGTTGGAGGGCAGACTGACCAACACAGAGGGCAGAGGGTGGCATCCCAGCTCAGCTGCAGACACACTGTTCCCTGCTGCAATGAGAGGCTCCACCGTGCTCTGGCCCCACTCTGCCCACCTACCAGGCCAAAAGTTTCTAGGGCACATGAAACAGTGCACTTGCACAGCCCGTGCTTCCTCTGAGATGCAATCTAAAATGGCAAGAGTATGTATAGGATAAGATGCCTCATTAGTTAACATCAATAATTCCTCTGAAATAATCATTTTTAACTCATTGCCAATTAAATTAAATTCATGTATGCGTGTAGTAACATTTGGGTCTCTGGGAGGAATTGGTGTTCAGTTAAAAGAGAAGCCAAACACCATTAAAACAGAAATGTACAGTGAGTGTGGTTGAATTCCACCTGTTCGTTCCAGATGTTTGCAGTGATTCACACATCTAAAGGCTCAGTAAATAGAACTAATGATGGTTCAGAATATCTTAATACCACTAGCTGCATCACTTAAAAACGAAGCTGCTTAAATAGGGTTATAAGGCATGCTGCTAAAAACTCTGCAGGGATAACATTGCCCTTATGAAAAACTACAGCTTGGATTTGCTTGAGGATCCAAGACTCAAGCGATTCTCCAGGGATCTGCCTTGGATTCCTGGTTTAGCAACGGGAGGAATCTATGGATTAGTAAGAAGAACAGAAAATGGAATACAAAAAGAAAGATGGATGCTGTGAATGAGTCATGGGTATCTTAAGAAGCCAAATATTACCCAGCACTCTGCTGCTCTTTATGCCATGGGCATGTTGTTGCACATCTATATGTCCATGCAAGGATAGCTATTCAAACCGCACGTCTGTCTTTTTGCACAGGGAAGATGAATTTCTCCTTTTTCATAGCCATACTGACTTCAAATACTTTGTGAACTTTATTTATTACAGGGCTCAATTGTGTGTTCACGCTACACGTAGATACCACCATAGAAGGGCAGCACTGCAACTTCCTTACACAGAAATGCTTCCCAATAGTTAAAGATCATGCTCTGAGATAAATCCAGCTGCCAACAAATCAGGACTTGTAGAAATTCCCCACAGCTAATGGAAAGTCATTAAAAGCAGCTTTTCCCCCACCCTGGGAACTAGGGAATGAAGCTGAGATTCCTACAGATTGGTGCCCTATGTCCTTGGTCCCTTTCCCATTTGGTCTCTTTTGCATTCCCCATGTATGCAGTATGGATGCTCCCCAGATTTCCCAGTCTTTGTAAGAATTGTGTTCCCCCATCTAGATGGTTAAAACTGGGCCACAGATTTACAAATAGTGAGTCTTGTGGGGGGAAGGCACAGCATTGCTTTTGGCAAGGTGACTAAACTGAGGTGACTGGTATCTGGGGTCAGAGGTGAGTTTTGGTGGGCACCACTTCCAGAACAGAGAACTCTCTGCTGAGAAAACCTTTGGGCTTTGGGTGTAGCTGTAGAGTGAGTCAGTTTTAAAACATTTCTCATCAAAGAGCATCTCTGGATTAAAAATATTTTGTGATTCACAGTTTCTGGAAATGCATAGGTAGAAGTAAAGAAAGCCATAACTCCACGATGGCAACAATGCCAAAGGTCTTCACCACAATAATCATAGGCTTTTTCTTTGTAGGATCTCCTACTGCTAAAAGAAAGGAGCTAAATACCCAAAGCCAGATGTCACCAATATGTTGGGCCAGGAGGATTTCATGAGAGGCACCTCAGCCGTCCCCTGCCTTAGGGCAGGATTAGTGCTAGCTAATCATTCCTAGTATATATTTCTACTGACTGTTCTTAAATGCCATCCACAGGACCCTTGGACACTGGTTAATTTAGCATTGTTCTTAATGCAAAATAGAGTATTTTGCCAGCATGATTTCTCATGTGCTGCTGATGATGTTCTCATGGGGCAACCTATAGCTGGACAGTAGGGTGGTGGCACCTCGGTGGCAGCTGCCATGAACACTCTGGGCATAGTGGAGGGGGTTACATTCCCTCCCTGCCCGCTTCCTCCGCTCCCTCACACACAGAACATTTCCTCAGGCTGTGCACAGGGACCAGGATTTGGGCCTTAATTAATAGGATTATTTCTTATGAATTCCTTCTTCCATTTTTTTCCTAAGTTGTTTTATAAGAGCGGTAGGTTTGGCTTCCCTCTGTTAAAACATCAGCATTGTGCTTGTGGGGCTAGGGATGTGGCAAATAGCTACTGCTTTCCTGTTAGTACTGGCAAATATAGGGCATATCCTCAAGCTATGAGAGGCAGAGGATGGTGTGTTACCACTCCCCTTAGCTGATAAATGAAGGTAGTCCCATTGCTATGATACATCTTCTATACATTGAGGAGGCCCCTGAGCACTCGGTATTCCTGGAGAAAGCAAGAAGTGACCCCAGTATTGCACCCAGAGGGTGGTTTGTGTGCACAAAGTTTCCTTGCAAATAGGATTTGCCAAAAAGTTTGAAAATGTCAGTTGAGCAGAGTACTGACTCAAGCCAAGGAGGTACTGAGTATCTTTGCTGTCACTCTAGCCTCAGAATCTTTTTTCTTCATTATTGTAAAACAGCCTTTCATGTGATTTCTCTATGTAACTGATAATGTTCTTGAGCTTGCATTTCAGAGGAAAGGTTATTTTTGAAAAGATTAAAGAAAATTCTTATCAATCTACATGCTTGTTGTAGGAATGCCAACTCTCTTATAAGTGGAGGCCCATCCATGCCTTTATTTCGATGTAAAAAAACTCCTGGCCAGCACCTACAACACATAAAAGGTATTGAAAGCAGAACTTGATCTCATCTCACTCTGAAGACAGCAGGGCCTTTCTCCTCCAGGATAAATCCTAAACAAACCCTCTTCTTGGGCCTAGCTTTACTGGCAGCTTCAGCAACAAGAGATAAACTTCAGCCTATGTTTCCTCTCCAAGCTTAGTTGTTCAGAACTTTCTTTCTCCAGGCTTGAGTCAGTACCCTGCAAGAAGCAATTATCAAAGTGATAATGTGACTGGGGATGATCAAACACCCCTTTTGATACTGTGCAGTGCTATCACGGCAAACTTCAGTGGTTTGATCACAGCTCAGAAAGAAGAAAAGGTACTCATCCAAAAGAGCCTTTGAGTCCATCTCCCATTATAAGCAACTCTTGATAAAATGAAATAGAGGAGTGACAAAAATTATGCCTAAAAAGCTTGGATCATTGATCAGGAGCAACCAGACCAGTTGACTTGCTCTTTGTGAAACGTTTGGAAAGGGGTTATCTTGACTGTTCATGAAGGTCTAGTAGAACCTTTTCCACTCTGTGATCATTGGTAGGAGGAGTCTCAGATCTTAGAAGTTCATTCAGAACAGATGTATCCCGTGTCCCAAATCACCTCAAGGACAAAATTCAGTAATTAGAGAAAGCCTACCACTACTTATTTACTTAATCAGAAAATACAACGTCAGGTTCACCACAGGATCAGTAAAGGGATTGAGATGTGGTACAGTAAAGATCATTCACCAGAAACATCACGCAGCGACATCTACCCTAGTGTGAATGCAAAAGGAGTTTGGGCAGTGGCTATGGGTTATTGCTACGGGGCATGCTGTCGATCCATAGCAAAGGTAGTATGGCAAAAGGGAAAAACTCTAAACCTGCTGAAGGGACAAGACATAGATTTCCTGTAATTAGTACCTGATGCCCATTGATTTTTGAAAGAGCAGCTCTTTAAAATAAGAGCAGATTGCACAGTGGTCACAGTGGCCCAGAGAAACGCTCCTGAGATCTCGGGTCTGCTTCAGGAACAGATAACAGTGACACCATCACAGCGTTTAGCAGTATTGACGTGTGCATGCAATGGACCAGGAACCACATCTAAAAGCCCGTTCTACTTCAGACCAATTTGTGTAAATAGACGCAAGCATTTCTAAGGTTTGATTGACTGAAGTCAGTGAGAAAGTCTCTGCTGACTACACTGGGCTCCAGATAAGGTTCTTCAGTTCAGTAGCTTCCAAAATGCATCTGCTTTTCTGATTTAGTGCTGTTGTTTGATGCAGGTCAAAACCAAATGAGCCTTAATTAGCTTCAAACTGAGTTCCCATGTTTACAACGTACCGCTTTATGTTGCTGTATTAATTTAGGTATATATGTTATCAGTCATCTGTGAACTTTGGCTTTTCTGAGAACGCCTGTTTGTCTCACAGCCTCTCCCTGACTGCAGTGCAGTATTGCTCAATTCTAGAATAATCAAAGGTGCACTAAAAATAGAGGAAATTCTTGTATATCAGGGCAAAAAAGAATGCACACAACTTCTTTGCTCACTGATGCAACCAAAACACCCAGGAGTTATTATAATGTGCATTCCCTTGACAGAGACTTTTATTTCATGCAAATTACTATGATTAAGATTCGAATACTTTTTTTCCATTTTCGCACATTACTTAATCAATGTGAAGTACTGTGTAAAAATTGCATCTCTTCGTAACAGTGATTTTGACCAAGTCAAGTGTTGCTGCTAGAATCCTAATCCAGACTTGTGATTCAATTATCATTTAGAGACTTTCTAAATTCAAATTAAGTTTACAAAAAAGAAAAAAAAAAAAACCCAACCACCCCAATATCAATATGGATCATTTGTAGGTTTTATCAAAACAGCTTTGTGCTGCAAGGGAATGTAAAGCACGTTGGATTCTTTCTGTCTCATGCACTTCTTTAATTTAACATGAAAAATATACAGTGCTGCATGGAATCTGAGCATTAAAATGTATACCATGGGACACTTCTTGTTTGTATTTTATAGTCAGTGACCCTGAGAGCTTATGAGAATATTTAAGCTCTGGATGTAGGCATCTGATTGAATCAATCACATTACCACAACTTTATGGGTTACCACTCACTAGGAACACACTGGTTTTCAATTATACCCATGCAGTCATATGGACCGTTTCAATCTTTTGACTGTTTCGATCATGGTTTTTTGGAACAAATTCACTGTGGGCTGTTCAGTGTGATAAGATCAGTAATGACCATGATGTTGGTCTGGCCCCTTACATATCCATGTATTTGGCATTGAAACTCCTTCCTTAAAGGCAGCGATGCTGGTAGAACTGGAATAAACACTTTTTTGGGGAAAAAATCCCAGAGCTACTTGATATAAAAAGACCAGTTGGAGAAGAAGTCGCTATATCCTTTGGCCCCAGAGATGACACAATCCATTCTGGAGCACTTTAGCCTGGAATTCATAATGTAAAGCCTTTGGATTGCAGAGGCTGGCTAGAAAATTACATTTTCATTAATATTTTGACTAATTATTCTCCTACAGTCAGCTAGAAGGGTTACCTGGTCTCTTAAATCTGCTATGTATCTAGTATGCTAGCAATTTCCCTTCCTTTTCATTCCTCACAGGACAGAAATTAGACATTGTCATTCCATATTATTTGCGACATGTTGACATTATAATTTAAAAGGATGCAGCAGTTCTGAACAGCTGGAGAGTAATCCTGAACAATCCTTGACAGTTTCCTTTGGAGGATGAACACCCCTCCCTGGAGAACTGTACAGTCTCTTATTTTAAACTAACAGCTAATTTTAGACAGTTTGCCCTCTTAGAAATGCACGCCACAGAGACTTCTCTACATGGCGAACAGCAGTGACCAGAGATAAGCACCCACACAGAAAAAGAGAGCTCTAAAATAGATTTTTCCTCTTCTAGGAGACATGACTTGTTTGCAGTATTGCCTGATGGAGCTGAGGAGAGACTCTCATGGCTGACATAGCCCTCCCTCGCGCTGTGCTGGGCTGAAAGCTTTGTGGATACAGCAGATACTTTGAGGCTGCTGTAGCTTATTTCTCAGAGATATGGGGGGGGATTTCATTAAGCAGAGGGGATTTTTCCCCCCAGCCCATAATGTTCAGCACAGTGTGCACAAAACCTCTTGCTACCAGAAGGGAGCAGGGAGCAATTTGCAGCAGGGTTACGTGCCACCTCTCTCAGAGGTCTTGGTTGGAATGATGTGGTGATGCAGTGGCACAGCTGCCCAGGGAGTGGTGGGGTCACCATCCCTGAAGGTGAAAGGTGGAGATGTGGCACTGAGGGACTTGGGGTTGGGCTTGAGGGTCTTAGTGGTCCTTTCCAACTGTAATGATTCTATGATATCAAGCAGCATGGGGCACGAGTCAGCAAACACCTTGTGTAAGAGGGAAACCAACTTCATCCAGCCTTGTCTTGTGCATGATTGAGAAATGAGAGGGTGAGTTGTGGGGCATCTCCTGCAGGAGGAGGGGAAGCCACTGTTTGCCATGCAGAGCCCTATCTCCTGCCCTTCTGCACTGGTTCAAACACCTGAACCAAAGCACTCTCATCCCTAGCTAGAATTGTCTTGGCTTCTTTATTTTCTGATTCCCAGGGAAATCCTAACCTCACATCATGATGTTCCTGGGACATCCCAAAAAAATTTATGCTGTTTTCAGGTCAGTCATCAGGCAGGAGACCCTTTCGCCAGGTCTGAGGTTGTTTTGCCTTTAGGTTAAGGATGGAAACAAACTGCTGAAGCAACTACGATTTGTGTGCCACACTACCTGAAGAGGAGCAGATCCATCTCACAGAAGGCATTGAAAGGGAAAGCAAGAAAAAGTCCTCAAAAATCACAACCAAATTGGTTTTCTATTGTCAGAGGAGCTGGGGGCACTGCCAACACAGAAGAGAAGCTCACCTGAAAAGCTAGCTCATGCTCTGCAGCTCTTATCTCTCCTGGGTATAAGAGCAAGAGCAGAAAAGTACTAAAGAACCAAACCTTTCTGTGCCATGAATGGAGCCGGAGCCCACTTTGAAGTGTGAGATCTGCATTGTGTTCAACTGCATTTCTACACGCATACATGAGTGTAGTCAGAGGTCTGAGCACTAACTCTTGCTCTACTGGGACGTGGAAAGGATCTGATGGGCGTTTGGTGCAGCCTTTCATCAACATAACCTGCTGCACATCTCTTCTGGGGAGATTTAGGTTGAATATAAAAAAAGTGGGTTTTTTTTGTTTTTTTTTTTGTTTTTTTGTTTTTTTTTTTTTTTTAATATATACACACTATGGGTGGTGAGGCATGGGCACAGGTTGCCTAGAGAAGTGGTGGTGCCCCATCCCTGGAGCCACCCAAGGTCAGGCTGGATGGGTCTGAGCACTGATGGAGCTGTGGATGTCCCGATTCACTGCAGGGGAGTTGGACCAGATGGCCTTTAGTGGCTCCTTCCAATTCAACTGATTCTCTGAATCTGGGGTCAGGATGCCCTTTCTTAAATATTGCTGGCTGCAGAATAACAGTGTCTGGAGTTAGGGTATGCCAGGTGCTGCACCCCATGAAGTCAAGGGGAAATTCATTATGGGTTTCAAGGACAGCACATTGAGGGCCCTCCTTCAGCTGTCATTCAGGAATTTGCCTTGTGGTTCTTACCCTTTAAATATTTCTAGCAAAACAGGATGGGGCTCCAAAGAGGAGTGTCTGGCAGAAGAGTTCCCAGTTTTGATTTCCCTAATTAAAAACAAGTCCTCTCAACTCTCAAAGCTCTAATCTGAGCATAATACATTTCAAGACCAGAATGCTTTCTTTGCATTTAGAGCAAGAGTTTAGAGCAACAAGCTTAAAAACATATTTTTATTGTGTTTTTTTTTTTTTTTAAAACAGTTGCACCCTATTTATTCTGCAATTGGAGGGGCCAATAAGCCAAGAAAACCCCAAGAACATACGGATATTGAATGGACTGATACAAATCTACTACAGCAAGATTTATGTTGAGGCAACTTGGTCTTTGCTATTCCTGAAGAAGCATTTGCAGGATGCAGACCCTCAGCATAGCATGTGGAGGAGCTGAACAGGTAATGTGCCAGTGCTGTGCCTTGAGGCCCACAGGGATGGAGATGAAGCTGAATGAACACTTGTCTGTATGCAGGCAGTCGAATGCATTTTGAAAGCGTGTGTGCCAGAGCTGAAGAGCCTACAGGACCCAGGTGTTTACACCTGATAAAAAGCCAAGACAAGTGCTGTGAGTGTAGGAATCTGAAGAGAAGGCAGGACTCAATCTCTTTCCTTGAATGATTCCTGGCCCCACAAAAGCAGAATCAGAACAGTATTTCCCATTGAGAACCGGATCCTCTAGCTAAGGGAGAAGCTCACAAGCAATTGTATGTACCCAGGACATGGGACTGAAAGGGTCAGTGAAGCCAACTTTTTTTTTTATTATTATTATTATTATTTTTTTTTTTAAGGTCCTTCAAACTTGCTTTCAAGCAGAAGCTAGAAATGCAAACTCTACCACTTTCCTCCACAGAAGATTAAGATGAAGTACAATAAAATAGCTCAATAGAATTTTAAAACCTTGATATCCCTATTGATTTTCCATGGAAAGCAGACAGTGATGAACAGTAATATTACAGTGCCCTCAGGTCAGTGTTCTTGTACTGAGATGCAGAATGTATCTAAATAAAATCTAGTTTTACTAGAAACTGTGCTCTGGACCACATTTCACCTATATCCAAAATGGTCTCTCAGATCAGCTCACCACTACATTACCCTTCCTATTGTATCTCAAAGTATGAGATTACTGCTGATATGTTTAATGTCTTCTAATGTAAATCCAAGAGACACGTTGGGAACCCTCAACCAACCTAAGGCTTGCTCTGCAGATGAGATCAGAATCCACCTCTAAATTCACACAGCTCTATGTAAAATTTTCCTAGGACAGCCTGATGGAGAGAAGTCAAAGGCATTGGATGGAAGAAGGGTTAATGGAAGACATAAGAAATTCCCTAACTGAGAGTTCTTGAACCACAACTCCTCTCCTCATGTCCAGAAGATCTCCTGGAACCTCTCTCCACTTGACTGGTGGCCTCCAAGAACCAATGGACCCCGAGAGAGATTAAGTAGAGCAGGTTGATGTCACGAGTCATGTTCCTGCATCAAGTTGATGACGTGGTTCAGCTGCTGGTTAAGCTTTACATGTGTGTAATATCTGTATGTCCAGTTAAAGGCATGGGCAATGTTGGCTCCCAATAACTGCAAACCAAGGCTGGTGCTTTTTGTGAAGGAAAAGTGTTTATCCCCTCATAGCCTCAAGTGTTCCCTATAGATAGGCATCTCTTTGCCTGTAGAAGTACATCCTAACACACCTTTCAAAGGTGAAGTACTCCCCTGACTTGCTTTGTCCACTGGCAACCCCTTCCAAGGACAGAAAGAAAACCAACAAACCCTCCTTATTTTCCTCCTCCCTTGCACATTTTCAGTTAAAATAGATTTGGGCAAGCTACGCTGAATGTGCCTCAAATCTCTTTGCATGGTTAAAGTTGATTAATTGGGGTCAGAAGTGAAAATTAAATAATGGCAACAGCTAATGAAATACAGATAGCTTCTCCCAGGCCTTGCAGATGATGGAGCATGAGCTGAGATGCCTGAACTGGTTCTGCCTCCTTCACCTTGGGTTAAACAAGTCAAAAGCAAAGCTGGGTGTTGGGGGGGAGGGTTTGGCCTCAAAGTAATATGTATATAATCCTCAAGATAATCAATTTCTTACAGATGCTTTGTAAACTTTCGTGTTCAAGAACGCAAGCCATAGTACTTTCTAAATCCCTAGGGGTTATACTTGATATCCATTTGTTATTTCCTAATGCTATTCAGTCTTTTTTCTCCCTGTTTTTTCCTGAAGCTTGCAGCAATAAGCCTGGGACTTAGTCAACAGCCACCACTGCTTTTGCCATTCCGCAGTGAACTTTGTGCGCGTTTCCATATTCCTTTTCTTACACTCCTGATAAAAGCATTATCAGGGAAATTCAAAAGCAAGCAGAAAACTGGCATAGCTAATTTAGGCTAATTAGTATGGCAGAAGCTGAGTCTTGTACTTCAGAGGTTCCCATGCCCTCCCATGTCTCCACCTGATCGCCTTGTCCAGCAGCAAACCCAGGAGGCAGCTCCAATTATATCATAACCTCTTCAAACACCAAGCCACTCAAGCTAATTTTATCCTATTAAACAGACTGAAGGATTCAGAAGAAAGGTTCTCCCCCAAAAGCTTCAATTACCAGTGTCCCTGATTACCATCTTTACAATCCTATATGCTACAGTTAAATACTTTTTTGCTTAGTGTTGCTTTCTTGATTTAGATGAAAAGCAAGTATTAAGAGCATGTCTTTTCAACTCAAGCAAGTGACATTCATAATAAAAAAAAAAAAAAGAACCTCTCTTGTTATTAGTGGGTTTAATCAAAGTCAAGTTTAGAACCATTCAAAGACAATGTAATTGGGGAAATGTAAACAACCTCTCACATCTGGTGGCATTTAAAGCAGCCAAAGGTAACTGCCAGTAACAGCAGCATTAGCCAAACTATTAGGTCTAGAAGAAAAATAAAATAAAGAAAACAGCAGGACCCCCCCCCAAAGCAAGGAAATGTCAAATGGTGCTTTGCATAAATCTCATAGCACTAAGCAGCAATAAAATAGGTTCCAAGGTACTGAGCTGATCCACCCTTCCTTGCAGCAGCACACAGTGAACATTGGCCTTGAGGAGGCAGTGATGCCCGACCAAAAGCACTCACCTGTGTCACAGAGATGCCTGGGCCCAGGGCAGCTCCAACCCTTCCTCCCTCTGCTCCACGCTTAGGGGTGACCTGTCCCAGTGTTCCTTCCCTGCTGGCTGTACCCATGGGAACAGGGAGCTGCTTGGACCTTGCTGGTTTTTGGCCATCACCTCCTATGAGGGGGCTGCAATCTTGACCGACGACTCCAGGTGCTGCTGTAATTCAAATCATAGTTGTAGGATCCAGAGGGAAAGAAAAGATGTTACCTGAGCATTAAACTAGCCCTCTCCTGAGGACTGAACTTAGGACAAGCTCAGGTGGCAGCATTTATATAGAAACAACAGGAGGAAATGGATCACTTGGGAAACCCAGTAGCGTGAGTCATAGCAAAAGCACATTTCTTTCTTTAAAAAAAAAAAAAACACCAAAAACACTAACAAACTTATTCTTTCCATCCCCAAATGGACTAATTTTGCTTGTTCCTAATTTTGCAATTGGTTTAAGCACACTCATGGCTGTTAATATTCATGTTTTCTTTCAGCATCGCCCCATCCTGTGAGCTCCCAGTCCTTCACCACCTGCAGGTATTTGGGGGCTGGATTTCATTTCGGATCTGCTCACCCTTGCAGCTGAAAATGAGCATTTTTCTTTCTCTCTAGAAACAAACAAACAAACAATTTCTGTCATTTAGCAGAAGCAGAATGGGTTTCACCCAATTGCCCGCTCTTTGGGCGATATGGAAATGCTATTGTTTGGGGACAATGATTCTCATGTAAATGAAACAATAGCTAAACAAGAATGCTCCCTATCTCTGTTTGGGCCAATTTTCTTAATGTTTCAGCACAGCTTAATCTGTTGGCAGAAGTGTTTAGGCCCATTAACAGCTAAAGTCACAGAGTCCACAACTCACCCCGCTGACAGTAAACAAGGAATTTGAGGAATGGCCTTTAAACAATGGCTAAGCCACAAACCATTTTGCCTTCAAATGCTCTGAAAGGCATATAGGCTGATGATTTTCTTCCTTGGGTTACAGCAGTTTGAAAGCTCAGCTTCCCTCTCTAAGTCCCCAGCACCCTCCAGGCTTGGGTTACAGCTGTTTTATTTGCCTTTCCAGCCCCACAGCTGTGGGATTGGTTATGCAGGTGTGTTCCCGACAGATGAGTCATTCCAGGGCTTCGTATTATTTATTTATATTGACCAACACTGCCCAAACATAAGGCTAGGAGATGCTCTTTGCCCTGCAGGGCAGGTTTCTGGATCTAATTTTGCTCAGGGAACACTGCATGTAGGTTCTTCTCTAACAGTGCTATGGGCAAACAGAGAAAATTGGACCTAAGGGAGAGAAATAAATGGTAACTGCCAAAAAAAAGGGAAGTGTTAAATACAACCTGTGAGGCTTGTGTCTTGCTTGCAGGGCTATGGGAAGGGGATGATATGGGTGCTCTCCCATGTTTTCTGCTTAGGAGTTTGATGGGTTTGGTCCCTTTGTATCCCACTAACTGAATGGCATCAGATGTACCCCCTTCTCACATGGCAGGTGACCACAAGTCAGAAGAGGATGTGGATGCCTTTTTGTGTGAAGTTCTTTGGAAAACACAACTCTGAAAATGAAGCCAATGCTATGATGTCAGTTCCGTTCATCTTCCGTGTGCTTTTCCCGGGCTGAGCTAGAGGCTGCACCAAGCAGAGATGTTAAGAGCAACATATTACAGACACTGCTGTTGTGTCCTGACCATCACCATCTCCCACCCAAACTGCCCTTGCCTGCTCTCTAGCCACAAGCCAGTGGCGAAAACAGAAGCAAAATCTTCTATCTGAGGCTCAAACCAAGCTCTCTTACACCTGACCCAAAGACCATCCAAAGCAACGCACTGGGCAAGCCAGTGCTACTCCCAGTGGCGTGTTCCCAGATAAACTGGGAGTGCTATGCTGAGCTTCTGGTGAGATTTTTCTACTGGTTGTTCTGTGGAGAATCCACAGAACAGGGAGAGATGTCCAAGGTCAGACAGGATGGGGCTCTGAGCACCTGATGGAGCTGTAGGTGCCCCTATTCACTGCAAGGAATGTGACCAGGTGGCCTTTAAATGTCCCTTCTGACTCCAATGATTCTATGATTCTCTGAAGTTATGATGGATGAGCAGAGCAGGTAATGAAGTGCTCTTTGGCTACACTTGTAAATACTCTTTACTTGGACTTCCTCAGGCTGTATCCAAACTATAATGTATTCACCAATCCTTGGATCATCCATCAGCATTAGTAGGAAACGTGAGAGAAAGAAGAAAAAGAGAGATGGGTAGGAAAGCAGTGTTACACACCAACCTGCATCCAGCTGCACAGCAGGGCTCTGTGGTGGAGCTCATAAATTCTCTGCGTGTGACCTTCACTGACATGAAGAGGAAAGGGGAACACAAGCATACCCCTGTTCAGCAGCAGATTGAAAGGTCTTTTCCCAAAATTGTTAGATGCTGATTCAAAGTTTTCCCTAGTAAATCAGTTCTGTAGCATAAAGATTCTAGATTTTATTGAAATAAAATTTAATAAAAGCCATAAAATAAAAAAAAAAAAAACAGATTGTGGGAAAACTTTTGTGTTTTATGGTATCATTTTTTAAAATAAATCCTTCATCGTCTCAGGGCAGCTTTTAAATCTGAATACTGGTATCAGGTGCTCAGCCTAATGGAGTTAGTTCTCCTTTTCAACCTTGTTTCACTGGTATCTTCAAACTACCATGGTTACAAGGGCACTGTTGCTAGTTGTTCATTCAGTGGGGAGGAGAGAGGGCTGTAAGGCAGGTGGCACACGGGAGCATACCCAGTGTGCTGCTGCTTTCCCAATGCACCACCATGCCTCTCTGCTGTTGTGTTGCCCAAGAAAGGAGCTCCCTGTGCCCTACACAAGCGTTTAGTGATGATTCCTGCTCCTCCCTAACTTCACATTTGAGCTGATGTGAATGGATGGAGAGGCAGGGCATGAATTAAATGAATGGGAGCTCAGAACACCAGGACAATAACTAAGAATTTAACATGGATCAGATGCCTTTAGCAGAGTGCTTTTGCAAGCGCAGTGATGAGTGCTGCCAGAAGAGCACGACAGACAGCAGCACTCCATAAAATCCCCTTTTTACTGGACTGAAAACTTTTCCTTAGTGTTAATGTACTAAGAACTCCTTATAATTCCCAAAATACCTACCTGAAACACTCCCTGGAAAACAAATAGTTTCCCCAGAAACCAAGCCTTTTGCTCTATAAGGGACAGCATCAAAGAGGAGATCCAACTAAATTTTAAAGAGAAGAGAGGCATAAAACTCACATCAAACTCTTTGAATTTCTTGCCTATTTCTGACAGACCTGAAAATAATTTGGAAAAGTTTTCCCTAACCAATTAACCAATACTGCAGCAGGAAAAAAAAGCAAACGCACGTACCTGTATGTATAGAGAACCACAGGACTGTAGACTGTCATGAGTTGGAAGGGACACATAAGGATTATCAAGTCCAACTCTGGGCTCCACAGATATATACACATATATACACACAAATAAAGTGCTTACAATAAATCAGGTCACATAGAATTATAGAACCATAGAATGCTTGGAAGGGTCCTCAAAGATCCTCTAGTTCCAACCCCAGGTTTATAGAAGCCTGATTTAAACCTATAAATTGAAGGACTTTGGTCAGAGATGTTGAATGAATTACAAAAATTAGAAGTGTTACAGTTATTGGAGAGGGACAGACAAGTAAAATTTGAAGTGTACTGAGCCTATAAGGAGCCTGATGCAGTAGCTGATTTGGAAGTTTTCACTCCTATTATGGAAAGTCAAAAGATTTTGTAGTACTCCTTTATGAAGGATATTTTGTTGACTAAATATTTCTTCTTGAGGTGGATTTTTCAGATTGAAAGTGTTCTCAACACTCACAACATAGTCCCACTTAAACAGAGCTTGTACCCATAAATATTAAAGAACTATTAAGATCACAGAATCACAGAATAGATGGGGTTGGAAAGGGCCTCAATGATCGTGAATCTCCAACCCACAAGCCAGGTTGGACCCAATGTTCCTATGAGACCCAGTTACCTTTAGGTGTGCAGATGTCCCATCACAAAACAAGGGAACATAGAATCGTAGAAACATAGAATCAATTGAGATGGAAAAGACCCTTAAAGGCCCTCTGGCCCAACCCCCCTGCAGTGAACAGGGACACCCACAGCTCCATCAGGAGCTCAGGGCCCAGACAGCCTGACCTTGGATGTCTCCAAGGATGGGGCATCAGCACCTCTATGGGCAGCCTGTGCCAGTGCCTCACCACCCTTATTATAAAAAACTTTTTCCTTATATCCAACCTAATTCTCCCTTTTTTAGTTGGAAACCATTTCCCCTTCTTCTGTCACAGCAGACCCTGCTTTAGGGATGATGGCACTGTGGCAAAGTGAGATATGAGCTTGAAACACACCTCTATGGGGAGGGAGTGGCATCCCAACCAGAAAGCTTTGGAGCTTGCCAAGTTCTCCATGGGGTGTTAGGAGCTTCTTTTTAGCTCCCTCCAACCAACCACTCAAACTTTGCAAGCACAAATATTCACCCCAAAGTGAGCGTGGCATGAATCAAGCAATAAAAGTTAATCGGCATCATTAAATCTGTCAAACCAGCAGGTTATTAAAATTACCACTATTCACTCTGAAAATGGGAACAAAAAATTATGCTCCAGCTTTCTGAGCCTGTTTGTCTTGTTTTCCCACATTGCTTATGAATTACTGCAGTATATTACAATGTCCTCTATCCATCTTCATTAGCATTGCGAACAAATTGTATTGGGCTATAATGCAGTTTTTTTTTTTTTTTTTGTATTGTACAAACGCATAAGATGTACAGAAAATGGGCAATTTAATATGAAAAGAATATTGTGCCTCAGAATTTTTATTTTCTAAACAGTCCTTTCAGTTGGGAATTATTGCATGATTTGTGCATAATTTCTCACGGACAGTTATTTAAATATAAATAGGGAAAATATGTAATTCCATATGGTGGCTATCTACCCTTTCTTGGTGCCTCTCCATATTTTTAATAGTGCAATAAACAAAAGATAAAAACATCTCCGAGCCACACACTAGTCAAAAGAAGATAATTGTGCCTGTATGTGTTTATTGTAATTTGAATGTGCTTCAATTAACTTTCCTCAATATTTCCCAGTTCTTTTAAAAGAAACTTAAATTGGTTTTTATTTTGTAAAATTTGTTTTCAGTGCAACGAGAAATAAAACACAGACCCTTTGTTTACCTCATTATGGATACATCCCACCCAGCAGCAAAGCTCCAACTGTCTACTTCCAACTTTTTGTTGTTGTTGTTCAATTCTCACATGCTTCTTATTACACTTGAGGTAAAAATATCAAATTTCTGGTGCTATCCAGGAAGAGACAGCTCATCACTCAATATATCCCATATCAAAGTGTAGGCAAACATGAAAATGGAAAAGCAAACTCTTATACTTTTGCACTGCAGTTGCTTTTAGAAGAGGAGAAGGTATTACCCTTTCCTCCCACAGATCATCAGGGCAATTGAAAAAGGAAGGATGTACATAGAATGCTTGTTGTAATTAACCTTGAGGCTTTTATTGAAACAAGGTCAAACATTTTAACAGCTTTATAAATCAAGGTTGGGCTTGCGTGGTTCTGTAGCACTAGACTAATGACAAAATGCACACAGAATACTTATTAAACAACATTTATTTACAGAAAATACATCCTGCAGACTACAGAAAGGCAGCACGGCAGGCTGCAAGCCTCAGCCAAGCCTCTCCAAACCACTGCAACCTTGCCTTCATGAGGTGCTCGCAACCAAGGAGCCAAGCCTAGGTGCTGCTAAATCAGGTCATTTGCAAGTTAACTGCATTTCTGAAATGGTTTCAGACCAAAAGAGGGGATAATTTAGATTAGATATAAGGAAAAGGCTTTTTACACTAAGAGCAGTGAGGCACTGGCACAGGATGCCCAGAAAGGTGCTGGTGCCCCATCCCTGCAGACACCCAAAGGTCAGGCTGGATGGGCTCTGAGCACCTGATGAAGCTGTGGGTGTCCCTGCTCATTGCAGGGGGGTTGGACCAGATGACCCCTAAAGGTATCTTCCAACTCAACTGATTCTATGTTTCTTTGATTCTGTATTTTTACCAAGATTGCAAAATTGTGGGTTGCAGATCATGACCCTCCCAATATTTCTGCTACTCTGTTCTTAATTTTATCTGTTTTTTTCTTTTTCTTCTCCTTCAGTTGTGTTTTGCTGGAAGCTGAAGAGCAGGAAGTTCAGTAAGAAGAGCCATATTCAACGTTTCAGTGAGGGACTTCAGGAACCATCATTTTTCCCTGAAAATGACATACCAAGATTCCTCTGGCCACCCTGGGTTATCTCCCACATGGCCCACCAGGAGTAATTTTTTGTGATCTAGGAATATCCCACTAGGCTTTCTATTTTGCACTGTAAATAAGTGGTTGCTTTTAAGTCACTCCCTTTCATAATTTCACACACTCTTTAGTGTATCAGAGCATAATAAAGAAGATCATAAGCCACAGTGCCTGATGTGGCTGCTTTACACGTCTGCTCAACACAGCCCTCACCAAAATCCTTCCTTTGAAGTCAAGAAAAGATACACATGGACAATAGATCCCCACTATGTACGTGACCTAGCACTCATCAAATAGAATAATGTGCTACACATTCTCCCCAAGTATTTCTTGGACCCCATGCTTTTTTTTCTTGGCTTCATGGTGTTCAAGCCACACAACTCCCAAGGATATACCATGCTCGCTGCATTGAACTTCACATCTATGGTTGGGTTGGCAACCACCTCCCAGGATGAGCTCTGGTCCCCTGGAAACCTCAGTACAGCTGCATTTGGGAGCTAAAATTTTTCCACTTTCAGTAATAAAGCATATGGCATGATTTCCACCCAACACAAAACCTGCGTGCGATCCCACATATTGGCAGGACCACCAGTGGGAACTGAACTGGGTGAAGAAAGAAACCATTTTTCCTACATTTACCATTTTAATTGACTTCTCCTTTCATTTGTTCCCCTTTGGTGCTCTCTGACTACAAACGTTCAAGTGGCTGTAGTAACCACCAGGAAAAAAAAAATAGTTGTGCTAAATGAGATTTTTTATGTGTGGGTGTTTAAGTATCTGCATGAAGCAAATTTCTACCCTCTTCTAATCAGAATGGGAAGGAGACCATGTGAGTGATGTGACCAATTATGACCAAGCACCCCAGAGCAGCGTCTGAATATTCACATCCAATTGCTACTTTGGTGGAACAATTGGTTTGAACAGTTTGAAAAGGCAATGATGTCAAACGTGCAGCGTGATTAAACACGGTGAAATTACCAGCCGTTGAGCTGAAAGAGAAGCTCTGTTCACTTCCCAGAGCGATGCTGCTTTCAAATTTTGCTCTGATGGGAGCAGGAAACACCATGACCAGGTGGCCTTATCCTGGAGTCCCAAATTGCTCAGTGCAGAGGTGCAGCTGAGCTTTGGACTGGGATTTGGGATGCATGCAGCAAGCTGAATGCATGCTCTTTACCCTGACCCTAGCGTAGGCACAATCCTTTTCCTCTGGTAGTTCATTTTGCAAGAACACCATGCTGCATATGTGATCTGAAATGATGCTTTTTGGGGCCAGGTATCTGGGAGCTGAACCATCCCTACAACAGGCAAACTCTCTGCCTTTCCTTCAGATGGGAGCTCTGTTGCTTTCTGTGGACACAGTACCACTGCCTGCCTCACACCTCTCTCTGCATCATTGAAACTGCCTATGCTCTTCCAAAAAATAGACCAGTAGTTCCCTCCTCCAGCTCCCTCTTGTTTTAAAAATGCGTACACCACAATATGCTGTAGTTCAGTTCTAACTCCAGCTTTCTGATAATACAGGTTCAGGCATCAGGAGAAATAGCATTTTTTGTTGTGGTGCATGGAGCAGTGTGCAGTTCCCAGATGGCAGAAGGGAGCCACGAACACACACGGGGAGCATAAAGTAATGCATCCTCAGCTTCGTGCCTTGTGCTGAGCCCTTGTCAGAGAGCGTGGGCGCCGAGACCCCTATGCTTCTGGCTGCTCCATTTGGGGCCAGCTCCAAAAACAATCGCCCTCCTCCTGCTCCCCATCAGGGAAGGTGATTGCACATGCTTGGGTATGAAAAAAAAGATGTTTTTCTTAACACATTTGTGCAAAATGCTTCTTAAACATGATGCATGAGCCTTACATGAGCACACAGCCCTTACAAATCCTCCCTGAAACTGGGAAACTTTTTCTTTCTCTTTCTTCTCATTTCCTACCCAGAGGTCTGAGCTAATTTTCCCTATCCATAGGGTCCCCCCACCCCCTCAAAAAAAGGAGGGGGGGAGACTGTATTCACTAATTATACATCCTGAAAAGAATTTGGTTCAGTGTAAGATGATCCTAGTGATATGCTAATCCTTTTTTCTGCTTGGTGCAGCCTGAAGCCTGTGTCTAACATTTTTTTCAACTGTATGACAATAAAAGTTGTGGCAACAAAAGAAATAAATGGGCAGCTAAAGAAGGTATAGCTGAAACACATGGCAGACCAGTTCTCTCCTCTCCTTCTGGCTGCTCTTTTGTAGGCTCTGGTTGGGTATCCTCAAGTCAATAGCCGAAAGCCAGCCACCTTAGCAACTTAGTATGACACCCAAGCCCTCTCTCTTTACATTCATGAATAGTCAGCAAGCAGCAGACAAAATAGAACTAATCTTTTTTGACAGAATTGTTCAATTTTAGAGGAAAGGCTTTTGAGGCACCTTCCATACATTTGCAGAATATGAGACAACAATGGCCACGATCACAGTTCACAAAAGGACGACCAGGGGTGTGAGCGCGCACACACGCACACAACGGCCATTTCGGTGCAATATTGCAGCCAAATTGAAGTTATTGCAGGATACAACCATTGTGTCAGGAGAAACTGACAAGAGAAAATAAATGAAGCAAAAAAAAAAAAAAAAAACCATCAAAAAACCCACCTTCCATTGTTTTGTTGCTGGTTATTAAACATAGACATCCCGATAATGTGTGATTAAGGTTATTTGTCTTGATTAATAGAAGTTAAGAGAGCTGATTAATATCCACTCTTTAATTTCCTGTCATAGGCTGATAACTTCATCTTTTTTTTTTTCCTTCTTTTTTTTTCTTTTTTGGACCAATGATTCTTATTGTGAAATGCATTCAATCCAGCGGGTCCTTGCCTGCATTTAAAGCTGGTTTTGCCATTTCGAAATCCTGTAACGCAGCAGCCACTCGCAAGGCTGGTGTGTGCAGAGAAGGACATTCCTCCTTTTCCCTTCTCTCCCCTCCATTTAATGCAAGCCATATCTCTATCTCCAAATACAGTCTGAGCAGGAAAGAGGAGAAAATAATAATAAGAGGAAGAATAAAAATCTACCCAGTCTATGGGCAAAAACAGAAGTTAGCAACGTGGTCCATGCAGCTGCAACACTACATTTAAAATTCAGTTTACTCCTAGGAAGAGGGCTAATCCTGCCCCTGTAATTCCCTACAGCCAAAATGTACCCCCCTCCCTGAGTGACAGTGCAATGCAAAGACACTCGCACGCTTATCTTCCCCAACCAGATGGCCGACTTGGATCAATGCACACACGCCACGATCAATGGGAGCGATAAAGAATTAGGAAAACAGTGGTACATGCTCCCAGAAAGCTTGTACACTGCATAATTATTTTATGATTCTACACATGGCTACATGTGATACTGGAGTCAAGAAGGAAAAGGATAATTAGAGAGCCAGAAAGCACCCGTACTGCACTACACACTTTGTCAGTCAGCAGTTCCCACTCGGCTCAAGTCACCGCCGTTATCTTCTCTCCTGCCCTCTTGCAAACGAATTTCAGGAATACGTAAAATGTTAGGGGGAGGTGGCTTCTGGGTTACAGACACGGGATGTGGGAGATTACCATGTCCTGTGATATGACAGCAAAAGTTTTTGGCTCAGAATTTGGGTTGGCTGTGGGCACTGGGGTGGCATCCGAGGGCACACTGCAATGGACAGTTTAATAATTTGAGGGCTTTGTCATGAGAGGGATATATCCAAAGCTGAATGTCCCATTCATTTAATAAAATATATATATTACTCTTTTTTTTTTTTTTTTAAATTCTTTTTAATTCTTTTCCTCCTGGCAGCAATTTCATGATTGGCTTCTTGTATCCAGTCTATTTATCACCACATGGCTGAACAGAAAAGGGGATTGAAAGAGCTTCTCCCTCCTCCCCTCCAAAAAAATAAAAGAACAAACCTGCTTGAATAATACAGAACAAATATCAAAGCACTGGATGGTAATGTCTATGTATCTGGATGCCAAAGAGCACATGACCAAGATTAGAGAGAAGAACAATGCTGGGCAAAAGTCTGCCCTTGGTGGCAAGGCAGAGAGCAGGAAATCACTGCCCAGAAGAAATGGGAGTCAGCCAAGGAGCTGAGGGATCTAATGGAGAACTGGTGCTCCAAAGGGAACAGGGAAGGCATTGACATCGCTTCTGTGGCTACCTTTGCATGTATTTGGTGGAGGCCAGCAGAGGTACAAGCCCAGGTCTTCCTGCAGGGACAGCACAGAGGGTTTCATCCCATATCTGGTTCCAGTCTGCTTCCTTTGTGTAAATCAAGGCACAAATAGGCTTTTGGTCTGATGTGTTTGAGAAGATCCTTTTTAAGTGTAAAGGTTTAAAAGAAGGGTCTCTCCTGCAGTCATTTGACTTGAGTCACAGAGATCTATGATATGCAGAGCAATATGCCCCAGATGTGCACTTAGGTCAAAAATAATCACCCTAAAACACCTACACTTTGCTATTCTCCATCCCTTAGACACACGTATCCTGGGCTGCATCCAATGCAGCACAGCCAGCAGGGCGAGGGAGGGGATCTGCCCCTCTGCTCTGTGCTGTGAGACCTCACCTGGAGCATTGCGTCTGGATGTGGAGTTCTCAGTACAGGAGAGATGTAGATCTGCTGGAGCCCGTCCAGAGGAGGGCCACAAAATGATCCCAGGGATGGAACACCTCCCTCTGAGGGCAGGCTGAGAACTGGGGCTGTGTAGAAGAGAAGGCTCCAGGGAGACCTGAGAGTGGCCTGTCAGTGTATCCTGTTGTGACAGGACAAGGGGAAATGGTTTCAAAGTGAAAGAGGGGAGACCTAGATTAGATGTAAGGAAAAAGTTTTTTTACAATAAGGGCACTGGCACAGGTTGCCCAAAGAGGTGGTGGATGTCCCATCCCTTCAGACATCCAAGGTGAGGCTGCACAGAGCTCTCAGCTCCTGATGGAGCTGGGTGTCCTTGTTCATTGCAAGAGAGTGAGACCAGACGTGCTTTAAGGGTCTCTTCCAACTCAAACAATTCTATGATTCTACGACACTGCATGGGCAAGGCAGATCAGTGCAAGGTGATGGAAGCATCACCAATAGAAACAGGCACCTTGCGCATGTCTGTAAGTCCAGCCTGGTGACGACAGACATGTCATGCATCACCCCATGCATGACAAGTCACACACCGAATCAGTTTTTGCAGCTCCAGCTCCAGAATATTTTTGCTTCTTCATAAAGATCTCCCATCTTACTGGATCCCAAATGAAAAAAACGTATTAGAGTCCTGTTCCCCCATCCCAGGGACAATGCAGTGAGGTTTTGCTCCACTAAATTCACATACAGAATGATTTGGAGAGCAGGACAATGAGAAGCACCACATTTTGGTCATTTTGGGCAAACATCCTCCATCCCTGAATCAGAAAAAATGCAGTGTCAGTTTTGCTTGCCTATGAGGAAATGAGAAAAAAATTCTGCAAGCATCACTCTGGAAGCTGAGCAGCACAAATGGGTCAGAGCAGGATGTGGTTGAATGCTGATGCATAGGGAGCTGAGATGTTTAATGGTACTCACATTTCTTCCACTTTTTGGTCGAAGTTTTATTAAAGAGTTATATCTAACAGTATTTATTATAAACAGAAAAATAATCTCAGCTTTAGTTTTTCAAGTTTTTTCATTCCCTTTGTTTTTTGGTCTAAAAAAAGATGGGAGTTTCAGATAGAAAAAGGAACTATTTCCGAAATTTCTCATAATTGCCACTACTAATCACTCTTTCCACAAAGAAAAGGTTCTTTAGTGACACAGGTTCTGCCTTTGGAGTTGGCATCATACTGGGTAACAGCATAATTAGAAATAGAGAGATGTAATAACTCTCCAGGTTGGAATAGATCTATATGAGATCAGTTTTGCCTCACTTGGATATGGACTATCCATTTCTGGAGCGCGATTTAATTACTTCTGTGGTAGCAGGTGGTAAGTTCTGCATCTCCCCTGATGGGCAAAGTGCCTCTCCTCCTCCTCAGTTCAGTTTCCTGTGTCTCCACTACATCTGACCTCTTCCTCATTGGATCTCCCTCTGTTGCTCTGTATTTTCTCCCATAATGCTGGCATTTGTTTTGGTAAGCAAAGACCTGGAGACACAGCTGCAACCAAAGGAAACACAGTGCCACTCAAAAGAGGGCATTTTTTCCAATCCACTATTTCTAACACTGAAATAAATATCCTAATATGCTCCAAATTTTCCAGCCGCTCGTGATCCCTTGGTGCAGACAGGGTTCACTAAAACACACAGGACTCAGTATCCATGTCTTTTCCCTCGCTTGTCCATGCTCATTCCAGAGGTTCTGGATACCTTGCAGCTATCTGGGCGCTGACTCTACAATGGCCAGATGTTTGGCGAGCCTGGTCTGCACCACTTGTGGAGTAACTTGAAGTCCACATACCATAGTTCTCCCTCTTCCACAATACTGGAAGTGCAAATGCACATCCTCTCATGAGTATAAGGATGTGGAAACAAACCTGGGAATCACACAAGCAGTCCCACATGAGCACCCTGAAGATGTGTATTACTCATGGGCTGGGAGCACATCCAGCTACTTAGCTGTAGAAAGCCTCTTGAGAAAGAAGCTGCTATGGCCAGGTTCCTGCAGAGGTCCTCTCTCCCAAGTCCACTGGGTAGAAGACAAATCTGGAACTATCTGCAGACCAATTCACAGAACTTTGTGCCACATGACAAAATGAGAGCAGTGATACATCTCTGTGCCTCAGACAGTGTATGGAGGCATTTCATCATGCTGTGAGTCATAAAATATGGCTCTGATGGTCATTGGATTTACTGAAATGAAAATAACTTTCACTTTGCAGTTACTGAGGGAACAGAGGATTTAACTTATCACAGACGTAAGTAGGCTGGTAGAGAAGCAAGAAACACATTCTGTCTAGTCTATACTTTTTTTTTTTTGTTTCTCACAGGGCTAAGAAGCATGTTCTTTCACCTCTTCCATTATTTCCTACTTAATTTTAGGTTCCAGTTTTGGCCTTGAACAATAACACTGTTATCAGAGAACAGTGGCTTGGCCTGATGGAAGCTTTCAGAAAATATTGGTGCCACCTTCCATAAAACATTTTAAACACATGCTATTTGTTTTTAGTCTCTCTTCTGGTTTTACACACTACAAAGAGGACATTTAATATGTACAATAGAATTAATAGGGATGCAATGTAAGCAGGACTTACATTCAAAATACACTTCCACAAAACAAAGGAGCAGCTGTGAAAATGTAGAGTCCACTGAAAATTTTTTACTTGGGTATCACATTTGCCAAAAGATTTACTCTGCAAAGTTTTATCTAATTTCCCATTCATTCAATTAAGCAGAGAGATAAATGCCTGGATCCCAAGAGATTAGGGGAAACTGTGCTTAGCTCCATCTTACATTTGCAATTGATACTCTCTTCTGTTTCGTGATGTTAGAAAGTCCATGCTTACAGTCTCTCTGTGATGGATGAATGCCTCCACCTTTCACCAAATTCAATGGGATCTGGGATCTCAGAGATCACTCCAGCATTGGGAAGGTTCGAGCCACCTAAGTAATGATATCAGATCCTGTGAAATCTTGGTTCATGACACAGTCAGTATACACATCCTATGCCTGCACGGGTAATAGGAATGGACAACTCCAAAACTGCGCAGACCAAAGAGATTTAATTTTCCGCAGTCCTTTTGGTCAATATATTCAGGCCTTCTTATCTCAAACACTGATGATTTGCAGAAAAACAGAAGGATAGCAGCTCCTACAGTCATTCAAGGCAAAGCACTTGGCTTCAGGTTGATGAGATCATTGCCTCTCATACTCACATGTAATGTCTCAGTATTTTCTTCCATTCAGATATTTGGTGGTTCTAAACTATAGCTTGGATTGGTAATTCTTTGAAGAAAAAATAATAATAATAATAATAATAAAAAAATATAAAAAAATCTTTTTTTTTTTTTGCATTTAAAAACATAGTAATCCACAACCAGGCTTCAGTTGTTCCGTGATATTTATCCTACTGCTGCTACAACTGGAATTAGAATTGTAATTAGAATTGACCCCTTCTTAATATCTTAATTAAGAATCAATTTCCAAAAGGTATGCAGAAGTTTGAAAGTCTGGGCTTTAGATTCCAAACATGGTTGTTTGACAGTGCTAATATAGATTGGAAAAAAACTCTAAGGTCATTTAGTTCAACCATCCACCCATGACAAATACTGACCGCTAAACCATTTCTCTCAGTACTACATCTACCCTTAAGCACTTCCATGGACAGTGACTCCACTACCTCTCTGGGATGCCTGTTCCAGTATATCCTCACTGTTTCTGAGAAGAAATGTTTCCTAATATCTAATTTGAACCTCCCTTGCTGCAGCTTGAGGCCATTGCCTCATTGTCCTATCGCCATTACCCGGAGAAGAGACAGACCCCCACCTCATCACAAATTCCTTCATGTACCAAAGATAGAAAACTCTGGGACTCTAAATAGGATTTTTTTGATTTTGGTGTCTGTCAATGACAGAAAAGACCTAAGGTATTCTTCAAAATTTTATCAAAATTTCTTGATTAAACATATGTGAGTGCATTGTCTGGTTTTAATCAGCTTGAAAACATCACCAGCAATTAACTGGCAAAACAGAATAATGTTGCATAGTCAAGCAAGAGTAATTGTGCTCATTATATTTCCAGGGATGCGATTGATCAAAAACACTGTTTTTCCTGAAGTTCATTTACAGTATTTAAGTGGAAGCAGTAACAGCCTCTGCCTGTTAAGCATTGTGGTGAGAAAGCGTTGAGAGCCAGAAGGATGAATGAGTACCTCTACAGACATCTCTTTGGAGCTTATCCCTGTGAATTTACATGGAAAGGAGGATATGGTGGGACCTAATGACTAAGACAAATTTCAGGTCACACAAACCATTTTAATTTTGGAAAAGAGTTTTTGGCAAAGATTTTCAGGTTTGACTTCTCCACTGCTGTATCTTTCTGGGATGGGACAAACTGGACCACAGTGACCAATTGCAATGCCCTTTCAGCCAAAGAACACAAAACCCAGAAAATGGTCACTATAAAGGAATTGCCTGCATTGTTTGGGCCTTGCTCTGCATGTGAACAAGGGCTTTACCTTTTCCCTTCTTCCCTGCCTCTAATTTTCATAGTTATCTCCATTGATTGTTTGCTGTGAATATGATTCCATTTAATGCCTTAATTTATTTGAACTGGGTCTGCAGCTGCTAGAGCTCAACACTGCATCTATAGCTTGGTTTATCTGCTCAGTACTGGATTTCTTATCCAGTGTAAGCAAGCACCAATTTTCTCCAGGGTTACACAACCCTTTCTCCAGATCAGCAACTTTTCATTTGTGCTTATGCTTCCTTAGCAATGTCTGTCTTCTGTTTCAGAAATATGTGACAACATGATGCCTGTGCCCACATTTTCAATGGAAAGTCCTGTAGCCTTGAATTATAGCTCTTATCTTACTTATTCTCACTGCTGCTGCATCTTTTTAAGTTCTGTTTCTAAAATATTTTTTTCTGCCTCAGAAAAAGAAAGAGCATTACTTCGATTCAGTGCAAAACTAAGTTTGAATTTATAGCATATCCTTTAATGTTCTGTTTTGTGCAAATATTTTGTATGAGTTAAGCACACAAAATACTTTTTAACACTTCATGTAATACATAGAAGAGACAAAGAAGGGGATACGATGAGGTTGACTGCCAAATTCAAATCTCTGTCTGACCAATAGCTGGCCAGTGTAATTCTGTCAAGGACAAGGGAGTTATGTCAGCTCAGTTTGGAGCAAGAAAGTTCAAGGAAAAGGCTCTGAGCCTTTAAACACAGATTCCTTTTTTGAAAAGAGTCGGGAGGTGGCAATTAAACTCAGTTACATTGGGATGAACGTGCTCTCCCCGTGGCTCAGAGACCACACACGTGCGGGTGATGCTCTGTGGATGAATGTATCCTGCTCTGGCCACGGGCTGGGCAGTTAGAGCCAGAATCTCTTTGAGAATTTGGACAATATTCTGAGGTGAAGCTCTATGAAATACTTAAAGAGACAACTCTGTACCATGCAGGCTAACCTGATGAAGCTGCTCCTTTAGGAATATGCGGGAAGTTGACCCAATTTGCACAGACCCTCAGCATTAGCATAGGCCCATTTCAAGCAAGGTCTTTGAACACCAATTGCCTCCAAATTCCATTACTCCTCTCCCTGCTGGGTTTTGTGCTCTAAGTATCAGACAGGGGCTGAGGGAAGAAAAGAAGAAGAAAGAAAAAACAGTAAGTTAAATCCTAAGCCCAAATAATTAGACACGTTCTGGTTAGTCCTCTAAACTCTTACCTATTGCTCATTCCCCATTTCAGAGAATATAAACTGATTTTTTTGTTTTTCAGACTTGACACCCAGGTCAGTTAACCTAGAGGTTCACAATTATGAATGAGACAGAGGGAAAGACAAATGCTGACTTTGGAGGCATTTGTCACAGCACTTTGCCTTTTTTTGCAGCCTCGTTGAATGTGAAAGCAAATTTCAGAGTTGTCCTTCCTTGCAGATGTTCCAGGAAAACTTCACTTGGAGAATGAAAGAGATGTGGGATGACTGATACCTGGGAGGTAAACTTCAGGGTAACAATAATATCTCGTTCTTTGTCACTAGCAAGAGGTAGCCTTGGATTTGCTGGATGATTTTAAAGGGAAATTTACTCATGGAAGAATCCTGCGTGGACAGAGGTCTTCAGCTCTAAGGAGAATAGCAGCAGTTTTATTGCTGATATAGAGGGGACTTGCAGCTTTTGAAAATGGGACTGTGAGGACTCAACAATCAAAAGTTGGCCAGCTAGTTTGATTGGTGAACTTTTTTTTGCCTATGTGTCCAGAAAAGAAGGGGAGAAAGACTGTTTCTGCTAAACATCCAGTATATCCCACCATCATCACAGCTTGCTTAAATCAGGTCCCCACTCTTTGGCATGAACTTTGGTGCAACTCAGCTACTTTATGTACAACATGCACCAAACATGTCTGTGTAGTACCTGAGAAAGGATTAAGGTGTATGTACCTAACTTAAGAAGCAACATTTGCACTGAGATCATAAGCATACATTTTCATTCTTATGCAATGCTCTTCTTATACTGCTTCTTATATTGTCCCCATTACTGGAACAAAAATTGTTTGTTCTCTGCTTCTTTTCCTTTCACTGGTGTTTGTTGCATTGGTTGGGTTCTTTTGAGAAAGGGAGTTCATACATTGTGTGATTAAGATACAAAACAAGGTGAGCTTGAAGAATGGCCTTGGTGTAGATGGAAGAGATTTTGGGGAAGTAATTTCTTACTGAAGGGCTCAGCTTTGCTCTTAGGCTGGTTTCTAGGGAATGGATGGGACCTGGGCAACCTGATCTGGCACATAATTTAATGGTTGGTGACCCTACTCATGGCAGAGGATTGGAACAGGATGGTCTTTGAGGTCCCTTTCAACTCAAACCATTTTATGATTCTATAATGATTCTATGATATTACCTATATATATGACAGCTCCACTGTTCAAAGGAGCAAGATGCTAAGATGCTTGAAGATAGTCTTCATGGAGTCTTGAATGTTTTTCCATGTTTCTCTAGTCTCCTTCTCACAGGGCTTGTTGAACTCTGTCAGCAAAGAACAGACTATGAACTGGGCTTGAAATTCTCTGAGAAGCCACTTGAAGGTCTGGAGGTACAATGCAGTTGAATAGCTGGTATCATTAAGGAGAAACCTGATTGCATGTCTTACAGCTGGAATTTTCAAATGCTGATGATATCATGCATAGATCTCTCAGAATGCTGCTTGTCCTGCCAAGTGGCAAAATCCTACAGGAACTAGATGAGGTCACCATGAGAGGAGATATAAAAGAGTCGAAGAGCTGGAAGGAAACAGAAGAGACTATTACTTGGGCACACAGCTATGGAGGAGATTAGCGTCGGGGAAGGCTGAGCTGAACGAATGCCTTCAACAAAAAAAAAGACACAGCTATAGCTGCATACTCTTTGAAATCTTTTCCTCTGAGCAACAGCATTACCTCTCCCTCACTAAGATTCAGCTTCAATGAGCTCTTCTTTCTTCACAAGGCTGTCCTGATGTGAAGGATGTATCTCTGCGTGCTGGCAAATGGGAAAAGCTGTGTGTTATCTGTGTGCTGCTGGCACTCAAAGCAATGTTGCCTAATAAGTTTATCTTTGGATTTCACAGAGGTGTTAGAAATGGCCAGAGAGAGCTGATCTTTCACGAAGAAAGGACTTGGAGGTGTAGCTTTACTTACTGCATTTTAGCATTTCACCCTGTGATCCTGACGCCTGTTCACCATGAGAAGGCAGACCTGCATGTCCCCAGAATCCAAACAATTTGATGAAGCTGTTAGTTGGAGTTGAGCTGACTTCACAGAGCTTGCTCAGGAGTGGGAGCTCAGCCAACAGGAGGCAATAAACTGGAACCAATACAGTGTGGGGTGGGAGGTTCGCTTCATGTTTGCTGGATTGCCGTGGCATGGAGTTATATTAACAAGACTCCAGGGGATGAGGAGGAAGGGAGCATGTTTTACAGCATCCAGAACTTCTCAGGTGCAACTGCACTATTCCCTAGGAGCAAAGAGGTCATGACTGGTGGGTACAAGCAGAGACTGGCCATTAGAAAACCACAGATACAAAGAGTAGCTCTGTGTAAGTGCAACTTGAATTAAAGTTATCAAGACAGTTGTACACGCAGCCTGCTTTCTTCAGCACTTCAACAGCCATTTTGCATGCGAATTCTGAACGAGGTTTCACAGAGTGGATGAATCACCCACCAGACTTTAGCCATGCTTTCTTGGCTGGAGCTGCCAACCCAGATGGTGTTTAGAATGCAATTTTGTGGATTATTTGGAAGTGTCACCCTATTCAGGCACTCTTTTCCATGTCTTTATTAATGCCCACAAAATACTGCTTGCTTCAAAACAAGTTCCTACCTTAAGAATAATAGAATTTCACCTAGGCACTTAAGTTACATAGGTACTTAATAGTTCTCATCAGCAGACTGTGGGGCTGCTAATAACTACAAGAAAAGTGATGGATGCGAAACATGAGAAAACTCCAGAAACTAAACATTGTGAGGATTCATCTTGTTCAGTGGTGATTCATGCACGCAATTCCCATGAGTATTACCAGGAGTTAGGGATATAAATCCTAGCACATCAAGAGGGACTATAACCCCTAGTGGTTAGGAATTAAAAGCATTCTGAGGGGCACAGTCTCATCTTAAGACACAGAGTTGCTGCGTGCATCTAAATCCCTGTACACCGAGATGTGAATATGTTAGGATCACAGTAATAGCAATGACTATGCAGCTTGTACGGTGCTTTTGAAATTGGATGACACAGAGACATCTTTCCAAATTAGCGATTTAAAGTTGCAGGTGGCTGGTGCTTTCAGTTTTCATCCACCCTGTAAGCCTGGAGATGGTTTCACTAATACAGCACTTCCCAGATGTTTAGACCCCAGGTGTGCAACACTGTTCTTATTGATGAGATTTAGATTCTTCTTCTTCTTTTTTTTTTTTTTTTTTTTTTGATGCTGCTTATGATAGGAGCAAAGATAACTACATCAGGTCATATCTTTCATTATCATACAATCTTCCTTCCTTCCTTGCATTACTGATGCTGAGTTTAATTCTTTGCTCAATGAGTTTGTGGAGCCTGCATAAGCATTTGCTTACAAGGCATGCCATTTCCCTGAATCTGGGTAGAAGCTTTTCCTTTCATTCATATGTAAGCACTGTCTCCATGTGTACGCTTGTAGCTGCATTTGTATTTATCCATTAAATGTTAAACTATATCACAATTTTTATTTTTGCAGTGTTTATCTACATATTAGATTGCTCCATCCTGGGAGGTGCCCAAGGTCAGGATGGATGGGGCCCAGGGCAGTCTGATCTGGTAGCGGGCAACCAGTCCATGGCAGGGACGTTAGAGCTCAGTGATCTAGAGATCAGTAAGGTCTCTTCTAACCTAAGCCATTCTACAATTCTCTGATTTTAGGATTATTTCTTTGTTCCACTTTCGTAAACCTTTGGGTGTAATCACTGCACCACTAATAGTGTATTTTGGATACTCGCGGTTACTCTTGTTCCCATTTGTGCTTCTGTGGTTTACTTCAAGCCATTTTTGAATCGTAGAATGGCTTGGATTGGAAGGGACCTCAAAGGTCATCTATTTCCAACCTCCCTGGCATAGGCATGGTTGCCAACCACTAAATCAGGCACCAGGTCAGCTTGCCCAGGGCTCCATCCTACATGGCCTTGAGCACCTCCAGGGATGGGGCATCCACAGCTTCTCTGGTTGATCTTTGCTCATATGTCTAATAGAAGATGGCAAGCAACACTTTTGTTGATGGTGATTTATCAGTTTCAGGGGTCGTATCCACTAGATAGATACCTCTATCAGAACTAGTCCTCCACAAGCATTTTAAGTCAATCAAGAGAAACAGGCACAATTTCTCTCATTCTCACAACAGCGAACTTCAGGTCTTTTGTGTTGTCCTCTGTGGAGCTAGGATTTGGACTCAATGATCCTTATGGGTCCCTTCCAAACCAGAATATTCTATGATTCTAAAATTCTAACAGCAGATGAATCGTATCTTATCAGCATTTGTGTATCCTGTTACTCAAAAAGGAGCCCGTAATAACCAGCTCAGTAGCTGAACAGCCCTGAATCAACTCTGAGACTTTGCTCTATTGGGATGGACTGAAGCAAAGATTGAGGTCATATGGAGCTGGAAGCCAGGTGATCCACCAACATGACAACCTCCAGCTTCTTTCCAAGAGGTATTTCCCTCCCCACAATAAACATAAACTCATTTATAATCATGTCACTTTCCACATTGCAAAACTTTCTCTGAATTTTTTATGTGAGCACTCTAAGACACTTCCAGGATTTCCTTCTCAATTCCCATACCTAAGGCAGATTGATATTCAAAGGCCTCATGGTCATGAGGTCCTCTACACGCATGTATTCAGTTTGCACCTTTAAGAGATTTTGCATTATGTGGGGAATTTGCCTACAGACAAAAATAAAAGAATCCATTTAGGGCAACAGCATGAATTAAATAAGCAAGTATTTCCCATGATGTACTCTGCAAAATGCAGCAAAATAGACAGTCCCCTTCTGAAAGAACTGCAGGGTGGCAGACCAAAGTGAACTATCCTGAAAGTGGAATAAATCCATCCCTAATCACTACCAAAGTGCTGAGTTTGCAGTAGATATTTCTCTTATCAGAACCTATAGCTGGATTTGCTGATATGGGTAATTTCCCAGGTGTTTACTTGCCAGACAAAGAGGTCATCTGGGGGGGAAACTGTCTCTTGGAAGATGCAGTGCTGTGACCCAACAAGTAAATAAGTGTAGGAAAAGATTTGCCTACACAGCAAAATGTTTCTGTTATTGTGATTCCTGAAAATGCCAAGGAACTGAGTTCGTAAGACTCTTCCAGTTGTATAACTGTATGTCTTGCACGATACCCCTTGTGAGTCATAACATCTCCAACAAGTGGCTTTATGAAAATAATCCCGAAATATATTCAGTGAGAAAAAATACTAAAACTGAACACTATCAATATTCCAGCCTGCTGTCATGCTAACATGTACTACTCATGAAATAAAGCTCAAACTGTAGAGTACTTGGAGCACAACGTTTTGCTTTTTGTTCCTATTTCTGAATGAATTCTCCTAGTTATTCCACTTTCATTTTTTACTGCCAAAGAACAGCCCGATCTTGCATTTTCCTCAAACAAGAACAGATTGAACACAAATTTTCTATACAATCTCCTGAAACACTGTGCCGAGAGAATTCACATTTCCTTTTTTTCAAGTGCTGAAACTTGGCCTTGAGAGTCACACGCAGCCACTGCTGGTAGAGAAGCACTGCTGGGTGACATCTGTCATCAGCCACCGCTGAGCTGAAAGGTTCAGTTCCTAACAGCAAGTTGTGCATTAAACAAACAAACAAAAAGCCCTCCAAGAACGCTAGAAAAGGAGTTTGAAGAGCAGGTACATTTGAGGAAATGCAGTGCATTTTCAGCAGCCCATCAGAAAAAATCTGCATCAAGCATCATGTGAATTGTGCACTGAGCTCTGCAGAGATTAGTTTGCACTGCAATGTAAAAAATGTCAGGCAGCAGTTCTGACTGGACTAATTGTTGTCTATTGCACTTGTCCAGACAGGGGATTTTAGGTGGTTCTTTAATCCAAAGAAAAAAAGGATGTCTTTTGACCCCTGGAGAAAGACCTATCAAAAAGCTTTGAAAACAGCCAGAGAATTTCTGGAAAACAGGTGAACATTTGTAATATTGAATGTGATAAATTTTAGTGATAAACATCCAAAAAATCCTGAGGAATTCTCCAGCTCGTCAAGTTTTCCAATCACAAACTTTACACAGATGATAAATGAATAAAATGATCTGGATTGGGATGTGCAGCACGTCAGATCTAAGGACCACCCAGACTGAGAATGCTGACTCCATGAAAGCAAAGGGCTACACATGACTCTGTGACTGCCTCTCAAGTTGAACCTATTTGTCCCAGAACTCTAAAGCCTGGGAAATAGAAAAGGTTATTTAGGTACCAAAGTATATCTTTGGCTGAATTTAAACCTATTGGGAAGTCCTCTGCAGATGTTATATTAGGCAAGACATGCTGCAACATTTTCTGTAGATCCTGGTGACCTATTTATGCATCTGTTTTACACAATTTGCCACCCAGCCCCATGGAATCCAAGACATTTTGCTTCTTAGTTAAGCATGCCAGTTATACCACATTGTTCCCCACCTCCCCCAATTCACCTGTCTGTTTGAACTCCAAAAGACATTGGACAAAGCATCTGGTGGGTCACACATGTCTGTCCTATGCTGTTCTGCTGAACACATGAGGGGTTTCACTGTGGAAGCAGGATGTCAGTCCAAGGATGCTGAGAACATGCTCAAACGCTGATCTCTGCCTTGTTGCAAAGTCTGTCCCACTAACACTTCTGACAGAAAGAACACAAAAGCATTTCCATCTCTTTTTCAAGTACTCTAAATGTAAAAAAATAAAAATAAAAATGGGGCAGTCTTTGCTTTCCTCTGCTTGATCCTACCTGCATCCCCAAAAGTGAAGTCAAATACCTGCTTTGAAGGCAGCAAAATGCTTTTCATAAAGAAAAGAAAGTAACACCAAGCTGTATTTCAAAAATGGTATTAACCTGTTGTGGGTGAGAGCATAAGTATTGACACGAGTGTGCTGGGTTGAGGTTTAGAACATCGTTATTTGCTCTTATTTACCAAATGTCTTACCATATTATCTGCCTTTTCAGATGTGTACTGTTTTTGATTTTTAATTGGTCTTATTTACAAAATGTCTTACTCATTAGACTATCTACTTTTTCAGATGTGTCCCCATTTTGATTTCACTGTGAAGAGTACCAACATACCAAATCAGCAACATGACCGATCACACCACAGCTTCTCAGCATCTTGGTACCTTCAGAAGGGTGTCCAGCACCCCTGAATACCATTGTGTGGCTTAGAAAACAGCCCTTTTTCCCCTCCATGTTTTGTCATTCTCCTCATTTGCCATGTAGAGAAATTAAAAAGGCAATGACCTTGAGGTGGCTGAGCACAAGATCTTACTGTGGTAAATGACTCTATGTCCAGGTGGAGGCTGATTATGAGTGGTGTCCCCCAGAGGTCCAATATCTTTATCAAGGAAACAGACTACGGGATTGAGTGCACTCTCAGAAAGTTTGCTGATGACACCAAGCTGAGTGGTATTGTTGATAGATCAGAAGGAAGGGATGCAATCCAGATGGACCAGAAGGAAGGGATGCCATCCAGATGGACTTGGACAGGCTTGAGAAGTAGGTGTACATGAACCTAATGAGGTTCAACAGGGTTAAGTGCAAAGTGCTATGCTTGGATCAGGACAATCCCAGCTGTGTGTAAGATAGCAGCCCCATCAAGAAGGACTGGGGGTTCTGGTGGATGAGAAACTGAACATATGCCAGCAGTGTGTTTTTGCAGCCTGGAAGGTCAATTGCATCCTGGGCTGTGTCAACAAAGAGGTGGCAGTGGGGCAAGGAGGGGATTGTCCCCCCTCTGATCTGCCCTTGTGAGCTCCCATCTGGAGTACTGTGTATTGAAGGACTAACTTCACCACCTGAAATGGCTTGAAAACTTGCCCTTAAAGCCCTTGAATGCGTGAAGGAAAAGGTAACATTTGCGTGGAGAGCACTTAATACCATGCAATGGGTTGGAGGTTGGATTTATGGTTTCCTTATAAAATGAAATCCAGTTTTTGCTGAATAAAAGCCAGTTGTTTGCACTGACTGCTTAAGAACTCTGTAACATTTAATCTAAAAAATGTCTCCAAATGACAGAGTCTATCCCAGGCCTTCTGGTAATGGGAAATCCAGAGCACAAAGGATGCAGTTTTCTAAAAAGCTCGGTGTATTCTTGAGGAAACTAAACAAGATCACCAAAAATATCTTATCATGGAAAAACTGTGGAATTTTTTGTCTAGTCATAATTATAAGCTGTCTTGATCTGATATTTTTTTTACTATGTTTGTATACATCTCAATGCTGAGAGCCACAGTTTCAGATCTCAAGAACTAACAAACAAGAATTAGCAGAATATGAACATCTTTAACATTACTAAAAACCCTTCCTTGAAATGTGCAAGATAATCCAAGAACAGAAAAAAAATTTAAAAAGTGGCATAAAATATAAATTATCTAACTTTTAAGGTGCTTCAAACAATTCTCTTCTACCAGAAGATGGATTCGTTTACAGCTTGCCACAAGCAGGCTGAATTTCAATGCATTTTACTCTGTTATTTCATCTGTTCTTATTCTTCATATGTTTCATCTAATAAAAACGTCCTTCGCTCATGACAAACATAATGATGAAAACTGATGGCTTGATATGCAAACTTTGACCCACAGCGATAGCCTACTATGTCACCAGCCGGGGAAAATTCCAAGCGAAAACATTTTTGACAATAAGCAATAAAGGAACGGCATTCCAGGGAGGAACTCACACTTGAGGCTGACAACTAGGCGAGAGATTAAAAAGGAGAGAGAGTGAATGTTAATGACCTGGAATGCTCTGGAAGATATGTCTGGTTTAAGTATCAAAAAATCACAAGAAAGAATGCAAATATGATAAAACCCAAATACTTATAAGACTCTAAATGTTTTTTAAAAAACGAGAAATTAGCTAATATTATGCTTTTCCTGCTCTGCATACGATAATTTTAAATACATCTTTATCAAATTTAAGTAGGAAAGTTTTGGTTGATCTTCAATTTCTGTCACTTATGAGTGTTCCTGGAAGGGTGTCTTCTGCCTAGTTATCCTCTCAAGCTAACTCCCTCTCTCCTTGACACCACTGGAGCTTTATCAAATCCCCTTGTGTGTACAGATCGTACATACCCGCTATCCAAACTGCCAGTGCAGGGGCTGGCTCAGATCCTGCCCTCTTCATCACACAAAGCATTACTTGCACATGAGAGTATATCTTGGAGCTGATGGCAAAGCAGAAGCTGTAGTGAGGGGACTTGAACCAGACCAGCTAAAGCACCACTTGTACCTTGGAGAGCATGGAGGTCTCCTTAAAATAAAAGACAAATGAAATGAATGGGTCAGGCTGAAGTCCCATCTAGCTCAACATCACCGTGCTCACTTGCAAAGTAGCAGAAACCTAATAGAAAAAGGAAAGCAAGCACACAGCTGTGTTTCTCCTGGTATGTCAGGAAGTTTTACTTTGGTGAGTCATAGCCTTGCTGGAGTTTTGCTCCATGAATTTGCTTTATCCCTTACAAGAAACATGATTTCTTGCACCTACTGAGCCACCTGCCTAGAGAAAGCTACTATTTCTCATGAAAAAAAAACAACAACGATGACAATGTTTCCAAATTGGGAATCTGAGAGAACCCATTTGACATTCAGCAAAAGGAGTACAAAGATCCCTAGGATGGTACCCAGAGTTCCCATCCAGCAAAACACCAAAACCTGTGCTCTGGTGTTACGCAGAGATGCACACAGAATCATAGAATTGCTCAGCTTGGAAAAGACCTTCAAGATCATCAAGTCCAACCACAACCTAAACATACTACCCTAACTCTAACAACCCTCTGCTAAATCATGTCCCTGAGCACCACATCCAAACGGTTTTTAAACACATTCAGGGAGCCTATTGCAGTGCTTAACAACCCTTTCTGTAAAGGGTTCCTGATATCCAAACTAACCATGGAGATAAACATCTTCTGGACTCAAACCAGGGCCTAGGCCTACAACCCCACCTTAGCTAAAGATGTCTCAATTAATATTCTTCTAATCTTCCTTTTCTAAAAACCAGGGCCTGCCTGTAATTTAAAGCAAAAGCTGAACGTGCTTTGTGAGGCTGAAGACTATTAAAACAATTAGAAGGACTGAGACTTCATCCTTCAGAGTTGGCCCACCAGCTTGCCCAACAGCCATAGAAAAATTATTAAGCTTTTGACCATAAAGGTGTTCCTCTTTCCTCCCATCCTCCAGCTTCTGCAGTTCCTAAGCACTACCATTTACGGAACTCTCTTTTCTTCCAAGGGAAAAAAGAAAAGAGAAAAATTGTACAAAAAAATAAATCCTGTTTTTGTTCTGGATAAAACTAGGTCAGCATTTCCCATCCTCGCTGTCAGTTTTCTGCAATGTGTTTCATACAAAGCATCATCATTCCAGTGAAAGGTATTTATAAAGTGAGCTTTGACAAAACAATTGTGTATTTTTTGCCAGAAAGGCTTTGGCATCTGTCACTGCCAGGAAAGATTTAAGATCTAGGTAGAATTTTCATCTCTCACAATGACTTGGCCTATATTGACTAGATCTAATACATCCGATGTTTTAAAAGCCCCAGTGCAGCAATGAACTATAAATCACTGCTGATTAGAAATTCTCCTCCTCTTAGAAAAGGGTATAAACGTTTTCAGGGTTTATTCTCACCTACAATCTTCACAAATGCCCAGGTCTTTTTATTTAGAGGGAAGAAAATAGTACTGGATGGGAGTGGGAGCATGCCAAAATGAGAACCCCATGGGACAGCAAGGATGCCAAGAATACAGACTACTGTGGGCAGGGGTCATGACAGCGGTTTTGCTGAAAGAAATAAGAGCATTTGAACCAGAAGTAGTGGGCAAAGATGACTTTTTGTTTGTTTGTTTCACCATAATTTGCAGCTAACTGCTAAACTACAACCTCTTTCTTCACGTGCTTCAGTGTAATTATATACAGAAAATTGAAACGTGAAATTTAAAAATAAAAATATCTGTAATTTTCTTCATATTTTTCAGCCTGCACCTCATCAGGACTAGCTAAGGCTTATCCTGTACACACAGAACATGAACTGTGGGGCATTTACTTCCTTGTGGTGACAAATAACCCATTGGAAAAGCAATGGCTCCACTTACCCCCCCTTTCCTCTTTGTTAGGAATATGCTGTATCTGTAGCAGGCTCAGAGCTCCCTACCCCTCAAATGAAAGAGGATTTGCAGGTGTAAGATGCAGCTGTGGCCAATGTTTACCATTACTTCTCCACTTAGATCACCACTTAAAAGACAAATAAATCATAGTCATCTACTGTAGATATGGAAAACAAGCACGAAAGACCTACATCAGGCACTGAGACAAAGAAAAACAGACCAAGAAGCCTGAAGCTCACTAACATGCCTGCATCTCATTGATAAAAGTGGGATGCAGGACTGAACAGCAATATGGGAAGAGCTGGAAAGCAGAGACATGCATAAGAGAGAGAAGCATAGGAGAATAGCAACAGCAAAAGTTAGAGCTGGATGAAGGCTGAAGTCTGTAGAAGCATTAGTAAAGGCATTACATCCCCAAAAGCCTCGCCTGGTCTTTCACTGAGGTTCTTGCTCTTGGAAAGAGCCAGAGGAGACAGGATAAGACATTTGATAGAGAGAGAGAGGGAAGGCAGGAAGAGGTTCAGCATATCCAACAGATCCAGAGACAAGGCAGGAACCAGGAGGTAGCTATAAAGTAGTTAATCACAAAAGCCTCAGCTGAACTGTCCTAAACCAAACATGCCACCAGAAAGCATTCCTGCAGCCTTGTAATAGCTCAGTGTCGCTCACAAAAGCCACAGCATGTCCAGCAAAACAGCAAGGTTAGTCAGTAAATCAATAATATGTCAAATCCCAAAGTCAATCAGAGTCTGATTCATCTTGAAAACACAACTCCCATGTCTTCAAACAGAGTCAAATTCTTTATAGGAAAAAAGTCTCTGCTTCCCTGGGTGTTGTGAACAAGTAAATAAGTCTAGCAAAATCCAAACACAATTTGGCAGGATATAATACTTGTTGGAGATAATCCTACCTGCTGAAATTTCCTTTTAACCTCAGTGAAGACTCCAGTACATGCTAAGTATAATCAGGACAGATACCAATTCTCTCCCCCTGGAAAGAAGACAGAAAGGTCTTCAAAATATTAAGCTTACATCTCAGAGCATGGCAGCAAAGGAAAAGTTCTAGAAACTTACTGTGGGTGACTGCTGTCTGGGTGGTTTGGGCTGTGATAGGTGTAATAACAACATAATTCATCCCAGGCTTTGTGGGTGATGGAGAAGTTCCCACTGTTGTGGTTTTTAAGGCTTCTCCTGAACACGTGGTGGGTTGAGAAGGGTCATGGTAGAAGGTAGTAGAGGCAGCTGGTAGAAATGCCCTCAGTACAACTTCTGCCTTGCCACCCAACTTGAAAATGGCTCTCAAACATTATGGGATAGGATTTATTGTTGTGGACATCTACAGATACACTTTACAATTAGATCGCCCTCGGGCTCCATGGAGAAGTTTTCCATAAATGCCCATTAAGTTACACACAGTATTTATTCAACTTCAATTAAAGCTCAGATCATGCACTAATTATTAATTTTGTTGCAACAGAGCACGAGTTCCCTGATGATTAAAGGATTGATATTGTTATTATTAATTACCATGTGTAGCATGGAAGGCTCCGGTACAATTTCCCCTGCAGAGGTAGGTGCTGTATACACTCTCCTGAAGAAGCATCCCTGGCCCTCAAAAACTTAGAAATCTAAGCAGACAGTGCAGACAAAAGAGCCACCATTATCTGCCTTTTACAGATGGGGAACTGAGGCACTGAGAGATTAGGTGACTTGCCAACATCTGTGGAAGAATGGAGGATTAAACCTTGATCTCCAGAGTCCAAGTCTGGTGTTCAGTCACCGGACCAGCCTTCCTGCTCCCGTGAATGTGTTACTGCTATCAGCTGCTCTGGTTTTTTTCTCCCCATTTCTACCTAATCCCTTTTCAAAGTGGCCCTCAAGGGAATGTTACTTATTTGGGTCAAGACTTGATGAAGCCATGCCAATGAGGGACATGCTGTGTCTTCCTGCGGGCACCAGTGGCTCGCCTGGCAGTGCTGCTGCTGGGTGGCATCGCAGGAGCAAGGGCTTACAAAGTCATTTCTAGCTTTGAGGCAGGAAATCTATCACAGAACAGCCAGACAGCGGGGAAAGAGGACAATGTTCACAACATCTTGTACTGCATCTGCAGTTCCTGTTCCAGTGAGGTCAAAAGGGTGTGCTCATGTGGAAAGAAGGCTTCTAAGATGGGGTTGCAAGATAAGAAGGAAAATCTTGAAAGTGGATCCCTTGGGCACTATTGGTACTTATTTCTTGCGCTGCAATACCACCTGCAGGCCCAGCACAGGGCCGGGCGTTGCAGAGGAAAGGCTGCCCCGCAGGTTGAGGGGCAGCCCCAGCCCTCAGGCCCCATGGAAGCCCTCTGATTGCTACTCAGGGCTTGGGTGCTACCCTGCCTAAGCTGTGCCACGGCTGCTCCCCACACCAACACCTCCAATGAACTGGCCAAACAAAGCCACTCAACCCAACCCCACTGTGGACTGCGTGGCAGACGATCCCCAAGATGGCGTTTGGTGTGGAAAGCCGTCGGCCCTCCCCACGAACCACGCGACGAGACTCCTTCCATTGCTGTGTGGGGAAGGCCAACCCTTTGTCCTCCAGCAGCTAGCCGGCCCTGCTCCCCCAGCCCCACGCCACGGCCCGGCCCTCGCCTCAACGCCTGTCACCCTGATTGCGGTGGGTGGGAGATCACAGGCGAGCGGCGGTATCTGCTCCGCAGACATCAGACAGCGTCGGAGCAAGGGTAATCCATTTATTTTTAGAGAAGTTTTCCACTTGGAGATCATACACATTGCAGATCACAGAAACACATGCAAGCATGAAATTTAATTTTTAAGAATTCTTTTCCCGGGGCTTCCATGTAAAGCGGCGGTGAATGGGAAAAACTATAATCATGACAAGACAATTACAGGGGAGTTTTTTGCTAAGCATGAAAGTTCGAAAAAAGTGTTAAGGGAAAGAGGGAGGAAGAAAAAAAAAACACCCTATAAAAGTCATTTTTGTCCAGTCTTGTTCCAGTGAAGCAGAATTAGACATCACGTCACGTAAGTAACTTTAAAAATAATAATCGGCTTTAAAGTACCCAAGGAAAAAAAAGGAAAAAAAAAAAAAAACAACGTATGTTTGAGTTTGAACTACTTTTCCTGGTTTGGCTCTTTTAGTGCCACAGTGTGTATGCAAATGAGGAAACTGTCTGTGACCTCCGAAATGCTGCAGAACACATGCACTCGTGCTTTTAGTATGAAAGGACTGGGAGACATACATTAGGATTTGCGGGATTATGGTGAGAAAGCAGGAGTGATAACTTTGATGTTCTTTAAAAAAAAATAAAAATGGTGAAAAGACAGAAAACGGCAAGTGGTTTTTCTCTTCTTGGCAAAGACCCCCAGGAAAGAGCTAGCATGGAAAATGAATCCCCTCTCATCGTGAAGGGAGGCAATTTCTCTCATTCGAGCCTAAGTTCAGTGCTGCGGCAGTGCGGGGAGCTCAGATGCCGTGTGTCTGAGCTGTGTTCAGCCTGTGGATAAGCAGCCACTAAAACTTGTTGGGTAACTAATATTCCCTGCAAAAATAAATACATACTGTACATCCCAAAATGTAAACAAGAGCTGACTGTAAATCTGCATGAGCAATGTTTGATCGCTGCTTCGATAATCACATACATGTGAATTTTGACTGTGGGGATGGATTATAACTTATTTCTTATCAAAGAAATAAATTTTATTCTTTATATTCTTAATAATAAAAATATCTTAATAATTAAAAATATTCTTAATATTTCTTATTAAAGAAATAAAGTCTGTTCATAGCTTTCTTCTGATATAGCAACAACTGTTCGGCCTGATTCATAACTGCATTGTCCCAGCAACTTTAAGTAAGAAGTAGGGGCTGGAACTAGCTGATCTTTGAGGTCCCTTCCAACCCAAGCCATTCTGTGATTCTATGAATTTACTAATGTGAATCTATGAAATAGAGGTTCTGGTGAAAAACAGTCCTCCAATACACAGCGGAGGGAATAAAGATAGTAAAAATTGCTAAAAAATGATTTATCTGTTCTTACAGAAAAGGTGGGGGCATTAGCACAGATCCCTTGGGAGTAAAACGACATAAAGCAGAAAGGCTTTACCTTGTTTTTGCAGCACCACAGCATCCCTTTGGGTCTCCCATCCCTGCATCAGGCTGTGCTCTGCCACGGTCACGGGTGGGAACGCCACGCTCGGTTCTCCTGGCTCTAGAGACAATGCAGCAAAATGATTTGTCAAATTGTCAAAACTTACAGACATGGTAGAAGAGCAGAGCGGGGAAATTTGGATAGGCTGAGCCTTCACCCTGTCCTAATCTCACCACTGGAGGCTGTAAACATGATGGGTAAAGTGACAGTCTGGCTACAAATCTGTCTGGCAGCTTCATTAGACATCTTTCGCCTGACTGATTAAACTGCATTTAAGAACCACTTTCATTTTTTCAAGTCTTTTGTTTAAATTAAAAGGTCATGTTTTCAAGCGAGTGATCCGCTGCCCTCTCCAGTCTCCTGCCACAATACAGTTACATTAGTACCAGTGTTACACAAAGCGGGGTAAATCAGAGCCACAGACACCAACAAATGTTGCAGCCAGCGGAGGTTGCAGAAAGGGGTTTTTGTCTGTTCGTTATATGCCACAGCAGGGATACAAGCTTGAAAAGTCCCCCAGCCTCAGGCTTGGACTGTTTGTGCTATGTGCTGGGGAACTCACAAAGAGGACTTGCTACTTTTGCAAATGTACCAAAGCAGTTGGGATTGCGCAGCGTGTCTCGTTGCGCCTTGTTTTCACTCATGCCTCGCTCCTTGGGATTTTTGGTGGTTAGACAAAAAAATAAAATAATAACAATAACCAAAAAACCCTGGGACCTGGGGCCCAATGCTGCCAAGTGCTGAGTGCCATCTGTTCCCACTGGCACAGAACTGGTAGGATGTGGTCCCGGTGCACACAAGTGCCATCGTTGCAGGGAGGATGTCCTGGCTGCATTTCAGGCTTGGGCATGCTCTGGTTCTAACTAACCAAGCAGCACTCAGGTGAGATGCAGAAATCAAAGGAGCTGAGCAAAACGACTGAGAAGCAAACGCTGCCTTGGAGGGGCCCCAGCTTCCTGCTGGCATGAAAGGGGCAGCTCAGTGCCTGGTGGACTCAATTTTTACCAGGTAAGTATTATATGGGCACAACGTATTGCTGCTGTAGGTGACCAAACTCAACCCACCATACTCGTGTGCCCTTTTCCATACCCTAGATGTCAACTCTGCTAACCAAGAGCATTATAAACATGACTTAGTAAAGTGAACTATAGCCTGGATTTGAATATTCATCATGTCCTACATCAGATACGCTTCCTTCTAAGTTATTTTTTATAAACCTCCTTGAATCTGAACTTTGATTATGAAGTTGCACACAGGAATCTACTTTTTCAGTAGGTTTAACGGATAAATACCTCCCTTCTTTTTCAGACACAATTACAGTTGGACTAGATGATTTTAGAGGTCTTTTCCAGCCATAATGATCCTAAGAAATCCTTGATAGTCACCTCATCAGAACCTCCAAAAAATAGTGCTCCTTTTTAATTGCAATGGGGTTCAATTTCTTACAGCCATGGGTACATACCAACACTGTAAACACAACTGAACTCCTGCTGCATTTTTCACTCACTGAAAAAGTAAAATGCTGACTACACGTAATGCCTGCATTATTGTTCTAAATTGAAGATGGTTTTTCTGACCCATCGGCATGGAAGCTGCTGAAATCCTATGTTGTAACCTTTGCTTTAGGACAACTTTTCTCTAATTGATGCGCCCAAGATTCCCATGCAGGTATTGACAGCTGAAAAGACTCTTAAGCATTTAAAAGTAAATCCTTGACGTTTATATCCCTTACAGTAAGTTCAATTATCCCCACTGTGCTCCATTCCCGTTAGCAATCTGATGGAAAGAAGAAAACCCAGAACACACAGAACACACAGTTACATTTCCCCAGTTGTGGATTGCTGTAGATAAGAGCAATGAATATGATTCAGCAACAAGCAAGAATATTTTGGAAATGAAGAGGGCTAGAGCAGTGTATAAGGCTTTTTTGAATGGGCCTGCTTCTGTAAAGCCAGAAAATTTATTAAAATGAAATGAAACATTTTTTTCTTCCCGATACCTAAGAGAAAGGCTTTGGCTGACCCTTTCCTTTCTTCACACAGGCCACATGCTTTTCCACAACTATCCAACTATGAATAGGCACAACCATTCCAGTAAGCCGACAGTTTGTGCTGCCAACAATTATATCAGCGACCCAGGACCTTACGTGTCATTTAATAGCTACATTCATAGAGGGGGAGATGAAAAGAACAACCACAATAAGACGCAGTTAATTATGGATATGTTTAGAAACAGTTTAATGAATAATAAACATCATTTTATTTCCTGTGCCTCTGACACAGTGGCAAATAATTAAGAATCAAAAGAATTCAAAGTATTAGGTAACGATCAGAAAACTTGTGCGAGATTTTTTTTCCGCTCGAGTTTAATTGGTTCATTGTTCCCATGAACCATAAACCATGGGGTTGATAGCGGTGCTAAAGTTTACTTCTATAAAGGAAGATTAACATATTCGGGAACTTTACCCTAATCCTTGTTTTGCGTTAACTCAAGCAGATTGGATTAGTAATTCTTACCTACCACCCACTAGAAGAAAACGGGCTTCTTTTCTCAGACAACTGGCTGTATTGTACCTTCATGTGCATTATCTGCACTGAAAGCATTCTGCGGAAAGAAATAATGTGAAGTGAAAGGGAAAAGGGTTTTACACTGTGATGGCACGAAACAACTGCTGACATGGCAGAGTCTGGAGCCTAATGAAGGGCTAGACCTGTTCCTCCCCAGTTCATGTGCTGCTATTTCAGGCAAAATGAGAATTAAACTTCCAAACTTCTCATGCAGGAAAATCACTAAAACAAAGGAAAGTTGATTTACTGATTCTGACGTGGAGAGTACTGGCAGCAGCCCAAGGAAGGAGCAGAGTTTCCCCCTTCAGAGTCCATAGCCCAGACCATCGTGCTTCCTCTTTACATGCGGAACCTATACCTTTACAGAGCAAGATCCCTGCAAGAAAGAAATGCCAGCATTGACACGAGGGCCTGATACCATGTAAGTTTCTCTGAAGGTGATTTATTTGCAAGTATTGTCCAGATGGAGAAAATGCCCTTCACCCATACATGGACACACTTGGCCAAATCTTTTCTAGTGTTTGTCAACATTTAATGTCAGGAAAATTGATTTTTTTTTTTCTCTGAATAAGCAGAATCAAATTCTTTTCCACAGTATGTATGAGCAGTGCACCAGAGGAACATAGCAGCTCCATGGATCACAGATAGAGGACCAAACCATGCAGAGCCATAGAAGAGCCTGGTACACTTGATGGTTTCTGTCCAACCTCCATTCAAGCAGAAAACTGTGAAACATCCACCAAGTGTGGCAGAAGTTCATAGAAGCAAATGCCAAGGTACCGAAAGGCAGCTCTCAAATGTCTTGTTCTGGTTATCTCTGCACCTCAACAGAGTCTTCTCCCAGTGATAAAATAAAATTAATTGCTCTTTGGTTTCTATTTTATAAAATTAAGGAATGATTTTAAATCAGGAAAGCTTTAAAAATATTCTGTTGCCAGGGCTACAGGAACTAAAAAGCTAGCAAACATATGTGCCCTAATGGTTGTAAAATTGGTATAAATACAGTGAAGCCAGAGAGGTGTTGGATGCCCTGTCACTGCAGACACCCAAAGGTCAGGCTGGATGGGCTCTGAGCACCTGATGGAGCTGTGGGTGTCCCTGTTTATTGCAGGGGTGTTGGATCAGGTGGCCTTGAAGGGTTCCTTCCAACAAACTATTCTATGATTCTGTGATTTCACGGGTTAAGAGCAATGCTACCTGTTAGCTTGATGACAGAAACCAATGATATTGAGACCAAAGAGCTCTTGATTCTGTACAGAGTCAAGAAACTCCTTTTAAGTTACTTTACTGCCCTAAAGGTGGAGGCTATGTGCCCATCTGTGCCACATCTCCTGTGAGCCACAAACCCTGGCGTACCTGCACTCACTAGCCCAGCAGCCCACTGCACATTCTCCCACCATCAACCTCCATCTGAGAATGAAAAATACAACTCTCAGAGCATGCAGTACACGTAGTGCATCCCACAGAAGGGCCCTGACTTTGCATAGATCCCCTCAGTACAACTTTAAAGCCTGTTAGTTTCCTGCTGGAGGTACTTTTTGGCATCTAGGGAACAGGATAACCACTAGGGAACAAGAACCCAAAGGTCCTCCAGAACCAAGCCTGTGTGTTTTCTCAGGGGTAGTTTCAGGGTTTCCAGAAACAAGTGACTGACTGGCCATTGAGCTTTGCATTGCTGTCACTCAATACCTCTTTCCTCCTGGGAAAACTGCTGATTCTGTCATATCAATAAAAGGAAAATGAGAAGTGGATCAATAAATTACTCAGACACTTTTGTGTTATCCGTTACAAGAGCTGCCACTACGAATTTTCCACGTTCTCCTTTTTTCATGATTTTACACCAAGCTGTGCAAAACACACTAAGTATCGGTTACTGTTTGAGATTTTATTAAGAAAAAAAATAAATAGAAATTCCAAGTACTAATTTCAAACTGTTGTGGTGAACTCTCCCTTTTTTTATTACATAATAGAGTCTTTTGTCCTCAGTTTTCCATCTGTTTGCTAAGCATTTTTCACTTGAAGACTCAATTAGGACAAAAAAACCCCACACAATCATTCAATTCAAAAATTAATTTGGAGATCAAGGGACTGACTTAGGCCTATACCAGTGACTAAAAGCGATTCAGGCTTTGTCACATGATCCAAGGGAACTGAGCAACAACAGTTTAGCTGCTTTAATCCTCCTTAATTTGAGTGCAAAGAAATTCACATGTGCTGCTAAGAACATTTTGCGAGTACACTGTGTCCATTTTTCTGGGTCCCCATGTCCAAAGACTTTGTTTCATTGAGGGCTCATGACATCCTTCATTAATAACCCTCGTGCAGACAAATGCACACTATTTTGCAGAGATAGGGAGGGACCTACCCTGAGCATATCCTGCTGAGGAAGAGTTGCTTTTCACTAACATATTTCACAAGCAGGAGTGATAGCAGCAGCAGCACCGTTAGGGAGGTGGCAGTGAATTAGACCCTACTGTTCCAGGCATGTTGCAAAAGAGAGATGCCATCAATGACCCAAAGGGAATATTTAAAGAAATAATACAGCTATGCCACAGGAGACCTCAGCAAATACAGTTTTGTGCATGCTTTGCACAGAATATAGGCTTACTAGCAAAGAAGCTACCCCCACCAGCTCTCACTACCTAACATGAGTGTGTTGGGACTATATAATAGGGTATGGGTCCACCTGAAGCTCGGTTACAGCTTGTATCAATGGGGACAGCCAAGCAAATTTTCATTAGATGAAGGAAAACTTGCAAAAATCCCATCCAGCACACACCTACGTGCACACATATTCTTTAGCTCTCTAATTCCGTGTGCGTTTGCTGGTTTTGGAAGAACTTAATTAAAGTTGGAAGTGAAAGTTCCAAGAAAAAAAACATGTAAACCTTTACAGCAAATGTGCAGTAATTGTTCTGGGTTTGCTCTGCCTCTCTTCCTTGGCTGGTCTCACAGTGAGACAACATAATCTAAGAGATCAAAAAGCTGAAACCAACGGTGCTTGTTTTTCATCCTCCCTCTGACAAAGCAAATGGCACTGAAGTACTGAAGTGGTCTTGAACAGCTTGATTCAAGCAAGGAGCCATGCCCATGGCTGCATATAGCAGCTCCTCTAGTTCAGTACCTGGGTGTCCAGCTCACATAAACACCATTCCTACAGGAAACCTCCCTTCCTAGGAGCATGGATGCAGCAGCAACCTTGTGTAGAGACTTTGCTTACAAGAGAAGCCCAACATGAAGATATAACATCATTTTTCCCACTCCCTTTCACTTCCTGGATGTATGGCGAGGTGTCCATAGGAGTTCCATAGAGTAGGTGGAAGCTGCTCTGGAAAGGAGAAAACCATCACCCCCCTGCTGAAAAACATGCCAGGGCAAGTGTATGAACCTGGGTTGAGGAAGCTAAAGAAAAAAAATGGGCAGCAGCCATGGGCAGGGTGGTATGCAATAGCTCTGTATTGCAGGGCACAAATTGTTTCCTTAACCCTGCCCTGCTGGAACCTGGACTCAAGCCTTTGCTCCTAAGTCTGCACCTTGTCTGGCTCTGCAGACACCCATTTTCCATGAAAAGTGCAGGTGGAGTCCCACCTCCAGATGACTCTCATTCAGCACTGTATGCAGATTCAGCTGGGATTTCATAGAATCAGAATCACTAAGGTTGGAAACACCACTAAGATCATCAATCCATCACCACTGTGCCACTAAGTCAGGTCTCAGTGCCACATCTACCCTTTTACTGAACACCTCCGGGACTTTACCTCCCTGTGCAGTCTGTTCCAGTGCCCCACCATTCTGTTGGAGAAGAAATTTTTCCTAATATCCAACCTGAGCCTCCCCTGGCATAACTTAAAGATATTTCTGCAACTTAGCCGTAACTGAAAGCCATTTAGCACATAGAAGTCTCAAGGGGTTCTTTGTCCCCACCTTTGCCTTAATTCACAGCTGCACGAAGGTATGCGATTAGCTGACACGTTGGGAAGAAGCATCCAAGCCACACCAATTGTAGGAATCTGTTCATTTAGATTACAAACCTCCAAAATGCTGGAAGGTCGATTACAAAAAAACAACCAAACAAAAGCGACAATGACAAAACCCTGCGGCTCCGTTAAAGGAAGAAGCCGTACAGAAAGGTCCGTGTGGGAGAACCAACCAATTCAGCATCAAAGAGAGAAGCAATAACAAGCAAGGCTTGCCCTCCCCTTCCCCGCACGGAGTGTTTTATCTCGTCAGAGTGGTGGTGCTGGCAAGGCGCCAGGGATCTCGTCGATAGATCCAAGCGGCGCTGATGAAGAAACAGAACCAAAGTAATTAATGATGGGGGAGGATTGGCTCCCGGTGCTCGCGGCGGAGCTGGGATCTGACTCATTCTTTGCAACAGTTAACCCCAGAAAGAGTCAATTAGAGCAGGACTTCCCAACCTTTTGCAACAGACGCTCTCACTTTCAATTAAAATGGCTCTCTAGGAACCCTGAGCAGCAAGTTTTAGTCAGCAGGCTGCACAGAGCATCAGGCTTCCTGTGCCTTTGTAGTTTCTGAGTTTCTCTGACATGCTAGTTTTTAATTTGCAAAAATATTGTTTGGATTTCGCCCAGGATTTTAGATGGTTTTCAGCACTCTCTGTGCTCTCTTCAATATTCTGGACAAGGTTCAGATTAGCAATAGTCCAACATTAGTAACGGCACTTGCTCTGATTTTCTGGGCAGCACTTGATTCTCCCCATATTTGGGTCAATACTGTTCATGTTTGCCAGTGTTGGATCAGTATTCTGCAGCACTATATGGCTGTATTTGCTCCGTTCTCTGTTCCAATGGGCTACAGGTCTGTCCGTGATCAAATCATAATAGAGGATGGGTTTTCCAGCTATGAAGCTGATGTCAGCCTCCTGTCACCTTGGTTGTTTGATATTCAGTAGTGCTTTTATTCTGTCTCCCTCAATAAAGGGTAAAAGCATAAGCTAGTAAATCTAGGTTGAAAAGCAGAGATGATTTAACTTTGTTCTCTCATACACCCTTTATGACAAAAAAGTAATATATGAGAGAATTGCAAAGGAAACTGAATCTTTTTAATTTTTCAGTTTGCTGTTGTTTATTGGGGAAAGTCTTACTGAACAAATCTGAATCCCTCCCAGCAAGTCCTAAAGACCCACACGTTCTGATTCTGTTAGTCCTACTGGTTCTGCCAATGGACAAAAAGGGATTTAAATGTTGTTTTCCATTACCTTCCCCTTGAGTTTCCAGTGTCCACTTCCTCTGCAGGGCTCCTCTTAGGTCAAGGCTCTGCTTTATGGGCAATCCACAGAATTCACCTTGAGATGATACTGAAATCAAGATCAGGTTAAAAGAAAGATCGGTTTACTGCACATTGTGACTTCACTTCTGTTCTCCAAGCTCCTACTGCCACTCATGACAGCAATACTCCCTTTGCAGTGAGGAGGTGAGATCTTAAACTTTATCCTAAAAACTCAAATTGCTGAATATGTACCCTGTTGCTGGAGACTGTCACAGATACATTCTCCTTCCCCACAGCCTGTTTTCAACACACAAAACCAAGGTTCATTTCCATAGCATTCATCTACATGAGCTGATCTTCATCTCAATTGGATATGACATTTTCTAGCCCAGGAGGAAGAGGCTTCGCTTTATATTGTTAAAAGTAGCAAGTTCAAACCCTGGAGAGAAGGTCACCTTTTTTTTTTTTTTTTTTTTTTTTTTTCAATAAACTCATCATATTCTTTATCTCCTTGTTAAATATCATTATCATCCAATATATTTTGCACGGAATGAAAATATTTCAACAATGCTTTTGCCCGAAGATGTGAAATAATATACCATTTTATAAGTAATTTTCATGAAATTTTGCATGCATCCAAATCCTGTGAGGTAGGGAACACATTTTTTTGAACTTTATAGCCTTCTCACTCGGTTTTCATTAATAATTTTTCCCTTAATTCTCAATAGGTTTATCTTGAATTGATGGAACAATATCAGAGCCCTCCTGTAGCTTGTTTAATATCTGTAAATTTGCATGGCTGATAAGCGTCAACTGCGCACATGACAGAGGACTAAAATAGTGAATGTGGGAGAGAAAAAAAAAAAGTAAATTAAAGGGGAAACCGCAATGAGGTGATAGTCATAGCAAAAAGTTTGGCTTCATCAGGTAAAGCTATTAGCAGAGGAACAGTGATTGTTTGTCCTCTAAACAAAACCAAAGTTTTAAACATGTTTGTCTCAAAAAATATGCTTTTTGATGGGCAGAAAACACTTGTTAGTGGAGTTTTTCTGAGCTGTGCTCATTTGCATTCCCTTCTTGCTAGAGGCACTGACAAGGATACTCATGTTTTGTGGCCCAGCAAAACAGTTTCTACAAAACTTTTCACTTTCCTAGACCAGAACTCTGGCCCATATTCAGCCCCTCTCCTCTAGACAACCACCTTCCAAACTGAGATCCAAGACCCCTTTTCTATTCCTACCACATGGTCCACAACTACTTGCAAAATCAGTGCACTCCCTTTCTGAGCTAAGTAGAGTCATAGAATCATAGAATCATCAAGGTTGGAAAAGATCACTAACATCATCTAATCCATCCATCTTCCTCATCTCCCTGAGACAGAAATCCAGTCCCTATTATGCTCCTGCCTCTTTTTTAAATGATTAGCTGTACAACACGACCTGTTCTCATGAGCACTCCCAGTTTGCACCACCCTTTATTGCAACCATCACACGCAAGAAAAAGCACACTGAGAAAGAAGACAATATGTTGTGTTTTCAGCAAGGCAAAAGTTCTCTGTGGAACACCCATGTAGAATTACAGAATGGCTTGGGGTGGAAGGGACGTCAAAGATCATCCAGTTCCAGCCCTGCTGCCATGGGCAGAGTTGCCAACCACTAAAACAAGCACCAGACCAGGCTGCCCAGGCTCCCATTCAACCTCGCCTTGAACACTTCCAGGGATGGGAGACCACAGACCTTGTTGCACTTAAATCATTGTTCCACAGAGGAATGTAGCATTCATAGAGAAATGCAGGCTGATGCTGGCAGGAGATGTAATTCTGATCCTACAAGCCATCCTGTCTAGACTGGATTGGAGACTGACACTGAACACCGGAAAGACAGGATCTGAAGGAGGAAATGAATTTCCATGGAGCCATGGGATGAATCATGGTGTCGGCCACCAGGATTTATCAACAAGCAAATTCTTTTCCAATCCTGTAAATACTCAAAGCTCTGGCACCCGCAGACCTCACATCTCTAATTAAAAATGGCCATGAATACTTCAATAAACGATGCAATCCATCATGCTCAGGACACAATAAAGGGACAGAGAGTGGAAAAGAAGCTTTGCCCCTGTCCTATGCGCCATACTGTATGTGTCTCACCGCAGGGAAGCATGTGCTAATTTCTTACCTCTCTGCTGACTGCACTGTCCTTTTGCATAGTTGCTGCTAAACTGCATGAAAGGTATTTCTAATCTCGTGACGGTGACTGAAAAGGGTTGAAGGACACAAATTAAGTCTCATAGCAATAGAGCAGCCCAAGAATGGAAGGTCAGCCAGTTGACTCTTCCCAGAATCCCCTGAACAATGCAATTATTCATGAAGGAAATTTCAAATTATTTTCATTAGACTTCTGTTTTACCAATCTAACCAAAGTGATTAATTAGGGATTAAAATATTTACTCTGCACATGCTGCCTTGGCACGGCACTAGAATATTTAAGCATTGTGCTAAAAGGGTCAGCTGTCTCCAGTACTGTTTGGAATTCATTCTCTATTTTCTGTGTAAAAGGGCACTGACACTCATGTCTATACTACACTTAGGATCCCATCAGGGACAGAGAGAGAGAAACGTGTCTCCCTTGCTGCCCTTGTAGCTGCCCCAAGCTTCCCAACTTCCTAAGTATGGCTACTTGGGCTGAGAAGCAGACAGCAGCAGCCTCAACAACTGCAGCAATGCTCTGCAGCAGTTTCACAGTTGAACACCTATTCCACAGTGCCAGAAAGGAGGGAGATGCCTGTGAGAACCCGGAGGGACCAGCCAGAAAAGACAGCATTGGGCAGGAAGACCAAAGAGTTGCACTCAGATTTTAGACTAGTTACGGATGTCCTACATGACCCCAGCCAGTTTCTTACTCTAAGATGTGTCCTGATTTATTAGATTTAATTCAGAGCTTTGCAGCTACAGGACAAGCATTTGTTATGTTTGGTAAAGAAGAGTGATGCTTTGACTGTGGCCTGCCAGGGAGCTTAGTACTCCACTGGCGAGGTTATAGAATCATTGAACATCCCAAGTTGGAAGAGACTCAGAAGGAACATCGAATCCAACTCCTGGCTCTACACAGGACCACACAAAAGTCAGACTAGGTTATCAGAATGTAGCCCAAGGGAAGGTGTCACTGCACTACTCTAGTGCAGACAGCTCACAAATATTTGTCCTCACCTGGGGTTTGGATTAGCATTAGAAACATTTAACATACAACTAGGAGCTAATGAATATCAGAGTGGAAGCTCACGATAGAGTTAGGAACCCTGGAAACACAAACTTTGCCAAAATAGCAAATGCTTTCACTGGATGTGAAGCTTAGAGATAGGATCACTTTGTCTAACTGGATCCAAAATAATGGAGTATGCAATAAGGAAAGACTCCAGAAAGGGTGAACACGAGATACCGTGCAGTTAATGGTCCTTCAGACCATGTCTGCACAGCGCTGAGGATTGGAGGGGCTTTTCTGCCATGGCCATCCAACACCTCCCCAGCAAGCACGTGTCTCTGTAGGATAGTTAAAATGCACGATACCTCAGAGCTGGCGAGTGCTGCCACTGCAACCTCACCAAGATGAAAAAGATGTATAACAGGATTTGCATTCCTTTCCAGACTGACTGCTGCAAGCAAACATTTCAGCACTTATTTGTTACCAATATTATTAGAAGTCCCAACCCATTTCCTGGCTGGGGCATGTTTCCTCGAGGGGACTGAAGTCACCTGTCACTTTCTTTCTCATGTTACTTAATCGTTTTAGTCCAAGCAGTAAGCTGCCAATCATATTTAATATTTAGTCACCTTGAATGCATTGCTACTGATTAAATAGACTGCTATTTCAGTAAACAACTGATGAGAGAATACTTACAGCTTCATTATAATTATTCCAGCAGATATTAGAGTATTATTCATATGTAACTCCAAAGAATATTTAGGTCTTCTCCTATTTATTTCACAAACAACATATTAATTGCTACCATATTAGCAGAGCTATCAGTGCTAATTGGATAATACCCCTTCGAAGATTTTTCCTATAGCAACCTCTTTTGCTTGCACGTTTTTAATGCATCTCTGGTATTTAGGATCTCCGTTGATTTCCCACAAAGAAATGCATTCTTATGAGTTTATCAGCTCTATACCTATACACACTTCTTGGTTGGGTTTGTTTGTAATACAGTGAAAACAAGCAGCCCCTACAAGAAGAATCACTGAGTCAGAATCAGAATGGCTTGTGTTGGAAGAGGCCTCAAAGATCATCTAGTTCCAATTCCCCTGCCATGGGCAGGGTTGCCAACCACCAAATCAGGCACCAGGTCAGGTTGCCCAGGGAAAGAAGAAGATGATAGAACCATGTCTGTACCATGATTCATGGCAGAGGCTTGAAGCATTCAGGACTGTTGAGATACTCCATGGCCTTATGCATGATACATCCTCTACCCTGAGAAAAACATATTCCCAAGGGCTTGAAGGTTCCTTTTAAAACAGCTTTGAAGAGATCATTAAGAAGACCAAAGTCATTGTTTGTAGACTTAAACTTTGGTTTTACTTCTGGAAGCACTGAAAAACACTGCTGCAGAAGCAGACTGGAGCTGGGCAGCAAGTTTGGGTAAATTACGTGTTTCATAAAGGTCTTTGCACACTACTGGTAAATTTATTCAGTGGGTTTTTTTCCAGAATAGGAAAGGGGAAGAAGAAATTGCAGAAAAGTAAAGATGTTCTGTGTCACCATCAGCTATGCAGGATCTTCAGGCCTTGCTTCCAGAAGGAAGGTTTTGTTTAGAAACTCAGCAAGGGCCATTTTTTCAAAGGAACAGATAATACATGTGTTTGTTTCGCTTCAGTGAGAGAAAATGAGAAATTGCTGCTTCAGGTTGACCCAAACATTTCTCCTTGTTTCTTCCCACCCACTCACCTCCTCTCCTTCCTCCCTCAGTTTTTCAGTTTGACCACTGAACTGAAAAATTAATTATTCTTACAGCTCTATTAAAGGACGACTTATGCCAGGCTGCTTACAGACAGTCTAGCTGATGTATAATAAGTATCTTTATTTCTCACTTATTTTTCCCTTTCTCTTAACATCTATCCCTTCCTTTGTTATTTTTAAACAACAAAATCCTTTCAAAGCACTCAAGTGCACATAGGGTGCCATGGGTTGTACGTTAAGCAAACATATACTAAAATAAAATGTGAGCTTTAGAATCAGCGATGATGAAGTTGAACTGGAATGGTAAAATTGTCTCTTCACAGTCAGAATTTTGTGTTACACACTGAATCCTCAGGCACACGTGGCCAGTGCTGTGCACAGTGATGATTTTCTACCCAGGAAAACAACCAAAATGCAAAAACCCAACCTTCATGCACCTGGTGAAGTGTGCAAAGCATGAGCAGTATATATTGCCCTCTATTTCTTCTGCTGCTTTGCATTTGTGCCTCCACATTCTGGGGGCTCCAGAGATCCAGGATCACCTCTGCAAGAAGCAACAGCCCAACTTTGTGCACAAGGTGATGCAGTTCCAGACTTTGGGCTGTTTTCCAAGAAATAGCAAAATCTGAGCAATGAGGACACAAAAGAGAAGATTTCATGGGAGAAATTTCAAAGCACAAGCAACAGCATGGTGGGAAAATATAGAAGTTGTATGAAAGCAGGATAGGGTCCAGATAAGATCCAGCAGCTGAGATAAAAGCGATGGCTTCTTCCCTTTGTAGCTCCATCAGATCTTCCTGAGTCCTCAGGAATATTTGCTAACCTTGCTTTCGTCTTGTGTAAATCATTCAGGTGGGTTGGGAACACCTGTCTTGAAGAAACAGAATAGGGCAATCAGCAGAAGTAGTATTAGCTTTGGTCAGTCTCTGCTAGGGTTAATTAAGCCCACTTCCTCAGCAACAGAACTCAAAAAATAGAGAGAGGGCAGAGTTTCAGCCTTGGCTGAGCAACCACATGGCTGTCAAGCCTGTGCTCTTCTTTCCCTTCCATCCCTCTGTTTGGGTCCACTGAAGACTTTATGTCCAACTACCAGCCAGCAAGGCTGCAGCTTTCACTGCAGGTTGTAAAAGCAAAGATGAAATAGCTGCAAGTAGATACGAGGTGTTCTTGATCTATGGGATTTTATGCAGGGAGTGCACTTCCAAAAGAGATCATATAAAGCCTCCAGGTGCATTTGCATCACATCATATGACATTAGATTGACCTAGAAGAACCTATAAAGAGCAACCACACACAAAGGCTTGTGTTGCTGCAGGAGACAGAAATGCCCACAAATCCCCTCAGCTCCTCCTTGCTTAGCCACAGCAACCACTGACCATCGCCTCAACACACAGATCAGCTAAGTCACATCACTACACAACTTATTATTACATCCTATAAAGCAGTATTTCAGGGTGTACAATATACACACTATTCTTAAACTTCTATTTTCCTCTCTTTTTTCCTCTGAATAGCAATATGGAAACATTCTTTTCCAGCCCAGCCAAGAGAGTAGGTAGGAACAAACATTAAAATGCTCAGAACATCTTAAAGAACAGAGCTAGGGATTTTTCTTGTTGTTTCATAACTTTGCTTTAATCAACTTTTTATCCATTGACTCACTTGCAAGTTCCAACCAATATAATTAGCACTATCTAAATTAGTTATCACTCAAAATTACTTCCTTCCTCGAAAAAACAGTTTTATTTTAAAATTATAGGTGTTGCCATAGGCTATGCCAGGACTATATGCATGGGCACATTTTAAGTAGATAATATTTTTAATCCTAATTAAAAAAAATATTCCTCCCTTCCATAATATGTTAAGATTTGTGAATGACCTTATTTTCTTTTTGATAGACACACGGTAACAATCAACCACTTCTCATTCATATACATCCTCTGCACCTTCCACTGAAATACCGTCTTGTTCAGCTAAGCTCTTATATAAACTGAATGCACATTTTTCATTGTCGGGTTTGTTCTCATTTCATTGCACACTTGCTATAGAGCAGAGAAGGTAACATTTCTAGAGGGTGCCTATTACAGAACTGTTATTTACACACTGCCCTCAGTAGCGAGGCTGTGCTTTCAGTAGGTGCCAAACACCATCAGTTCCTCTTGATTTCAGTGGAAAGTCCAAGTGTTCAGTACATCTGGTAAAACATCAGGCAGCTCACAGCAGAATGGAGTCGCAGGTGCCAAATCATCTGGCTGTGGCTGCAGACCCAGGGTCCGCGTTTGGACGGGACCAAATTGAGTAGTCAAAGATTTGCATTTCAAAAGGACCAAAGTGAGAAGTCCAAAGAGTCCACAACAGGCTGCCCAGGGAGTGGTGGGGTATCACCATCCCTTGGAGATGCTCCAGAACTGTGGAGATGTGGCACTGAGGGACATGGCAGAGGGAGTGGCTGAGGTTGGGCTCGGAGATCTTTTCCAACCTTAGTGACCCAGTGACTCTTTGGAAATGCTGACCCTGGTGGAAAACTTCAGGCACTTAAGTTTGGAAATGCTGCCTGGAGTTTTTATACATCCTTGCATTGCAGAAGCCACTGGGAGGAATGCAATCTCAACACTGCTGCAAACGAAGAGGATTTAGTTGTTGATTTTTTATCATAAATCAACACGAAAGTGGCCAGCCACTCCTTTGCAGCCCCAGAGCCAAATCTTGACATAGCAGTCAGCACTGAGCCAGCCATACATGGTATTCTTGGGTCCCGAGGGAAGGAAAAGTTCAAGGAAGAGTTTACAGGCTGAGGATGACAGTGGCTCTTCAGAGGTCCCATTTCCCCGTGGCAGGATCTCCTGGTGACTGGGAAATGTTCCCCTTGGTATTTTTTGTTGGGATGGATTTGAGTACACCCAGCGTGGCACCTGCTATTTATCCTTCATTTAGGGAAAGAAACATGGGATAGGGAGGTGGAGAATGGAGAAAATCCAAGCACCTTCTCCTTTAGACAGACACAAAGAAGAGTAAGAAACACAGGATGGAGGATAAACTACTACTACTACTACTACTAAAACTACTCTCCAAAGACTTCTAATTCTATACCACAGTGCATGGCACTTGAACCAGTTTTCTCACTCACTCTCCTCCCACACTGCAATAACAACGCTCATCACAAGCCACAGCACAAGCTGCCCCTTCCACACATCCACCTTCAGTCCCACTCCCTCCCTCTCTCCCAGTTTTATGCCACAGGAGTAAAGAACTGGGGGTGGGAGGTGCAGCAGGAATCAAAGCGACCTTATCACTTACACGTATCATTTGAAATTTGGTAAAGAGAAAGCTGAATAATTTCCCACAACCTGAGGGCAGCGCTATCTTTCATCCTGACTTGTTCTGCTATTTACAAGAAAAACCTGCATAATTACCAGAGCAAATGCCACGTCACAGCCTGCACCTGCTATAAGTAAGATAGAGAACATGTTTCTGAAAGTAATAATTAAATAAAGCCATCCATCAATCAACCTCGTGCGGTTTTGTAGCTTCTGTGGGTTTTAGAAGGAGCAAAGCAACGTATTTGTGCAATGAGCTTTTCCTCCACATTTTTAATGGCAATTATTGCATGTAAACTAGCTTTTGTAGGAGCAGCGAAGCAGATGGATGCGGTCTGAAAAAAGAAATAGGCAAATACACCCACTGGAAAATCAAAAAGATAAGAATGCAAAGTCACTGTGTGTGTAGTTGCCTGTGTGCTATGAAATGGTTCTTTTTAGACTCTGTATCTGAATATTCCCAATGGAAATGTTATTATAAAAGACAACAGGTTGTTCCAGCAGAACTGATCAAAAAGTGTGATTGTGTTTTCAGGCACGGTCCCATGATGGGACTGACAATCCTGAGCTAAAGAATTATTTTTACCCAGCAGCTATCTCTCTAGTTGAAGAGCCATCTGAGAAGAGACAAAAGTGCTTGAAATTCTGGGAAACAGTGAGAGGGTACGTGTGTGAGGAGAGGATTGACTGCAGGGAAGCATCTTCTCTTCTGTTTTTGTTTCTCCTTTGAGCTTGCTAATACTGCTGCCACTCTTGGCAAGCACAGTGTCCCTTCCATACTGCATTCAGAGACACAGTTCATGTTCTCTCTGGGGCTGTAGTAGGTTTATGATGCAAAAATTCATCCCAGCCCAAGCCAAGGGTACAGATGGGCAATGGACCTTTCTGTGGATGATACAAAGGCTTGAAGTTTGGGCTCCGACACCTAGATGTTCCCCACATCTGTCCAGGTGCCTCGTTTTACATCTCTCATGACCTGCTTTCCCCTCTATCAAAGTGGCCTCTATGTATGTATATTTTTTTTACGTTGTGCCTTAGATACAACTAGGATGAGCAACTGGATGGGATGTTTACACTGTGTGACCATCAGAGAGGGCCATGTGTCATTGGTTCCCCTCTGCCAATGGACAAATTCACAGCCCTAAGTCATGCCACATGACAATTTTGCAAGGTTGTATGCAAGTTAGGAATATGAGGATCAAGCATGTGGAGGGCTCTACTTTCCATTAAGGATGTGGTGACAAAGAATCTGTTGGCAAGCAGTAGATTAATAGATGTTTCTGTAAGCAAAATATGAATTCTTGCAGAGTTGAACAAGGCAATGATCCCAGCTCATGACCTCATTGAGCATTTTGAGGCTTAGAATTCTTTTTTCCCCAACTTCTGATGCTTAAAATTTTACTAAAATGGTCCAGCCTCTGCCCAGTGTATTTAAAACAGTTGCCAATACTGACTTAATTCATTACCTCTAGAAACCTCTCAGAAGCAGTTATTTCCACTTTGGAAACCCTTCCTTAGGAACAAGAAAATACCCAAATTCTGCCTTCGAAATGTTAATGACAGCTTTTGTTGCCAATTAAGCATTTATAAAGTGCTGATGGATCCATTCTTGGAACATAGAATAGCTAAGAAGCATGTGTGAAAAGGTACCGTATCCTAAGCGGGAGGCAACAGAAATGATTCAGGAAGAAATTCCCAACAGATCACTCCTACAGGCAAACAGACCTCAAGAAATACCCTCCATAATCGCCTCTTCAGACAGCAAGGAAATGACTTCTAGGAAGGATTTACTTCCTTCCCCTTTCAGCAGCATAGATATTAGGAAACTCTTCCTGAGGTTTGCAGTGGCTTCTACTTAAAGAGTAATTTATTGACATTCCTAAGAGAGAAAGCTTTAATTCACAAAATATTGTTCATCAAAACGCTACAAAAATGGCAGTTTTATTCTGATCCTAATCTATAAAGCTTTTTGTCTATCTTTAAAGCTATGGTTATCTTGAAGTGCTTAGTCTCATATTCATTGCTTTTATAATTGGACAACATAGAACAATGGGAGATTTACTAGTTTATTAAGAACCAAAATGAATGTAATCCAATATCACCCTTTGTTGAAAGCCACCTACAAAAGAATTGCACGAGGATGTGAAATGAATAATCTTTCTTGGTTTTCTCCTCTTGAAAGTGCCTTTATAGTGCCTTTCCAGAGCATAATAAATGGCAATATGTTATGGAAAATTACGACAAGTCTTACCAGGTAAACAAGTACAGTAGATTTTTTGAGAACTGGTGCAGCTTGTTTCTAATAAACGTTCCCACAGAGGAATTCATTTTTGGAATGATGTGGATGAAAAGGGATTTAAAAAGAAAGGCATGAAAGCAACAGACAGCAATATGGTCATTCAACCTAAACTCCACTGGCTATTTCTGATCGTTAAAGATGGACTTGTGAATGGAACAATGTTTCTAAAGTGGGAAACTAAAAGTCATACAACAAAAAATAAGAAAATTCAGCACCAGGAAGAGAAACTGGAAATAATTCAATTGGCAAGATCTATACCATCTTCTGTGTTTTAAAAAATCTAGTGAATATACAGCATTGAGGAGGATTGAACCCTTTAAGGATAAGAGCCCTAAAAAAAACAGGAATGGTGTGTCCCAGTGATGTGTCTGACTCAAACAAAGGGATTTTTATGTATTTTTGCCACTGACAGAACAAATTTTTCAAGTCCTGTACCCTGTGTAAGTTGTGACATAGGTGGAAAAGGCTGAAAAAATAAAAGCATACGTTCAGTTTTGGGTAAAAATGTGCTTTTTTTTTTTCTTTCTGGAACTGGGTTCATAAAGTGTCCTTCACTTCTTCACTGCCTTGACCTCTGGAAGATTCATTCAAATCAGAGGAGCAACTGCCTATTGCAATGCCCTATTATTGTTCAGCTACGACTTTAATTATAACATTTTCTTCTCAGGCCCTAAAAGTGCTATTACAGAGAAAGAAAATGTCACTATGGTCATTCTTACAGTCAGAGAAATGAGGCCAAAAACAACAGAAAGTTACTTGGCCTGATAAACCAGACTCTGAGACCAGAGCAATATGAACTGTTAGGAATCACTGCTCCCTGATTGAAGGAAAGGTCAAGCAGCTTCCGAGCTTTATAGCAGGGCAAGTAATAAATACATCAAACTACTTCAGAAAGACCTTCAGACAGGTATTGAGAGCTTCAAGGAGGAAGCCAGAAAGCATTAATAGTAATAAGCTAATTATATTTCATTTATGGTTTTTGCCATGGTTCCAACTGTTACTCTTACCTCATTCTCCCACGCTGTGAGCTTACAGTCTTTGCATCTTCTGGGTGGACATGCAAGGTGCTGGTATCCCAGAGAGAGAAACCTCTGGTTCTGGAAGGCAGGGTTTGCTTGTCCATCTCCAGGAGGGACTGCGCTGTGCATCACTGGAAAGCTGGGAAAAAAAATGGGAAAGACTCAGCACACAGACTGTAAAGCTCAGCTTCTCCTTCCCCACAGCTAGTACTGCAAATAAGCCCCCACTGTCACCAGATCCAGGCACTGAAATCCTTCCCACGGTGAAACTCAGGGGCAACGTGCTGGATTGGTGCCGAAGACTCTGCCAACCTCAGCTGCAACTGAAAAACTGATCCTAAGGGAATCTGCATACATTTACACCTTGGCCTGTCCCAAATGCATCTCAAAGAGTGCAGCACTTCAAGATTCCTCAGGGAGATGGCTTCTAAGATCGCTGATAAAGTTAAACATTTCTGACTGGCTGAAAGAATAAATAAACATTGTCGATTTCCCTGCTTTGTTGCAGCTAATGGCAGGGCAGGACCTCAATTGTTTCTATCCTCAGGACTTGTATGCTCCTCTGCTTTTCCCCATAGATGCTTTCTTATAAAGAGTAAAAAAAAAAAAAAAAAAAAAAGAGTAATGAATAAATTGAAAAAAAATGCTTGTAGACCCAAAAGAAAGAATGCATCTATTATAAAATAAAATCTCTTTTAGCAGCTATTAGAATGCATTAAAAATATTCACAGGACTCTCCCCTCCAGTTATGTTGCAAAAGCCATGCAAATAATAATTGTGGCTAAGTGCACTACAGTGACAGTCAATATTGTACTTCCCAAGCTAGTACTCATTATTCTTTATGGAACTCATGCATTTTGTGAAAGATCAAAAGATTTACATATCATATGGAGTGCTTTAGGGAGTGACTTGCTGTGCACTTTAAATGCACAATGTTCCACAGTCATTTAAATACAGATTTCATTTCTCTCTTCTGTGTGATATTAAATTTGAAAAAGGAGAGGGAGAGCGACAAAGTCAACTTGGGTACCTTTGTTCACATCATGAAATACGATTTTAATTTGGTTCCGATATAGAAGTTTAATATTTTTATGGGATGTTATTGAATAATCTGCTGGGCTCAGCACTGGCCTTTGCACAGGAAAGAGATGAAAGAAATCAATTTTTTTTTTTATTTATTTTATTTTTTTTTATGAGCACTGCAGGCAAAATCATCTGCTCTTCCATGCCCTGGAGAAAGGGACGGACTTCTCTGCAGCCTCCCCACTGCTTGCCTGGTCTAAGCTTACAGGCGTAGGAAGGAAGAAGGAACTGCAACCTATTTCCTTACAGCGGGAAAGAGGGAAAGCGTTGGTATTTCTATGCTGTTCTAGACTTCAAGAGGAGCAACAGCATTGCTTGAGTGCCCTTGGGTGAGCTGCTGCACACAGCCTGCTACGTGGAGACAAAAACACACTTTTACCTTGCCAGGATGTTATGAGGATAAAGAAATACATTAAGGACAGCTGAATGGTCAGTTACTATGGTAATACAGCCACATGGCAGTGCAGAGGGGGCTCTGAGGCCATATTTGCCATGCCTGCTCTGCTCTACGTATTCATGCTGCCGAGACCTGGATGTGCCTTGCCCTTCTGCAAGGGCACTCAGCAATGCCTCTCTTGCCTCTCTACACCTCCCTTCTGGTATTTACAGACCTGGATGGGATCGCCCTGAGCCTCTGCTCACAGCAGAGCTGCTCCAGACCCCTGGTGGCTCTACACTGGGATCTCTCCAGCATGCCCGAGTCTATCTTGCACTGAAAACCCAGAACTGGACACAGTCCTCCAGGTGTGGCCTCACCAGATATGAGTAGATGGGAAGGATCACCTCCCTCGATTTGCTGGTGATCCTTTACCTAATTGCAGCCCAGTTTATCTTCAGCCTTCAAAGCATCAGGGGCACACTGCTGGCTCCTGTTCTACTTGGTGTCCAACATGATTCCAGGTGCCATCCTGCAGAGCTTCTTCCCAGCTGGCTGGCCCCAGCATGTTCAGGAGCCTGGGTTTGTTCCTCTCCTGGCACCTAAGGAAAGGGTTAAGGAGACAACTGTCTGTCATTCAGAGTCTACTCCAGCAACAGGAAAACTGGGAGCTATCCAGCAAGTCTCTCCACACCAGCAAGGTCATGAAAATGTATCCCTGCTTCTCCTATGAAGAAAGAAAAGAAATCCTTCTGAACAAGTAATTAGCCCTTTATTTTTATGGAACGACAGGAAGGTTTTCATGAATAGGAAATCTACCCAATTCGTTTGCTTCTGGTACATTCTGCATTATTTTCCGAATGAAGTGAATGAAAAACCTCTTTAATGAAGCATAACTATGTTGTGATTAAGGCTTATTCTGTCTAAATATTGACTCAGATAACATTTTCTCAGGATGAACAGACCATAACCCATGAATCTGGCATCAAAGCCAGGAAGATTAATAGGAAAGATGCATTCTCTGGTTGTCTGGAGAGAAGTTTGATGTGGTCAAGGCAACAGCCAGAGACTTTTCTCATTATTTATGAGATCCAGCCAGCAAGTTTTCAATAAACTATAGTTTTCTTGATTCATTGGACATTTGAAAGCTCAGGGACCAAGTGGCTCTTTCCTTTACTCTCTGGTTAGTATGGAAACAAGAAGAGAGCTGCAGGATTTCTGTAAGATGACCCCACTGTCTTGGAGCAAAGATGAGCCATGGACTCTTGCAAGCCCTACTGAAGTACGACTGCTTCTTAGCTCTTTGACCTGCAGATAAAATCAGAATAAGTCAGGCATTCAGTTATTGATCCTGACTTAAACCATCCAGAAGAGGAACAGGTTGATGAGTGCTTGGGAAAAGAAAGGTCTAATGGGAAAAGGGAGCGTTTGGAATGTTAGCTCAAAGAAGAACAGTCAGTTATCCTGGACACACTTGGGCTTCTGCCAATTTGTATGTTGCAACATTTTCTCATTCAAAAAGCAAAGATTCGTTCTTCTTTAATAAATGAGATTTATTATTGAGAAAGACCATGTTGTAAAGAGAAGTGTGTGTAAGATTTTCATTTTAACCATTTAACCTTAGATTAGATAGGATTCTGTCTTGATAAAAGATAAAAACAAACAACAGGAATGAATCCACGCACCACACAATGTGTAATGAGAGAAGGCACAAAAAAAAACAACCAAAAAACCACACATAGAAAACTGCAAAAACCACAGAAAACAAAACTGCAGGGAGGGACACCAGCCAGCCCACTGCCTAACAGCAACACCATTCCTGAGCGCCCAGACCAGAACTAAACACAACTTCTGCGAAGCAACGAATAGATCATGATGTAGACAAAGAAATTCAGGAACAGGGTTGTTTAGGCTTGAATTCATCCTAGGATGCACTGAATTTACCCGCGCTGCAGGTAAAACAGCCACTGAACCACAAGAGCCTTGTTCCAGGCAGGGGAAGGAACTATTAGAGAAAGAATTCAATTATTTGAGATTTCATTGATCATTTTGGCCTTCAAAACAAAAAGAAACTTAATGTTGGGCATACCTCTAGGGTCTGTTGTGAACAGTGGATGGATTTACAATACGGCCTTCTTACAGGGAAAGTGGAAGAGGAAAGGGGCAGGGCTGGTTCTACACTCCTTGGGCACTTGAAGGAAAAGATGATTATCAAAAACAGATTGTTGTTATTTTACAACTCCTTTTCTTTTTTTCTCTCAATTCCTCATCTATAAATAGAGTGCTCTTAAATCATGAAAGGTTTTCTTTGAAGAGAGAAATTCTCCTTCCAGCTGTGAGCTCTCTCATTCCTCAGTGGATACCGCCAGTGCAATGGATGGTACATAAACACTCCAGAGTAGACATGAAACATTCAGAGCGTTTCCATGTTTTGCCATTCTGCCTCTACCTTAACAGCCCAACTTTTGAATTTCAGCACCATTCCCACTGCAAACTTTCCGAAGCTGAGCTCTGAATTTCTAAGGATTTCAAGATGGGCAGGTAGGAGAAGTGTGCAGGTTAGCAAATTGTTTGTAAAAGGTAAAAGGTAAAATTACGATTCTCTGAGGAAAAAAAAAGAAAAAGAAAAAGAAAACAAAAAGAGGAGAGAGGAAAAAAAAAAAAGCCAGCATATCTCACAAACCAGTGGCCAAAAGAACTTTACAGCGATGCTTTGTCTTCCTACCAACTGCAGATCCCAGCCTTTATTTTGGGCTCTGCACTGCAATACTGGGCTTTCCTTCGCATGCCACAGATGTGGAAAGGAACTAGAAATAGAAAACAAAAACAACGCAGAAACATAAAGACTGAAATTAAAGTGGAAGTGCAATGGGAGCACGGCAGTAGTGGTGTTAATGCTGAAATATTCCCTGGGAGTACGAGCTGGCAAATGTAGTGGACACCCAGATATTTGAAATGCAGCCAAATAATTTGGCACATCTCTAACTGGCACAAAGCAGTCTTGGTAGAGCTTCCTACTGCTGCTGGCACCTTTACAGCTGTCTTTCTTCATCTTGCTCTGCCCACTGCAACAGCTACTCAACAGGTGTTTCCACAGACACAGTGTGCTTGGCAGCGGTAACCCTTCAATACTATCGCTGGAATACATTTTTCTCCCTCTCAACAGCACTGCTCGGGTCCGTTGCCCAGAGGCCAGCATGGCAACGGGCACAGCTGACCAACTGGATTTGGAAAAAGAGGGCTGAATGTTTGGGTGGCCAGATGTACAAGTCGGCAAGGCGGTCAGAGAACGTCAATGCTTGGCGTGGCCCTGGGAAGCTGGATTGATATTTTGCTGGTTTGTCTGGAACCCGCCCGCAGCTCATCCAGGGCTTCCCTGTTTTCTGTGCTCTCGCCTCAGGACTTCTCAGTCCTACATTCATTTTCTTCATTGCAAACAAGTCCTCAAAGTTCTGGGCTTCCTGGCTGTGTTTTTCTTTGTAATGACAGGGTGTTTGCTCAGACCGTGGTGGATTTTCCTTTTCCAACCCTACTCACCCTTTGGTCCAGATGCACTCAGAGAGGAAGATAGATTTACTCCAAGGTTTGAGCGATCCTGGAAACTAGAATATGCCAGGACACAAAGCACGCAGAGAGGCTCAGAGGTGAGGCACTTGGGAGCAGAGTTCATGTGAACAATAAAACTAGCAATTGTGGTTAGTCACGTCTTGTTTTCTTCATTTTGAGCTTACCTCTGTTGCTCCTTGGCCGTGAAGCACTCTTTTCACCACACCAAAGAAGTCTTCCTCCATGTGCAGTCCATGGTTTGCTGGATGTCCTTTAGGTTTCTGATGCACCGTAAATATGAGAGAACCAATGCTGAATATTTTTCTCACAGGAATCTGTGCAACGTCACAAAATGAGATTTAAAAAAGGTCTTTTACTGATGTATATACAAACACACACACATATGAAAACATAAGTGCAACCGTGATGTGGTTCAGCTCAAAGGTCCAGTAGTTACATTCTTCTCCAGCAATAGCTGCAGAAAGCAAACAGCTGAGGGTGAGCTGATGAATAATAGAATCATTAAGGTAGAAAAAGATATCCAAGATGCCAACCTTATCCCACAACCACCATGCCCACTGACCACATCCCTCAGTGCCACATCTCCACAGTTATTGAACACCTCCAGGGACGGTGAACCTACCACCTCCTTGGGCAGCCCAAACCAGACTAGCACACACATCACATGTTTTCCCAGTGAATAAAAATTCGCAGCTGCGAAGCTTTGAAGCAAAAAGAACTTTGTGCTTAACGTACATCAAATGTTGGTTTCTTCCCCCCTCTCATGAATTTATCTACTTGTGTTTTGAACCTATGCAAGCTCATAGTATCCATCAGGACCTGCAGTAAGGACTTCTACCACTTAACAGTACTGTGTCTGAACAACCACTTCCTTCTGTTTATTCTGAACCTGTCACATAAGACTTTAACTGGGTGTCCCCAAGCCTTAGAAGAGAGATGGTATAATGAGTCCCTGTCACCCTGATGCCACAGGAATCATGATTTTACAGGTATGTTCTCCCTCTGTCCACCTCTTTCTACAAAGTGATTGACATGGAACTTCAGAAATACAAGCATGAAGGTGTCCCAGTGGACCTGTATCCCCTTCCCTTCTTAGGATATCTCATCTCTTGCAAGAGCCAGAGTGAGATTCAAACCTATATTTATATGTCTATCAGTAGACATGCACTTTAAGCCACAGCAAGGACAATTAAAAAGCATTTCACGTGGTCTCTGCCACAGAGTAAAACAGTTCATTATATTTTTGTCCAGAGCACTGTAAGCACTCACTTTCTGATTAGGACCAGAAGGCCGCAAGGCTGTTAAAGCCCTCTTCCCACTCTCCCCAATGTTGCCATTAATATGTAAAAGCTTAAGCTTGCTAAAGGGATTATTTCCCATCCTATCTGATTGTAAACTGGCATTTCAATGATTACATGTATCTTTTTGTCATTTTCTCGTAAAACATCTTATTCTTGAACAGCATAATTGGCCTCTTACTAATGTTTAATGAATGATTAAATCAGCATAAATGCAACATACAGCTCTAAACGGAAAGCATGTTTGCAACCTCCAGAGCCGCAGAAATGTATTTTTGCAATATAGGTTTTAAATCCTTATAATTTTCTAATTATGGACTTTCTGGTATATTTCACATTAAATACATGGGAAAGTAAATGTGAATTTTCCTGTATGAGCTCAGAAGCAATTCAGTCACTTTTTTTTTTCCCCCTCCAATTTCTAACCTACATATTAACGACACCTCTGTGGTTTTCATTTAAGTATAAGAAATAATCTCCCCAAATTAAAAGCCAATTAAAATCACATATTTGCAGAACACAGGCAGGCAAGTCCTTGTAGAGATGGCCACGCACATGACACTTTTTACGCTGACACACTTCATTAACCAGCCCTACAGAATGATTGTGGGTAAGGAGGCCAGGTGAAATGAAGCAAGAATCGTCTATCTGAGTGGAAAGAGATAGAAAGGTACTTCTTCAAAGGTGCTGAAGGGAGAAACATGGGAATATACAAATTCCTTTTGTTGAAGTGCAGTCCTATGTCATGGCAGATACAGACCAGAGAACTGGGGAAGCATCACTGACTCTTCCTCCCCAGGGCCATGGTAGAGCAGAGTGCCTCATTCAGTGGGTAGAAGAGATGGGAATTTCAGTCTTCCAAGAGAAGATAGAAAAAACATTCAGCTTTCCCTGTAGAAATATGGCAGAGTAGTAAGTACAGCAAGGCAAGGAAGCCTATTCAGACAGAAAACTGGCATCAGCATGAGAATATATCAAAACAAGCCAAGTTGTTTCAGGGCAGAAGTTGCAGCTCCCAGGCACCAAGGTCCTGAAGCAGCACTTTGACGTATGCTGCAGGGACAAGAAAATGGACAGGTTTTAAAGGGAAGCTGGATGTCAGTATGAAGGGGAATTGGAGATCAGTTTTCCCTTCAAAACTACTATCTGCATCACTCAGAAACAAAACCACAGTCTGTCAAAAAGCATAATTCTTCTTTAGTAGATCTGCCAACTTGCTTGGGTTGTACAACTCTTCTAACGAGGCCGAAGACATTGAGCTATGCCAATGAGCTCAACATTGAGCCCTTCAGCATCCTTCTGGCCCATTCACATGCCATACACTCTGTTCTCCTCTAATTCCATTTAGAGAACATCAGATTGTAACTAGGGTTTTTGTTCAGGTTCACGAGAGGCAAAGTCCATCAGATGGATCCACCAAAGCCTGAAGTTGTGTTTGGTGTAACACTACTACAAAGGTTACCTTTCCAAACAAAGACTGCTGCCTGGCCTTTCAGCAAAGTTCTGTATGAGTACCTGACCACAAGCGATTGAACAGGAGTTAACTTATGCCAGAAAAGATTTGCTAATGCTTATGCAGGCAAAAGTGGTTCCAGCACATTCAAATTAAATGAAAAAAGGCAATGAAGAATCATCACTGTTTATTCCCAAATCAGGCTCAGGATAAGATGTGAATGTAGTTTAAGGTAGTTGTGATGATTCAGTTAAAAACAGGTGTGGGACAATGCAAGCCAGCAAACAGCCTGGAAATTTTCCCATCTCTCTTTGAACTTCTACCCAAGAAATATTTATACAAATGAGTTTTTTTTTTTTCAACCGGTTCAGCGTTGTGCTCATACAAATGGCTTTTCCCTCCTGCTTCCCAACTGCTGTAACTATTCCTCAAACATTTTGGTCTACGGTCTGATATTCAGGTGCTCCTGTGCAGAACCAGGAGTTGGACTCCATGGTCCTTATGGATCCCTTCCAACTCAGGCTGTTCTACGATTTGTTTGCATCACTCCCTCTTTCTGACCATTGCACAGTCTGTGACCTTATCCACGGAGCTCTGCTAAGATGAACTGTGCCTGACATCCTGCAGCACCATGTTACCTATGAACCTCTGTTGTCTCCATCTGCCTCCAAACTGCAGCACACTCCCAAAGGAGTGAAGAACAAGGTATTTGAGAGGTGTGTTTTGATGACGAATGCAAACAAAGCAGCTACAATATCTCCTTGAGATACCTCTGTGTTCTATGGAAGGCATTTTGGTCTTTCAAAAAAGAGGTGGGAAATTTATTTTCCCTTTTTCTGAAGAGTTTCAGTAATTCTTCAAAAGACAGGGCAGCATTAGCAGAAAATAACACTGTCCAACTGGCACTTCAACACTTCATCCAGCTACAGCTGCATCACAGGCTGAAGCTGAGTTTGGCCTGGTCTCATCATTTAGTTTACAAAAATCACGGAGGGATTTTGTATGGCCACAGACTGGTGGACTTTCAGTTGGCACCAAAGTTTGGATTAATTGAACTTTCCTACCAAACATCAAGAGTAAGTTTTACAGCTCCCAGCAAAACCAGACTGAATTCATTAATTAGCTTTATAGGAAAGAGAATGCAGGTACTGAAACGGATGCAGATTCACCCATTAAAAAGAGCAAAATGTCCAAGCACAAAACTTGAGATTACACTATTTTTGTTGTACAGAACCACAATTCAAGGAAAAAAGTGTCACCCAAATCCACTGGAAATTTCTATCTGATATTGTCAGGGCAATACCATAGGCTGAAGCTAGTATACCTATTGTCAGCATGAATGCAAGTCATTTGGTAAATAATAAAGTAAACCACAGAATCATATTTCCCCTCTTCCTTAGATGTTTGTCACCAAATTCCCAGCTCTCACAGTTCAGCACTGAGTGCTGTTGGATGTCCTGAAGGAGCCCTCTGCAATTGTTCAGGACATGCTGAATGTCCAAGAGGGATGTTCCCAGGAAAATACAAGGTGTAGAATTAGAGTTGAATATCTGAATAACAAGTTTTCCAGCCTAATTGGTGCAAGATTCTTTTACTTGTCTTTTGTACATTCAAATAAGCCAATCTTGTATTTTAGGAAAATAATGGTGATTAAAAAAAACAATCACATAGTGTCAGACTCCTTCAAGCATACACCGATCTGTCACTAAGAAAATCCTCATGAGACGCGTTTGAGGGCTTCACATGAACCATAACAGAATCTACTAAGCTGCTCTGTTTGCACTCTCTGCCACAGTACAGTGGTTTCAGTCAACACAGATACCTGGAGACAACCGACTTCAAACATTGTTTATTGAGCAAACATCCACCACACAGCTCAAAACACAAAGAAAGGGAAGGGGAAAAGATGGGCGAGTCCTCCTGTGAATGTGACTCAGAAGGGGTGCACACCAGCCAAGGACACTAAAGAGTCAATGGGACTCAACTGAACCTGACACTCTTTGTATAAAATTATTCAATATTCAGAGTCAGAGAAAAAACAGCTCTTGCCTGCATGTATTATTTTGGCAGATCTGAAGGAGTACTTAGATATTTATACAGAGCAAAACAGTTTTTGCAGCAAAAACAGAGAGAGACTGAACTCAAAACACAGCCCAACACAACTACTATATTTCAGTCACTACCAACAATTAATAATACCTTGATAGACCTGACTCCCAGTTCTGTGTCTACCTGTTCCACACTTTCTTCCAAACTGCCTCATTCCCATGAGGACATTCTTGGTATGCATCCCATACTTGGCCAACATTCCAAGTCTTTTCTCCATGCTCTGAAGTCCAAATTGATTGACAGCTGTCAGACTGTTGGGCCACTGTAGTTGATGTGAAGCATGTTAGCCAAACTTGTTCCCACCTCTCTATGACCCTCTCTGCTCCTGTGCCAAGATTTTCAGCTCCACGGGGCAGGTAGAACCTACACAAAAGCACCCGGTGCCCAGCCTCTTATTTTGAGAGCCTGCAATATTATATTTAAGTATTATGGTGGAGCTCAGCTTGAGTCCCTTCCTATTTCCAGTGTTACAGCTTAATAGGAACACTTTGCTCTTGGCTCATTCTTCAGCCCTTTTCCTCATGTGTCTCAACCACACGCTCAAATCACGTGGAAGCGTTATGTTTTCTGGACCTAAGAGCAGAAAGCCATGTCATCAGGCAATTTCTCAGTCTTTAACCATTGTGTTTTAGTTTCTGAATAACTCACAGTCCATAGTTATTCACTCACAGCACTTCTATGAGAGGACACGCTGATGCTGTCAATGCTGTAAAAGCAGATGAAAGACACAGAGAGAGGCTAAGAGATCACACAGATGTATTCTGAGCATTTTTCAAGAGGGTTACAAGGTCTACGTGTATTTGACAGACTAAGTGACTTACCCCGAGAGATGCATGGCATGGTAAAGCCCTCCTCTGGAAATGTCAGTTCTTCCATTGCTCTTCTGTTCAAAATGAACAGCAGAGCAGACAAAAAGACTGAAAATAGAGTCCAGATTATACAGAGTAGCACATCGGAAATAGAACTGTGAAAGGGAAGGGTCAGTGGAGAAATGCAGAGACAAGAATGAATCAGAAAGGGAAATATGGAACATTCAAACTCAGGTGCTTTAAGAAAAACACCAAAACATCTCTAAGTTTCCCTACACAACACTGGCCAAAGGCTCTGCAACTGGAATGCTTTCTGTACCACCTATTAGGAGAGAAAATGCAACAGATAGATCAGACGAGGCAATGGGTCACAAAAGAAGACAGTAACAACAACATATTATTCTCCATTGGTCCTCAGAAAGAAGAGAAACCTGGACAAGATGCTGGGACATTGAGAGGAAGGCTTGGCACTGCCTCTCCTCACCACCCAGTTGGGTACACCACTGAGTTGGGGAGTGTATGGGACAATCTTGTGCCACTCTTTCCCTCCTTTATTTAAGAAAATGACTTATTTTCTGGGATTTGCTTTGTTTTAAATCAACAGCAACACCAAAACCACATACCTGTGCCTCTGGTGAAAAGAAAACTTTCCCTGCCAGGATAAAATGGAGGTGGTAGAAATGAGGATATTCAAACAAAGAAACCAGGAGCAATCACTAGCCCATCATAGGAGCACAGAAGGAAAGGGGAGAGAGAAATGGAATAGCAGCAGTGAGAAATACACATACATATTCAGCCCCTTTGTCAAAAAACCTTGTGCTGCAGCATTTCAATTAACAAAGTAGGATGGTTTACCTGATAAAATGCTCCCTGTGTGAGTGTAATTACATATTTATGCCCCACAGAGATTTTTTAATTTCTCTTCAGTTTGTTTGCCTTGAAAGTATTTGTCACTGGAAACATTCTTGATGTGTAATTTTAAGGCAGGGTTGGCCAAATGTGTGGTTTGTTTTCATTTTAGATTTACTTCACTGAAGAGGGACCGGAAGATAATGCATATTTTCAGTGCAAAGAAAAGAAAATCAATAAGAAAGGTGATACATCAAAGAGTGGCAGAACAAAAATCACCAAAAAAACCCACAAACAACCACTCAAGTGCTGCTTCAGAATTTTCAGTCCTTTTTTCTTGCATTGTGTTCTCAGATGCTCAAAATAGCTTACAGTTCTGCCACCCTTTCATTCTGTCCTCACTCTCCACACACGCCTCTTGTGCTGTCAGAGCGGCTGCAATGACCGCATGGCTCCTTTGGGGTGTTTTCTTCTCATCTGCTGAGCCCCATACCCTGAGCCACCCCTGCCTTGGGCTCTTGGTGCTGAGAGGTGGCCAGGATGCAGCTTCTGTGATGAGTTCCATATGTGAGCAAGCCTAAGGGTACAAGCGATGGCACTGCACTTAACGGGCTTCAAACTCTGCTCTGAGCACTCTGCTGGGTCAAGGCTTAGCAGAGATCACAGAATCACCAAGGTTGGAAAAGATCTTCAAGATCATCCAGTCCAACCATCCACCTATCACCAATAGTTCTCACTTAACCATGTCCCTCAACACAGAATCCAAATGTTCCTTGAACACCTCCAGTGTCGGTGACTCCACCACCTCCCTGGGCAGCGCACTGCAGTGCCTGATCACTCTTTCAGAAAAGTAGTATTTCCTAACATCCAGCCTAAATCTCTCTTGGTGCAGCTTGAAGCCATTCCCTCCAGTTCTATTGCTAGTTACACAAAGGAAGAGGCCAACACCCAGCTCACTACAACCTCCCTTCAGGTAGTTATAGAGAGCAACAAGGACTCCCTAGCTGATCCAGAGAAGTCTCTTGAGACACACCATGCTTCAGCCAGTGTTTGAGAAGCCACCACGGTGCAAACCATTTTAGCACCAGTTATGCAAGTTAACCTTGTAGATGGGGAAGAAGTTTGAGTGACATGTTTAGTGGGCATGGCGGTGATGGGTTGATGGTTGGAGCAGATGATCTGAGAGGTCTCTTCCGACCTTAGTAATTCTATGATTCTCAGTCTGCGTGGCAACAGGAGATAGCACTGCAACAGCATTTTTTTTCCTAATGAGAAGGCAAGCTGTGCTTGAGTGTAAGGTAAGATGTCTCACAGTTCATACAGCCCCATGCAACGCTGTGCTAAAGTTTGCCTAGAATCATAGAATCGTTAAGATTGGAAAAGATCTCTCAGATCCCCAAACCCAACCCCAGACCACCCCCACCATGCCCATTGACCATGTCTCTCAGTGCTACATCTCCACGCTTCTTGGACCATCTTCTTCAAGGACAGTGACCCCACTACTCCCTGGGCAGTGCCAGGGCATCACCACTCTTCCTGAGGAGAAATGTTTCCTAATATCTAACCTGAACCTCCCAAGAAACACTCTCATATGACCACAAGCACCCTCAGTTAGATGCATACTTATTACCCATTGCAAGCCCAGCTTGCAGAATCATAGGGGTTGGAACGGACTGATGCAGCTCCATCCTGCAGCATGGCTCTGTGAGGAACCACTGCAATCCACTGCTCTTGAAACCCACACCTTCCAAGCTCCCATAGACATGAGGTATGCCTCTTGGTACTCTTGGACTTTGATACTCAGCCTGGAGAGACAGAAAAGACACCTGTTCATTGCCTGTATGACCCAAGATCCCTTCTGGCCCCATGCTTCTGTGGTTCCTCACCACTGCTTGCTGTCAGGATAGGTTTTTGTGTCACTGGCAGCTGTTTTCCAGCAGCCAGACTGAGGTCAGACACCAGTCAGCTGTTGATATCAATTACTTCTGGCTTGACTGGTCCAAATTATTTGTTCCTGTTGCAAGGAATGGGAACAATTACTAAAAAAAAGCAACCCAATCCAAATAAACAAATAACACAGTTTCTCAGAATGCATTATCTTTCCTTCCCAGCTCTCAAAGGTGCCACTGCAGGTCTCATTACCCTCCCCAGCCCTATGTTTCAGCAAAGTAAAATGCTGCTAGAATTGTCCAGCTCCAACTCTGCTGCATCATGGTCCTGTGCCTACATTTCTCTTTGGCTTTCCCATCTTCCTTTTTACCTTTTTGTCACAGAACCACAGACCACCTACCAGAAGTCTATGCCATTGCTGGGTATATTCGAGTGCATGAAAATCTCCTGAAGGATACTGGATTCCGGGAGCAGTTCACACACAACTTTGCATGATATCTTGGAAATATCTGCTTTTTTAAGCTATATGGTAATGCACACTGTGCATCTGAGATTAGAATATGGCCCTGAGGAACAACACGCTCTTCTCTCTTTACAGCTGACAAGGCACAGCTTATTTTTATGAGCTCTTCATTTTCAAGAGATTCAACTCCATTGTTTGGCAACCACAAGGCAAATCTCCCAAGATGGTTCCAGTTTGAGGGTTGCCATTCCCACATTTAGGAGAGCAAGCATTCACTGGGTGATGCTGACCTGGTCTGCATGCCCAGCTGGGAACTGAGCATTTCCAAACCAGGTAGGAAGCCCTCAGCCTTTCACCTTCCTGAGTTCTGTTCCCATCATACCTGCTTGCTGCTTTGTAACAGTCCTCCACCAACCTCCTGTTCCTGTTAACATCCCAGAGCACTCCTGGGACTAGATCCAGTGCCCACAGGCCCAAAGAGAAAGACTTTCTCAGGTGGGATTTTGATCATTCCTTTAGGCTCCTCTGTTTTCATTACTGAAGAGCTCAATACAAACCTTGTCAGTTCTTTTAAACCCTAACATATATTGAAAACAAAAACAAAAAACCAAGAAAGGGAAATAAAGCATCTGTTTTAGGCTACCTTTATTGAACGTGAAGAACAGGTCACCAGGTCACTCCTGCAGTTCTGGTGTGCACCTCGTTACAGCTAGACTAGATGATCTTAGTGGTCTTTTCCAACCTTAATGACTCTGTGATTCCACCTCACCTCAAAATAAAGTTGATATATCCATCTTCTCTCCTTCTGTAGAACCATTGCCTTTAAAATGCATCACTGACACCTGTGTCCAAGCACCATCTCAAACAAGAACAAATGTGGCAGAAATCAGACAGCATCAAGAAACCATTGCAAATGGGCACATCAGCATCCAGGGAAGCAGCCTGAGAGGCCCAAGATGTTGTGGACTTGGACTGCCATACACAGTGTGTTTCCACAGAATCTACCTTTCTCCTGGTCTGCCCCTGCCCCCACCTCTGCTCTGACACAACAACAGCAGCAACGATAATGAATTAAGTTCTGCCCACAGTAGATGTGGCCATTTCATTTTGGCAGTGCAAACGTTGCTAAGTGAAAGCACGTCTTTCTGAACTGCCTTGCTCATGGGAACCATTTAATCATTATAGAGCAATTATAGAGGTCTTTATTCATTTGTTCCTTAAGTCCTCATTCAGGAAAACCTGTTTCAATGGGAACTGTGCCTGAAAGAGACTCATCAAAACCTGACCAGGAAATGGCCAGTAAGAGCAACCTATTTCCAAGAGAGAAAAACTCATACATTACATCCATAATGGGTAACTTCTTCTGAATACACCCTATTGAAGTGTGTTATGTTCATTAAGCTCCATTTGGAGAAGAAGGGTAACCTTCCAGTTAACACAGTTTCTATGGACTTGTGAGTGCCAGGTTCTGTTCCTGGGTTTGACATAGACTCCCCCTGTGACCACGGTCACACCATTTGGTAATTTAACCTTGGACTTAGCAAAATTGGTAACAAATCAGGACAGCAGTAAGCTTCAGTTAAACTCTATTTGAGGACTGCAGCTCTTAATTTCTCCTCTGCAAAACAGATCACTTCTCCTGTCTTTTTTTTTTTTTCTTTCTCCCCTTTTCTTTCTGCTCACATCTTGAGGCAGTGCAAGTCTTTGATTTTGTGCATGCCCAGTGCACTGCACAATGTGTCTTTGATGGGGGCTGTGCTGTAACACAGAGTTATAATACTAATTGTTATCGATACAAGCAAACAGTGCTGTGCTTTTGTGGCAAATGTCCACTAGGAGCTTGACTGAGACCAGCAACATTTCACTGGGGACTTAAGCCCCATTTGAACTTGTCTCCCAAAGCAAGTGTTTACAAACACGACTTAGTCCCTATTTGAACAGCGCTTTGAAGATGTAAAGTACTAAATTGTGTATCTGCATGTATGAGACACAGAGAGAATGCGTAATTTCATTCTGCATTCAGGGAACATAAGATTTCCTTTTTTCCCCTCTTTTTTTTTTTTTTTTTTGGAAGAAAGTTTACTGCTGAGACCACTGGAGAAAATGCAAATGCACAGAGTGTTTGTTAAGGCTCCAGGAGAGAGAGCACAGGCAGTCGGTACCACATGTCTTTCTAGGAAAATGGGAAATCATTGTCTTTCAGTGTATTTGTTCAGCTAAGGAAGGCTTGTGCAGCTTGCACAGAACAGTTCTGGAGGAAATTAAATTTTGGCTGCACCTCCGTATCACTCCTACACCTGCCCAATTCTTACCATCAGCCCAACACATCCCACCAGCACTCCTGCAGTGCTTACCAACACCAGAGCCAAGCTGTGGTGCAATCACCATTTTTTGCTTGCTTTCATCTGAGAACGAGGCAACGACTGTATTTCTGCACTCAACAGATTGCCTGTTTTGCAACAGAACCCACCAGAAAAGCTCCCAACAGCATGAGTAAGAGGCACAAGGAATTTCAAAGTCAAAGTTTAATAGCAACTACTGTTGCCTTTGAGGCAGGTTCAAGACAAATAAAATTATACTGTGTTTGTTTGTATAGGCTGACGTATGTTACTTCTGCTTGTGATTCAAGCTGAACACAGCATACACCAGGTTTGATCCACCAGCTGTGGAGCTAACTTGGACATAGCTCCATGCTAATGTGTCCACAGCTTCCAAACCAGAGCTACTCGTATTCAGCTAGGTTGGATAGCAATCACACCTAACAGTGCTTCTCTCCACACCTGCCTTCATCTATATGAACTCACCGCTCCACCAAACCGTTGCAGTACAGGATGGTGAAATAAGGTCTTGGAAATGGTAACCCAGGACTGGAAACATGAGCTAAACCCAAGCACAGTTGGGAATCTTCAAGGAGAGGGAGGCTGAGAGATTTTTTGGCCACAGATAGAAGCTTGGAGGAGAGGCAAAGGCTTTTGAAGAGAAGTCTGGACAGGGAATATGAAGAGGAAATGTGCTGGAATAGGGCACGGGAAGAGAGGTCTGAAAGATTTGGTAGGGAAAGGAGTTGGCCACAGAGCAGCATATTCTGCCCAGGAGAGGCTGCACTTCATGAAGTTCAGAAGATGTGACTAAATTGGAAGTTTTAACAAAAATCTAACGGATGAGACAAAGAGTCAGCAAGATAGGAAACAGTAGACATGAGCAAAAATAGGGTGTTTTTAGGCAACACATCTCTTATGAAAGATAATCAAACTGTAGTCAACCAAACTGTTCAGCAAGATGATGCAACTATTACAAAAATTAATGCAAAATAACCTTCTTTAAACCAACAAATTATTTTGTTTTCCCTTCAAAATATAGGACTATATTTCTGTTTTATTCCAGAAAATCTAATTGGAAAATGTTAAAAAACAAAAAAAAGTTCTTCAAACCACAAGGATATGTAATAGCTAGGACTCAAAGGCCTTTCATTCTACATGAGATATTTTTTTCTACTTGCTGAAATACTGAAAATTAAAAAAAAAAAAAAAAAAAAAAAGAAAGGAAAAACATCCCCCAGCCCCCTAAAAACAAAATCCTGCAATTGCAGGATCGAAAGCATTTTCCCCCAATTTTCAATTATCATCACTGACAACCCCCTGCCCCCAAATCTGAATTATCAAAAAGATTTATCAGCGATTTCCTTGGAAGCACAGCCATGAGCAGATATATCATTGTTACAAACCTTTTCCTTCCACAATCGAATCATTTGTTATTAATATATTCCCAGTGCTCGTTCCATAAAGACTGTGGAGCACAGAGCCTCAGCAGGTGCAAGGCAAGGCGGCTGCCCTTGCTTTATGGTACCATGATAATTTCAATAAAGCTGAAAGCCAGCCAGCTCATTTATACATTAACCTTCTGATGGTGGGATGCAAGGATCAGCAGGTTCCCCTACTGCTCCCCTACAACATAGATGTTGCATCTCCAAGGCACGACCCAGCATAAGGTGGGTGAAAGGGACAGGTTGCTTGGCTCTCCCAGAACATGATGTTTTGCAGGTGAGCAGAGATTTTTCTTGCTTTGTTTCTTGTTTTGCACTTGTAGCAGTTTTGTAATAAGCATGCATTGCTAGGAAACACCCCAATGTTCAAATTTGTACAAAATAATAATAGAATCACAAGGTTGGAAATGACCTATAAGATCATCTAGTCCAAATATTTGCTAAGCATCTTATACAAATAATTTTTTGTTTCAGCAACGCCAAGAAAGCCCAGTAGGAACCAACACCACACTGTGCTGCAGCTCACACAGTGCCAGAAGTGAACCCTAAATCAGAGCTACAACATAAAGAGATAATGGAAGAAGCTATAAGATTTTAAAAGTAACTTACTTATAATGTCAGCATTCGATTCCAGAGATGTGTTTCACCTGCCTGTTATGTAAAGGAATACACATTCACTCCTCCTTCCACCCAGGTCCCTGTTTAGAGCTGTGTTGCTTCTATGGCACGTGCAGAAGACGTCATTCACCCTGCAGCTTTTTACTTCATTTAAAACAAAGATCTTCTCCTCTCCAACCATCTCTAAAGTGAACGTACACAGAAACACTAAGTACATATCTACAGGACCCAAAGAAAATGCACTGTACTTATTCTTGTCTTAAGAGATCAACATTGTGCTTCCATTTGAGTTCTACTCCTCATGCACACATTCAGCACTGGGAAGAATAAAAAAATCAAAATGAAAAGCTTCAGTAGCGTGATATGTTATCTTGGTAGTGATATTTTTCCCCCAGCCTGAATTTAAAGTGAGTCAGATCTGGATGCAGGAATGCTGCTTGCTGCTTTCTGTGCACACATGGAACATTGCATAGGTTTCCATACAGGTTTTGTGTACATGCATGCATTATGAATAGATTAAGAATGACTTTTTTGTTGATTATGAAGTTTTGGTAGATACAAAGGATAAATGCAGCACGCTCATACACAGCAGTTCACTAGGATTAAAATAAATGCATAGCTAAGAACCTACTTAATTAACTCACTTTAAGGAAACAAATTCTTACAAGCACCGCACGGAATGAAGATACATTCAGGCATGTTTCTTGGAGACCAAAGTTGCAGACAGATGCCAAAAGGAACCAAGAAACATTTCCAGTGAGTTACCAACCTAACCTAATCTGTTTAGCTGTGTTTGTAAACTCACAAGGCACCCAACTGCTTATCCAAATACCACACTTCCATGGATCAGGTCCTAAATTACGACGTGTGTGGCATATTACTTCAAGCACCAGATTTTGTTAAAGATCAGTCCCTCTCCTTATAAACATCTCCTCCTGCAGAGACGGAAGCTTCTGCTCAGAGGCACCGCATCCTCACTAATCCCAGTGGAACCTTCATTTAGTATGAACAGCCTTTGTAGTAATTTTATTTTCCACGTGAAAGCAAAAGAAATCAGTAAACCTCCTCAAAACAGTTTCTTATTTTATCCTTTAGCAAACAGACTTACTCCAGCTAGATACACCACAGAAATAAATGGGTATTCAGAATTACCAGTACGACATACTGACACGCATCCTTGGAATTACCTTTGTGGCATGGAAGTGGGCTCATTTCCGATGCCAGCCAAACAAGAGCAATACATTGGTCAAATACATTCACAGGGTTCTTGCAAACAAGCACAGGCTCAGAGAATAACAATTTCTCAAAGCTCATCTTGCTTCCAAACTCTTCTCCTCTTTGGCTACATAACCTTCCAAATAGTCACAGAATCATGAAGGTTGAAAAAGACCACTAGGATCCCCAAGCCAAAGTCATCCCCACCATGCTCACTGACCACGTCCCTCACTGCCACATGTCCACAGTTCTCCAGCATCTCCAGGGATGGTGACCCCACCACTTCTCTAAGCAGCTGGCTCCAATGCGTCGCTGCTCTTTCTGAGAAGAACTTTTTCCTAATGTCCATTCTAAGAGGAGAGGTCCAAATTGAATGCACCTGATTGCTCATGCTTTACCACAAAAGACATAATTTTCAGAAACAACATCATACTACACAACATTGCCCAGAACATGGCAGCACCCCCTCGTCTCATAAGAAACCATTGGCTTTTTCCTCTGAGCAAAACCACAGTATGGCAGGCAGGGTTACAGAAATAGCTCTTGTTCACATAAAGCTGTAGTTGTGTTTTTTGTTTTATTTTTTTTTCTGGGATAGTATTTCAGTCTGTGACATACACAACAGGTCGAGTTTTCCCAGGTAGCTGGCAAATGCTAATGATACATTCTCAGTAGTACTTCACAGCTAATTCATCATTTTTCTAAGACGGACCGAATGAAAAAGCAGGATTTGGTGCAACATCCCACACGATCAACATCACCCCAATGAAGCTGCATTTTTTGCAGCTCTTTTTGTTCTACCCCCTGACTACCTAATCACTCCCAAACCACCATGTAAGAGAAACAGTCCCAATAGGCTATTTGCAGTCCAACATAAAGTGCCATAAATATTTTTGGAGCACTTTGGTCACTTTGGAGGGACTTGAGAGAGATTAGACTCTTTACTGCTTGAGCCCCGCAGGAACCGCTTGATACGATACAGGCTTTAGAAGGGGGCTGATGTCTTGGTGTGCAGGACTGAATATCTATTTTTCCATCTGATTAATATAAGGAACCCATGCCTACTTCCTCCATCCACAGTCTTTCCCTCCAGTTCAGTTAGTGATAACCACAAAAATGCTAAACAGAACAAACAAGGATTTACCCTAAAGTAATCTGCAGGTGCCACATCAGCCAATCTTCCCTTCAGATACGCATACAGAAAAGATAACACAATATTTAGCAATCCATTTTTCTATTCTGTTTCATTACCACCTCAATGGAACACACACACACACACACACACACACGGAATGGAGTAGGGGCAACAGGAGGGAAGATACAGGAAAATGGAATGTTTAAGTCCCTATAGTCAAGCTTACTGCAGCACAATCAGAGGAAAGAAAACCCAAGAATGTGCGGAAATTCTGAGCCAAGATCAAAACCCAAACTTGTTTTCCTTCCCCAGAACATTGTTTGACTTTAGGGCATTGTAGTCTTCCACCTTCTGTATGCCCTTAAAAAAAACAAAACCTGCACTGTGTAATGGGAACAGGTGCCAGTAATAAAGCCCAGAAACTCTGTTTGTCCCAGTAAGAAATTGTCATCTCACTCCTTAAGCACAGCCTGGTACTGTCGATAAATATAAACAGCATTTTGATAAAGATAAATCATAAAGCGGTTCTTTGGTCTTCTAAAGAGACCGGGTATTGTGGACAGCTGTTTGGCTGCTGGAGCTACATTTAATGAGATTTATGCACAAAATTGTTTGCACGTTTGAGCGATATATTTCACAATGGCACCGAAAACAATTGGGTGTTGTGGGATAAGTACCTTTTACAGTATATCAAGGTCAAACCTTTTACTTGATGTACTTAACTAACCATGTAAAATATTACATCAGCAAGCCTATGAGGCACTTAGAGATATATTCATATTTGCATAATGTCCTCTGTAAGTTAGTCTGCGGTCCTTAAGGGTGTTTAGAATAACTGCATGCAAGAATATACTTAATCCAATCTCATTTTAGCTTTTGCTCTTTTAAGATTTCAAAATTAATAAATCCTCCTGATACTCCAAATTACCATGAGCTTTTATAAGCATAACTTTGTAACTTTAACCCATTTATGAACATACCCTACAGGCATATGTACTAATGAATAAGAAATAACATTAGAAGTTTAAAGATGGTCTCTTTATGAAGTAATGTAAGAAAATCCTGTTAGCTGGATCAAGTACAAAAGTGTGATTTCTTAAAAATAGAAAATCCTTCACAAAATTACTTGTAATTACAATAACCAAAGGATAAAAAGTGAGAATAGTTTAAGTATTGTGCATTATTTAACTTGGTACATGAAATATGTTTTGTGTATATGTACGAAGCATGCAAATAGAAATCTGATCTAAAGTGTGCTTCCATGGCTACGGGATTTTAATTTATTTATTTCTCCATTGTTCCTGATTGCTGTCAAGAATACTGACAGATAAAGGATTTCAAATTACCTTAAACACTTGGTGCTTCTTCAAATGAATTAAGCTCCTCTCTCGTTTGCCTGGAAGACATTGGGGAAAGATGGGGAAATCTTCCTGGTCAAAGGCTTTCCCAGCATCCCGCAGGTTCCTTGGGATCCACAAGCTAAATGGAGAATTGAAATGATGATAAAAGCCCATTGCAGTAAGTGGGTTAGTAACTGAAATGCCTCGGTCTGCTCAGCACTGGGTTAAAGCAATCATCACCATCGACCCAGCACCAAGAGCCTTTAGAAGCAATTGGGTGAAACATCCCAGTGACCAAACCCTGTGGAAGGAGGAGAAGAGAAGGAGGCCGAGTCCTGGACACTGATGCTTATGGCTCACAGAGGGATGGGGGGGAAGGGGAGGCTTGGGAAGGAAACGTGGAAACCACACAGAAGTGGGAAATTAAGGTCCATTTTATCCACTCCCTACTTTTACGTGCAGAAAAAGAGCACCTCCAGTATTTTTTCCCCTCTCCTTGCTTCAAATTCAACATTGAATGTACCCAAAATATAGGGACCTCCTATTTTCCAGTTATTACTTATTATGATAATCCATTTTGTTCTGTCCCCAGATCAGCCTTAATCACTATTCTCCTTGCACAAAATAACTAAAAAAGGGATTTTATCTGGTACGAGCAGTCGGTGTGTATCATCAGAGCTGCTTTAGATCAATGGAGCTATGATACTAAGAAAAGCTGAACAGCTGGCCCTGAGACCTCAGTGTTCCCAATAGATTAACTCTGTTGATTTCCTTAGAGTGGCATTTCAGCATATCGAGAATGTATTGCTTTCAGAAGGAGGACAGGTGCAAGTCCCAGACGTCAAAGGAGTCACCCTTTTATTGTAAGGAAGCTGAAGTGTATTGACAGGTCTTACAACGAAAGCCATTTCATTCATCACATGTTGACTTTGGCAAGTTTTTGCCCTGCTCAGTGGAGCAAGAATAAAATAAATTTAAAGCAATGACAGGCAAGGTTTTGCCAGGTGGGTGTGCTATAGAGATGCTCTGCCATGCTTCCACTGGATGTCACTCTGACATTGAGCCGAATCCTAGACTTTCTGCAGACCAAAGTGGCTTTGTTCAGGGAATAATGCAAGAGAAAAGCTAAGTGACTTCTTATTAAAGCAGCTTCAGATATCCAGCAACTCTTTGAGAAGTGGGATCGTCCTTTGTAGCAGGGATTGATGGGGCAAGACAGCACATAAAGAACAATTCTCCAGCCTTAGCAAGACAAGGCTGGAAGGGGATAGATCTGCTCTCTGTAAATAAATATGTAGATTTAATGCCTAGGGGGAGAAACTGAAGCTAAAGGACTGTAGTCCACATGAGCATGTGAGTCTTGATCTTATTTACACCGGAAATTAGAGGAAGATTTCAGCCCGCAAGATCAGAGGGGCTATGGAACTGCCTGGTGGAGTGGACTGGCAGGGCAGCTCTTCCTCCCAACCAAGCAAACAAACCCCAGCAAGGGTGAAAGCAGACCACAATGTGTTTATGAATGGCACTGTAGCGTGTCACAGCACGGGCTGGGAGGTGACCTAACGCAGTGACCCAGGAGCTCTCCTCATCCTTAGTTGTCTGCAGCACCTTGGCTACCTCTATGGTCTATTAAGGCAAAGGTTTCACATGGAGCCCAGATGCAGCAAGAGTACGGTTCTGCTATTTCTGCCTCGTGGCATTCTACTGCTCTCCCTATCCTTCCTCTCTCACATTCACAAATAGGGATAGTCAAAGAGCCAGCCTGAACTTTGTGGGATTTACAGCACTACAGGGGAAATCAATGGGAATGGTATTTATCTCAAGTCATTAACATTAGGTCTTGGTCTGTCTTCTGGGGCAGAAAGGGAAGCAATGCATCACATAGTGTTACATCTGCTGGAGATGTTACCTGCAGAATCCCAGAAAATTCTTCAACAGATACACATCTGATATTCTTTCGAAACAGGAAGGTGCATCCCATCATCTCCAGCCCTGAGCACTAACGCTTTGTTACTGAGCATCTACATAAATTCTGCATGGATGCAGATGCCTGGCAGCGGGTGTAGCTGTGGCTCAGCAGCTGTGACACCTTTTTTTTTTTTTTTTTTTACCTGCATTGCTATCTGAACACTGAAAGCACACAAGAAGCAGAGATGAGAGCTGCCAGCTGGCACCTGTACCTGACGGCCCTTATCCACTGCGTGGAGCAGACAGCAGGTGACATGTGAAGGCCACCCAGGCAGAGGAAAGCTTCAGCCTGCTCTGAAAGCATCTGTCACAGCAAGCTGTGCACTGCCCAGCCTTCAGGGCAGGTCACAGGCCTGCAAAGACACCACTCACTGCAGAACAAAGCCACGCAGCCAGCAATGGCTCACTGATACTCTGCCACCACATCCTGAAGAGTTAGGGAAGGGAATGACTGCCTTCTACAAAAAGGGTTTTTATCCTTGCAGGAGTAATTTCAGATCCCTTCCCCTGGGATGCTCAGAGGTGATGGTTCAGGTGCTCTCCACACTGACTTACTCTTCTTCACCCCATTTATCCTGCATGCATGATGGGGTGATCCCCATTCTGTTTTACTCCAGTTCTCCAGCCTCCCAGGCAGCCAGCAAAACTGCTAATCTACCAACGTAGAGAAGCCCCTCCACTGAGCATTCACCCCATCTCACTTGAGCAACAGTTAGAAGCATAGTCACCTCCACCATCTCTCTGCGTTGGAGTCATTATTACCACCAGAAGTCTTTTCCAACCTTTCAGAACCAGTCTCTACCAGACTACCAGACTATGACAACACCTGAGGACATGGCAAGAAATGGGTCAGAGGATGGATAAGCCTAAGTAGCTCTCACTAATCAAAGGCAATAACTCAGGTAGTGTATATTTCTATATCAATAATATCAGCGCAAGGGAATAATCTAAAAGAACACTGATAGTCTCCTAATAATCAAGAAAATACAATTGAATGAACTCCTCCTTCTCTTGTTTGCAATCACGGATTCTCATCCAAGCATCAAGGAGGTTTCACAAATGTTGGCCAAGGTCAGGCATCTTCCAACCATCGCAATTAACATTAGAGAAAGGCCCAAACTGCAGCACAGCAGAGCATCCTGCTCTTGTATGGGTGGTTCTATCTGGCTGCTGACTAAGCCAAAAAACACACCTGTCAAAATACAGCACTGATACTTTGAGCTCAGCCTGTGTACCTGCAGAAGTTCTAATAGAAAGTATGAATGACGTAGGAACAGCTGGGCAACCTGATCTAGTACTCGATCCAGCAGCTGGCAACCTTGCATGTGACAAGGGGGTTGGAACTTGATGGTCCTTGTGGTCCCTTCCAACCTAAGCCATTCTACGATTCTACAAACAGCTAAATATAGTGAGCATGGTGAAACCCAAATTACAGCAATAGACTGGGGATGCTGAGAATGACTGAAGAAAGACCAACTGAGCATCCCTGGGAAGGCCATGTTGCACAGGCATTTATCCTTGCAGACAACCAGAAGAAGAAATAAGATTGAAAATTTTTAAGCAAAATTCAGAGGTCTACGGAGATGAGCTACCAGCATGTCCTTGACTGAGGGAAAAAGAGGGCAAGCTTTAACAGCAAGCAAAAAGGTCTTGTGTCTGCAAAGCAGGAATAGAAATGTCTTGTGATAGAAAGATTATTCTCTATACCCAACAACATGAATTACTGTCCACAGAACACAGCTATCTGTGAGAGCATCGCTTTATGTAAACATTCAACAGCATCAAATACACAGAGGAAAGTTGTCACTGAACCTATGACAAGTCTGAAGTGACTTTACCACTGTATTACCGAAATTATCAAGGAAAGAAGAGTCTGACGTTCCTAAATTTCTTAAAGGATGAATAATTTAATTTAATTCCCACACTGAATAACAGATTTACTTGTAAATGCTCAGACTTTCATTCTGAGCACTGTGGCTTTGGGGAAGAAACACTGTATTTTCTTTTGTATCCAACAGTAAATTTCAGACAACCCTTCAACTGTAAACCTCAATTCCCCTCATTTATTGGGCTATCACTGATGCCTCCATAACAGCAGAAGGCAGAGATTTGAGAGTCTTGTAAAGGGTTTAGATACACAAGTCCCATTAGGCTCATGGGAACTGGTCCTGTAAATCTTTCAGACGGCTCTGAGAAATCTCAGTCTAAATTCCTTCTCTATTTGCATATTTTAGAGAAATGAGACAAAGCCCTGAAAAACAGTGGCTTAGAAAGGAGGCGCATTGTCAAAGGTACTGCTGTTAGCAAGGAGCAAGGTAAAAGTAGAGAATTAGCATTGCATGGTAGCAAAGCTTAATTAAAGGGGCTTAGAAGTCACATTTGTCCTGCACATGGAGTTGTCAAACATGAAACATTCAGGTTGGAAAAGACCTCTAAGATCATCTAGTCCAACACAAACCCACCCCCACCATGCCCACCTCCCTCAGTGCCACATCTCCATGGTTCTTGGACGACTCTAAGGATGGTGACTCCACCACTCCTTGGGCAGCTGTGACACTGCATCACTGCTCTTTCGGAGAAGAAATTTTTCCTAATATCCAACCCGAAGCTGCCCTGGTGCAACTTAAAGCCATCACCTCCTGCCCTGCTGAAAGCTGCAATGCCATGTATTACAAGGAAAGTTACATACAGTGGTTGTCCACAGATGAACACGCTTCTGAAAGACTGCAAGTTCCTGAGCACAAGATAGATAGGTTTGAAGAAGCTGAAGAAAGGAAAGCAGTCTATCCCATTTCAATTAACAGGAAAGGCTGAATTGAAGTATTTACTCCAAAATAGCTCTATCAGCTTCAAGTCTGATTCTCCTTTAGGGGACGGGAAGTTTGATAAAAACGCAGCACCCTGGCGTTGATTATGATAAATGCTCACTGAAGAAGAATTTTGGTGGCGATAAGGAGCTGCATGACCTTGTGGAGACCCAGTGCTCAGAGGCAGCACGGCACCTTCCTACAGGAGCCAGCCCTTCTGCAGAGCGAGCAAATAAAGAAACCAGCTCAGCTCTGACACAAAACATCTTTTAACTCAATTACTGTTTACAAACAGAGCCGCGCTCCTGTCTGGGGAAGCGGAGCCCAGATGCTGTCAAACTGGATAATGAAATGGAGGAGGAAAAAAGGGGAAAAATAAAGCCTTTGACCCAGAATCCCTCCTACTCTTAGTCCAGGTCAGTCAGAGGAACACATCCAGTCCCACCAGGAGATGCAACGAGGATTGGCCTCCTGAGAGGAGCGGGCAACATGAAAGCCTGGAATGTATCCTGCTCTGCACCCATCACAGAGAGGCATTTGAATATTGGATTTAGTGTTGTGTTTCCACAGATATAAAATTAGGCCGACAGAAGTCTGGATTCAGGCCCTTGCTCCATACTGCTAACTTGCAGAGAAATGGTAGCCAAGAGCATTTGGAACGGTTGTCTCTCTCCAGATGCTGCCATTCATTTCTGTGGGAACAAGACCACTTACATCTAATTACAGTTTCTGCTCAAATTAACAGGACAGAAATGACAGCAAAAAAAAAAAAACCAAAAAAAAAAACAACCAACTTCTCTGGACTAACTGGGAGACCTTTCATCGACACAGCTTATGAAATGGTTGACTTTCAAACACACCGACTTAAATAATTTGAAATTCATTTTTCAACGGCACGGTTTGTCTCATCAGCACATTAAAGCATCAGCAAAAGGGGGAGAAAAGGGATAGTCTTAATAAAAAGAGCCCTCATTTGTGAAATATTCTTGAACGACCAAGCAGTCAACTACAGAACTCATCATCAAGGCATAAAACATTTATCTAAAGAAACACCAACTGCACACTGTCTGATGTGATGTGGTCTACAAGTTGTATAAACACGTTTTCACCAGGAATTGATCCTGGACTGCAGTATATGTAGGCAGCTTCACCTGCATATATAGTTGCAGAGTACTTACGTGTGGAAATTGAGTCCAATTTCACTGAAGAGTAAGGAAGAGCTTTCAGATGAGAATCCAGCCACCCGTGTACTCCTTGCCTTCCTTGCATTGCACCTATCAAATGGATCACATCAGCAGTCTATCAGATGTAGAAAAATTCTGTCCTTCCAAGTTCTTGGAAATTTGTTCTTGCTTCCAACTGGAGTATGTTACCATTACTGGTATTGACTGACATTGCTTAGAGTGGTCCAGTCACAAAAAGGATGAAAAAGAGGAAAGTGTAAAGCTATGAAATACCTTCCCCTCTGCTGTAATACAGTGGCTATATATACTTGCAGTGGCTGTAGTCCCATAAGGGAACCCCATGTCCTGCTGGTGAGCCAACAATGTTCCGTTCAGGTTTGTTCCCAGCTGAAGAGAAAATCTGCACGTGAAAATCATGCTGTGCTATTGCTCATTACTGATTTATTATTCCATTCCATCCTCGGATATTTGTTAGGCCTTAAACAATGCGTGGTAGTTAAAATCATTCACAGTATTCCATGTTACATTAACAAAGTAAATAGCTTAATAGGTTCAATGGATATTTCTGTTCCTTTTTTAACAAAACTTCACTGGCAAATGGGTTCTTTTGCAGTTCCATACTGCCACTGCTGCTGTATTTGGATATGATGTGGATGTGTAGGCACAGACCCGGTCTAAATATGAAAGGGGGAGATGGAGCAACGCACAAATACTGTGCAGTGTTGAGATGCACACTGCCCTACTTACTGCTTGATCATTTCCAAGCTGGGAGTGAATCTATACCTGATACACGCAGATATACAGAAGCAAAAACCAGCTCAGATTGAGCAAATTACAAACTTGAAAAAAAAAATGGATGGACTAATAACCACTGCTAGAAATTGGTCTTCCAACTGATGTTACAGGTGGGCAATGGTCAACTACAATCAGTGACTTAACACTCTACAGGATACTGGTAACACATCTTAAGATCTTTAACACTGTCAAAATTAAAATGAATTTGTAGCTGGCTTCCAACACACCAGTTTCTAGAGTTTGAAAGGCATTTCTCCTCCATATTTCACAACTGGGCACAGTTTTAAAGAATGGATCTAGGTCCACAAGGGGCAAAGCAAAGTCTCACAAAATAGATGTCTGACAGTTACTGTGTGCCAGTTGTGGAGGTGGCTAATGCAAGACAAAATTGGACTCTTCCTTTTGCTTTAGCAGCAGAGCCCATAAGACACAGCAATCCAATCTTCCACTAGAAATATTGGACTTTACCCATGCTGGGCAGACTTGAGAAACATTCCAAGCTTGAGATGAATTGAAGAAGTGTAGGAAATAGAACACAAGCACGGATCTAAACAAAATTCATGGGAAAAACATGAGCTAATTTTAACTGTTGCCTGTCCCATCTCTCTTTACAAGAGCTGAAGGCTCTCCATTTGTTCTTACTTATTCATTCCAAACACACAGACATGGTGTTTCAGCACATCATGCCTGTTTGAAAGTGATTTTCAAATCGATGCTGTAAAATTGCTGTAAAAAATGTAATTCCTTGCTAAGAGTCCAGTCCAACTTCCATTGAAGTCAGTACCTGGAGTTAGATGGCAGTTGCATTGGACCTTTAAGGTGAGATTTTCAAAAGCTTCCCAGTGATTCATGGTGTGCCTACACAGTTAGTTAAGTTTGTGTCTAAGCCTGATCCTTAACTTGCTAATCACCTGCACAATTAAACCTCAGTGCAACCACAGCCCGAGGCCTGAAGACCTTCAAAAAGTATAGGGAAAAAGTAGAACCCTGCTTCTGGGGAGCTGTGGAGGAAGAAGGAGCTCTTCTAGAGGCAGCACAGTAGGAACTCAGGAAACTGTTAATTAGAGCAAATGAATATTGCCACTAGAACCAAGAGGCCATTTGTAGACTTAAAATCAAGGTATGTTCATGTGTACTGCTGAATCTAAGCTCTAGAATTTTCCTAAAATACTACTTTTCATGAAATAGATATGCCAGCTGATCTTTCTGGAAGATTCAATGGGGTAGGGAGTCATAGAATCATAGAATATTCAGGTTGGAAAATATCTCTAAGATTGCCAAGTCCAAACCAGCCCATCCCCACCATGCCCACTGACCACATCCCTCAGTGCCACATCTACCCTTTTTCTTGAAATCCTCCAAGGAACTATATTCACATCTTAAACAAGTTACCATAGTTTTAGTTTCCTGAAATTAAACTCACACTGGTAGTTATACGAAGAATCCAATATCTAAGAAGCAGGTAGAAGAGAAACTTCCATCATCGAGCTGATAAAAGATGCAAAGTTATTTTGCAAGAGACTAGCTAAGAGCTGACTTAAGTAGAAAATCACAGTGTTGAAATTTGTATAAGAAAGAAAAAGGCAACTATCAATTTGTGATCAGCTTGCACCATTTTAGTCTTACCCCAAAGAGATTTCCTTTCCAGCCAAATATTAAGGATATTGTCGCTTGCTTCCAAGGATAAATTCCTGGAACAATAGCCACTAAGTTGACAGGTTTAAAGCTTTATCTAGAGGGAACATGGTAGGGAATGAGCTGCAGAACAGATTTTTCATTTGAGACTCATTCCAAGAGCTGCAGAAGTACAACAGTTTCCAAAATGTAGGACAGATCTCCTCAGGTTATTGCCTTACAAAGGACATGTCTGCACAGCCAGCAATTAAAAATTCACAAGAACATCTTGTCACACGGCTCAACAGTCAACTTGCTTTCCAGTCTCTGAATCTAATCTTACCTTGAGCATCCCTCATCTCAGAAGGAAGGGCAGTTGGACAGGACTAGGTTGCAAAGCCACCGAAGTTCAAGTCCCAGTCCTGACTCTGAGTTCTGAAGAACTTGTTCAACTCCTCCAAGATGCAGTTTTCCATTTGTAAAATGAGGATTCTGCCACTTACTTTTGGTTGTCTGTTCAATCCCTCCAGATCCTAGAGTTATTTGGAAACAATCTCTTAGCACGTGCTTACTTGTTGTTTTGTGGAGCAGGACATCAAATGCCATTGGAAACCTTAAGCAATGTAGCAGTATTAATGAAAGACGGTGAAACAAATTGCCAAGAGGTATCAGGGTGTATAGAATCATAGAATCACCGAGGTTGGAAAAGACCTCCAAGGTCAGCTAGTCCAACCATTTAACCACCACCAATATTTCCCCACTAACAAACAAAATCTAAATGTTTCTTGAACACTGTGCATCTCTAAGGGCCAGGTTAGACAAATAACTCCCTAGAACAGTTTAAACAAAATCCATCCCATCTTGGAGAATGTGGTTCAGCTACATCCCTGCCTCTCAGCATTGTTCACCATCATTCTTGTCTCACTCTGGTGAGACACTCCCACCTCCGACAGAATTTCATTTCTAATGTAACATTTATTGTACAAACACCAGCAAGGCAGCACTGAAGAAGGAAACTGATTTTGTGACTTCTACACCAGTAAAAGCTAAACTCTACTTCACCCAGAAGTTGATGGGCCTGATTGAGTAACATCAGGATGAAATTCTCTGGGTAATGTAGGCCAGACGTCGGGACAGATGATCACAGTAGATCCTGCTAGTCTTGCAAAAAAATGGCTAATCCACTGTGACCAACTGTTAGCCTGGGCTCATCAGCAATTAATGATTTCTCACTGTAGCAACACAAGAGCCATGCAAGGGGCAGCTATGGGAAAGCCCTCACAAAACTCTGACGAGCAAATATCGTCCCAAATATTGCAGACCATTTGATGATTTTTTGCATATCAGAATAAGATATATGTTTTGAAGAATACAGTCTGCGAATTGTTCACCCTGTTCCACTAAGCCTACTAAATCATCTGGAGGTGTCCCAGTTTAGCAGAACTACAATCCCTATTAAGTGGCACTCATTGCCACTAAGCATCATTGGACTTACATGATTTCCCTTGTAGATGTCTGGATTAAGTGGTTTTGCCAACTAAGCACCTCCTTTTTCTGATTCAGCGGAGCGTTCTGAATCATATGTATTTTACTGCTTTATATATTTCAAATAGCATGAAAACTGGCTGGTTTTTGTCAAAATTAAAATACAGTTTATCTGTTGCACAAATTTTCAATACACGTGAGCTCCCAATGCATGTGGAATACATTTCATCCCATCTATGCATACAGCCCTGCATTATGTATACAGTGGTTTTCAGAGAGCAGCGAACAGCCTTCCCATGCACTTACCCTGGTCTGATAACATTCTTATGAAACAGAAATCATATGCTGAATGTTGGAATAATGTCAGCGCATAAAGGGAAGGAAAATAAATAAATAAAGAAAACCCAAATCCCGGCACCTTGAAGCAAAGCTCTGAGAAACCGTCTGTCTCAATGGAAAATCCTAAGGCTGGTGAATTTGGCCGCTTTCAGAGCGTAGTTCAGCAAGTAATGCCTCTTTCATTGGCCACTCAAAGCTCTAGAGTCACATCTGTTTGTGCTGGCGTGAGATTGGCACGCGGCTCTCGCTGATGAAAGCTGAAGCGATGGTGCCAACCTACAGGGAAAAGCATGGCTTTCAGGATTTTGCTTTCTTTCCTTTTCCTGCAAGTATTCTAATACAGTGCCAAGGCAGCAAAAGAGGCGAGCGCACGAGTCTTCTTTGGAGGACAAGGGGAATGGAAGGAGGAGGGGGTGAGGAATGGGGGGAAAAAAGGCATCTCGTCTGAAAGCTGAACCCGTCATAGATTTCTTTCTTTTTTGATGATAACAGAACAGGTCAACAATGATCTGGACCTCACAAAGCAACTGAAGGGTTGCCATTAACTTCCACAGAAGCAGCTTTAGTCCCTACACCTCTGCATGGCAACCATCCCTTAGCCTTCAATGCGAGCAAGCCTGCTTTTCAAAAGATATTCTTGAAAAATTGGTTTCTTCTGAGGAAAGGCAGAACAAACCTTCATTTCTAGGTAAGCACAGGAAACGATGCTATGGCCTACGCATTGAGTCCCAGCACAGGGCTCATGCAGTAAGAAAAATGAGATCCAGGGCTCTACACTTGTGACAAAGCAGAGGCTGCAGATTGTTTGAAACCCTGTTTTCCAATCTGGTTCCCTAAGAAGCAGGTGGAAAGCAGGGACAGGAGAACAATATGCACCGCACCTCTGAAAACAGTGTCACCAAGAGGGAAATTAGGGCATGAGTCACGAAGCCTGATTTTACATGATTTGAGTGCCTTCGTAGGGGAAGACAGACAGAATTTGAGGTTTCAGCTAGCCTCATTCTCACGCCTTGCAAAACATCTGAGAATAATTATCTCTGTTCCTTTTTTTTAATTAGCCTCATGTCTCATTAGAGCAGTTCACTGCCATGTCTTTATTTACTTGATGATATCTCCTCCACACCTTTGCTTCCCTCGTTCACCTAATCTTAACATCTCTCTTTTCCTTCCCTTAAAGCTCCTTATTTTAATGCTTTGATGTTGTATTGGCTTCCCCCTCAACCTCTTTATGTAAAAGAAAAACAAAGAAAAAAAAATCTATACACAAACCAGCAGAGTCAACTACATCTTGACAAATCAAGCTATTAAAAAGTCGGGAAAAGCAGATTTAAAGATGAAAGCTCATCTTTAACCCAGCTTCCTTTTTCAGAGACCTTAATATGATCTCTTTATGTAACTGTTTGCCAATTAATTCAAAATATAATGCGAGCTGCAATGTGTCACAGAGACAGGCATTCATTAGGTTTGTGGAGAGTATATAGTTTTCAGATGTTGATTGATTTTTAAATCTCATTGAGATATACAGAGCAAGACTTCTTTTAAATACATCAATTATCCAAACAGCCACTGTTTAAATCTACACATTCACAAGAAGCTGATGGTTTCACATGGGTAATAAACAGTTTCCCTAGAAGATCAAATACCAACATTTAATCTTAGAGTAGCGACAAGCCCTGCTCAAATTATGACCTCACCATAGGGAAAACAAGAGTCGTCATCACGGACTTTGCCTTTCTCAGCACATTACTAAAGCTTATAAGCAAGGACCACGTTCCAGGCTGTGAGGTCAGATTCTTGAGTATGTGATACTATAGAATTTATAAAGTCATTCTGGGCATTTCATGGAGTTTGATATCACTTCCATCCTTGTGAAGATACTATATCTCACTGGCATATTCTGAAACACAAGGAAAGATAAATAAGCCATAAGCTCTCAAATATGGCACTGAGATTTACTGCTCTGTGCTTAAGGTACTCAGAGTACTCATTAGGAAAGGAAGTGTTTAATTGAGCTCAATAGATTTCATTCCCAATGACTCTTGAGTCGAATCAGAAGTCCAAAGCCTGTCACTTTTCACATCTTTCCACTCCTGACTGACTGAAAGTGCTTTGAGAAGTCCCTGCCCTGCTTTGCTGCAGCACTGCTATTATACAACCAAACTGCAACAATATGCTGCAGAGGCAGTCTGAGATCCAATCTAAAATGGAGTGAGTAACCGAAAAATGACAGATATCTTAATCTTTATGTAAAACAAGGTATTCCCTGCATTTTTCACACTTAAGCAGTCTGAACATGGTCAAACACGGTCCTATGGTGCCATACTTACCATGACTTGGTAGGACGAAGGCCAGAACCTCTCAGACTTACTGCAGTACACATCAGTTAGCTTGCAGGTTTGCTCTTCTGTGCAAACTTTGTGTTTACTTCTCCGTTCTGTTATTTTAAAAATTCCTGCCCAGATATTTTTGTTACATCTATTGAATGTGTTAGTGCTACACAGCTGCCAAAAACATACAGAATATTAAAACCATTAGCTGTGCATTACCACCCATAGGATTTGTAGGAAACCATGTCAGCTCTGCAACAAGAAGGCAATTCTCAACCCTGTTGTGTTCTTCAAACACAACACAGTACAGGACTTATATTAGACAGGGCGCAATAACATGTATGCAAATCGAGCACTTGGAGTAGGATAGGAGTCAGAGTTCTCAGGTGAAACAGCCCAGGTAGGAAATGAAAAATCAGCTGAGAAGCAGACTGATAATGAGAGGGAGAGATAGAACAAACAAAAAGTGGAGGAAGGAAGGCATGTTGCTGTCAGGTGAAACGGTCAACTTCTGGCCTACTGAAAGAAGAGAAGACAAGAAGAGAAAATCCATTGCCAGATGCATGGAAGCTAGGCACAAGGCAGAAGCCTGGACTGTGGACCAGATGTGCTGTCTCCTTGAGAGAGGTCAGGGGAAACCACACATCCTAGCTGTGCTACCTTACACTAGAGGATAAATTATAGGGACAAAGAAATAAAGTCAGAAGTGCAGCTGGCTGTGCTCTGGCCAAATGCCCTCGCTCCTTTGGCCACCCTGTTCTTAACCCAGAACCCCTGATGCCATTAAAAGTTATAGACTAAAGATGTAAGAAGATGACAAGATAGATGGGTTCCTCAGGAGTCCCAGATAATCACGATCCTGGTCCTGCCCTCTCTGCTCACACAAAACTACCAAAGAGAGGAATTTCCTCTGTGACAGCGCATGCTGGAAGCATGCCCAGGCCCACCACGGCTCCATCCCAGTCGTTCAGCGTGGAGCCCCCAGAGCTATTCATGATCAAGAGTGAATTCTATAGCCCCCTGCTTTCCCCTGCCCTGTTGGCAGCCAAATTCCAGTGCTGGCATTATGCAAATGGAGCTCAGTCTTCCTTTCCCCACTCCTCAGCTCTACGCGATATTTTATTGAGCTATTGTTTCTCTAAGACAGTACAGAAGACATCACATATTGTCCTCCTCTACCGACAGTCTCAAGCCACAAAGGAAAATATTCCTGCCTTTACAGATGAGTTTTGCAAGCACACAGCACTTGCTTATGCCCCACTCATGGTAGCATCCGCACAGGACCAGCCTACAACCAAGTGCAGCCTATTTCCCCAGTTGCTCTTAGCGTGGGCACTGTTGTCCAAGGTGCAGAACTCCACACCCAACACCAGCCCATTGCAGCTGGCACACAGCTGTAGGCCCTGCAGGTAGGGTTGCGTAGCTTGGGTTGGCAGGCATATTCCTACAGCACCAGGCTCTGCTGGGGTCCTGTGCTGACTCGAGGAACCAGCGTGCACATCCAAGGCAATTACAGAAGCATGCCTTGTTGAGGCAGTTCACCGGCGTAGCAACATTTTATTTCTCCCACCTGACAAAATAAAAAGCAGGAGAGAATTATTTGTCAACTCAATCCCTGTGTTAATCTAGTTGCAAGTATAATGTGATTTCCCTCCTGCCCGGGTAGTAGGTATTGCTACACCTTACATGTGGATCATTTTAATCTAATATAATCTGGCTGGCTAGGAAGGTTTCCCTCCACCACAGCTGCTTGTGATTAATGCTAAATATACAGGCCAAGCTTCAATCAGCAAGAGAGTGCATCTTAGCTAGCCTGTGTTTGGGAAGTAAACAATAAAACCCACAAAATGCAGAAGATATTGCAACGCTTTACACGCTGAAGACACATCAGCTTTTTCAGATGTGTCCTCTATTTGCCATTTCTAATGTATCATTATCTTTTACTTCTTTTTCTTTAAGCAAAATGGATTTAAAAGCCGCTGATTGCAGAAGATAAGAAGTGTCACCTCACCTTTACAAATAACAAACCGTGGGCAAATACTCATTAACTACTTTGTCCTCTTCGTTTTACATTCACTTACTGCAAACTTCAGCAGAAGAAAAGCATTGCTGTTGCAACCAAAATCAAGCGCATACATCATAATAAATAACACAAAGCCAATAAGTGATAGCTTTTTTCATCGTTATTAAATACAAACATGTATTCTTATTTTACTATAATTATCAAACCAGGATTAATATAATCTTGTATATTGCTTTCCTTCACGGTGAATTAAATTATGTTAAAAGTCTCCCACTAGTATTCTTACCCAGCAAGAAACATTTTAATTGTAAATTTGCCTTTTGGAGTCTTTGAATTACACACACGGGCACATTAAAAAAGGCAGTACTATGGATACTGTGTATCCACTAATCTGTAAATAGACTCCCAGTGCAGGACTCATCTCAGAAATGTGGCATCAATTGCACAGGCTCCCATTTAGTTTTAGTTGAATAAAGCCATACTAGATACGCAAATAACATCAAACTTGCCGGATTAGAAAGGGGCACCTCGTACTCTAAATCATGATTGTCAATCATCACCCAGGATTAAGGGATATAGTTTAAAAACCTAAAAGCAAGCACTTCCTTTTAACTTCTGCCTACTGCGCATTTTGGATTATCGCCCAGAAATAGCATTACTTGAAGCAAGCCTGCCTCCCTTCTGCCATCCCGGGGAAGTGCACCTTTGCCAGCTGCTAACCTCTGTCGAGGGGGAAAAAAACCTCTCAGCAAAGCATACAATTTAGATTGGAGATCGACTGCTGGCTGCGATTATATTTATAACTCGCTTTTCACAGAAAAACGGGGTGTTATTTTTGGCTTAATAAGTGCTTTCCGAACACAGCCACCATTCTTGTCACAAAGATGTAAGGCAGTTAAAAACCAAAGCAGCTACCCCGTGCTTACACGGAACTGGCAGCCTTCCTGAATCGCTGCCTTGCACTTGAAGGGTTTTGAGAGAATTACTTGGAATGCATTTCATTGTACTCCTAAAAACTGAGCAGCATCCCATGGATAACTCCACCTGCTCTTCTACAGGCAAGACAGCAAACACTCAGCCTTCCTGTTTGGTCCCCTCTACCACTATTCTACATTTCCTGGTTGAGCTACGTGACAATTCTGCACAGCTAGAATTGCTACTTCTAACGTCACTCCTTTCAGTCCAAAGAAGGCCATGGAAGGGCAAGGTTGGCCAACCAGCTCTGGGCACGTATGGGAGCTCAATGAGCTGAGCTCAGGATTGATCACTGGCTGAGAACAGTGCTGCTGCTCTGTTTGGTACTTTATTCATCACTTACTAGCTGGTTTTCCAAGCAAACAGGTGGGAGGTTATCGATATTTGATAAAATTCAGGTCTGTCAGAGCACTTGGCTAATTCCACATGACTGTTAGGCTCATTTGTCTGCCTGCACACACTGGACACAAACACCAAGGCTCAAACACGGCTAAATCCATGCAGAAAAGGAAGTACAGAAGGAATCAGGAAGAGAAGACAGCTGCCTACCCAAACAAGGGCCTGCCAATTTTTTAAAGGTGGTTCCTTGCTTCCATTTCTCCAGCTGCCACCAGTCTGCAATACACATCCCGTCATTCACATCCATCCTTGTGAACTAAGCTAATGCTTGCAGAGCACTAAAGCATGCCACTTTACTGCACAGGCTCAATTAAAGTTATTCAGGCATGTAAAGCCCCTTAAAACAATGAGATTTAAGCATCCAGATACTTTTGTGGATCTGAGTTTCTAAAATGGAGCACTGCAGCACTGAGTCTACTATAATGGATGCTGTGATGTGCTAGGAGGTGATCCTCCACAAGCAAAGTTTGCTTCCTGCATGAGTGTCTCTCTCCCTCTGTATATACATATATATTTATGCACATATACATCTGTAATATTTTTAGGCATAGGATGTAGTTAAGACCAAAGAAAGACAAGGAAAAACTAAAAGAGAATCAAAGTTTCGTCACTTCAATCTTATTCTACAAAAATAGGATTCAACCAACTTCCACAGCTAATTAAAATCTGATTTTTTTTGGAATATCTTAATTATAAAGATGCTCACCAGAAACTAGGGACAAGGGTCATATCTTCAGCTGATGTAAACTGTCACAGCTCCACTGATTTCATCTGCGCTTCCACAATTGGAATGAGTCAATGAACTTGCCCCTAAGGTACAGTTTATGATTGCATACCGATTAAAGAAAATATATATTGGTTCTTTAAGGGAAAAATCTCAGCTAAGGCTAATCTTATCAACATATAACCTTTTAATCAGATTACTGAAACAACATGTTAATTTATGAAAAGTTCAGCATTCTATTAAATTGCAAGCAACGTAGTGAATTGCAACCCAACAGGCTGCTTCATTGAATTCATGCAGCCACTCCTGGCAAAGGCATTCCAAATTTGAACTTAATTAATATTCCTACTCCTGGTTTCCATAGTTTCTTTTTAAACACGAGTACCAGCAGAAACTGGCAGTAACTTTACCCATATTCTCAATAATAACCCCCCTCTGGCTGTCAATATGTATGAAAGGAAAAATTTTTTGCATACCCCAAACAGCCTGCCACTTCCCTGTCTTTTGTCAAAAATATGTTGGCAACTTTCTTCTCTTTTTCGCTTACACAGCTTAAGATGCTTAACTGTTTCTCTGCTTGGGTTACACATAAGGAACCTTTTCTATTTCTCTTACTGTAAAAGGAAGTTAGTAACCACGCTCCTCCAACCTCAAATGAGGGCCACGTTGCGTTTATTTAATCTGGTAACAATTTTCATGAAAGCGTGGAAAAAAAATAAATAAAAAAAAAAATCAGGAGCTTACATAGCTGAAATGCTGGGGGAAGTGTTTCACAGCTCTCTTCCTCATCTAAGAACTCCCAAAACAGCTGATTTCCTTCTTGAGCCAAGGAGCTATGCCTCTGAATATGCTTTAAATTAGTTTTTCTATTCTTACGTAACACAAGACTGTTCTTCACACTAGCAATCCTCAAACTAGCCTGAACACCAGTAACACAGACCAGTAAAGTCTCACCCATTCACCATCAGGACAGAAAGCTGCAGAGAAGCATAGCACTGGATTGCACTTGGGCAGGCAGAAAGAGAAGAGGTCTTGTTCTTTACTGTCTGTATTCATTACTGACCCTGCTTTAGAAGTCAGAAGTTGGGCCAGATGACTTTCTGAGGTCCCTATTAATCTGAATTACATGCGTCTATCATGTATGTAAGGAAGACAAACTGTAAGACCTACACCTAATGCACAGCTAAGTACAGCCATAGGCAAATCAGTTGTTCCAAAGGTTAGATAGACCACTGAAAAAAAAACAAGCTGACAAAATGATCAAATAAGAAGATAAACCACCACAGCAAGCCTATGGCATACTCTCAACAGTAGAGAAAACTGACAGTGATTCCATGAACCAGCTATCAAACACTAAACACAACAAGGAATGAACTGGACAGAAGCCATATTTCATTCCATCAGTGCTGACATTGACCACAATTTCCAAGATGTTGCAGAATAAGAAGCCTGTCTTTGGAGTTCCACAGTGCAAAAAGGTGATCTGTCATCCCTGTCATTTCAAATTCTTCTGTTTTATTGAGTTGAACCAACTGGGCTCTGGTAGCAGTTGCCTCTCACGTTGCCAGACGGGGAAGCTCAAGGCCACCTGTGAATCAGGAGGGGACAAGATGACAAGCAACTGCTTGACTGGTGAAGATCCTATTCTTGGAAGAGTTCCTGTCTATCCTGCCAAATATGCCTTGGCTGATGAGCGTGCAGATTCTTGGGAGAAGAGTTGAGGAGGGGGAAGGGAATGGTGAGGATCAAAACTGTCTCCACGTAAAATAGGCCCAAGGGAGAGTCAAAGGAGAATGGCAACTCAGGTGAAAGAGCCTTAGGAGAGACTGGACATCTAAGCAGATGTCCAGCTATACCCAGCATTTTCCTCAAAGGGAGATGAATTATTTCTCCTTGATCTGAGTGGTACCTTTCAGCTTTATGAACTCATGGAGTCCTAACCTGAGGGAACTGGTCAACAAAGATCAGAAAGCTCTCTGCAGCTTAGTCCTTTGTGGGGACAAAAAAGATTTTGCAATTTGCAGTACATAAACATAGAAAAAAAACAAACACGGTGGCAAGAAATCCCATTCCTTGCTTCGTAGGGGAAAAAAATCTCTAACTATTCAGCCTCACAGGGAAGAACAGCACTGTTTTTATTGCTATTACAATTGGACAACATTTGCTAGAAATCAGATCCAGGAAAGTAAGAGGGTAACAGCAGTGAGGACATACGAGGGCAGCTCATGAACAGGGCCCTGCAGGAAGCAGACAGACATGAGGTGCACCCAACAGATTGCCAGAGTAACTTTGAAATATGAAAAAGTCTGAGAAGTCATTCACACCAGCAGAACTCCACCATGAAGGAGACAGAACTGCGTTCAGTGAGGAGGAAGAGATCCAGAAAGTGAACTTCCAAGGACAATGGAAGGAAGTTAGTTTCTAAGAGGAACCAATGATGGAACAGACGGATGGCGTCTGTAGATTGTCTATCTCGCACCGCACCTCATCACACAGCTTCAGACAAATGCACAATCACCAGTCGGCCAAACGGTCAGACAGCAGCTGTTACTCATGCAGGCAGAGCTGGGATCCAAGGGGAAGCAGGATGAGAGGGCCTGCTCCTCTCTGCCAAGGACCAGCAGGTGTGGGAGCAGAGAGATGCCAAGCAGAAGGGAACCAAGCTAGAAGAAAACTCATTTTGTTTGAAGTTAGCCAGTGTCAGATTAGACAAATCAAAGACTTGTTTAGAGTAAAGCAAAGAGAAATAAAGGAAACATTCCTCAGATTTCAGTCCAAGCCTTTTGTCCAGTTTAACCTCCTTTCTCTTTTTCCTCCGTTTGCTCATTTTCTTCATCCGTCACAGAATGGCCACTCCAAAATAGACTCATCCTTTGGCTTTCAGATCACCAAAGAGATGAAGATCAAAGCAACCTGTGAAGCACTGTTTTCATTCCTGCATCACCATGTACACTAATGTGTCTTTTCACACAGCATTGCCAATGGAGATAAATCCATAAGTAACATCGTGCCATAGCAGCCAAAGCTACAGCACAGCCTTCGTAAAGGCAACTACTGAACACTGCCAGGCAGTATTTGCCTGCTATCAAACTCTCTGCTCTCTAGTCTATCAGCAGACTTTCAAGCAAAAGAAAATCAGCTCTAGATTCTTCCATTTTCAAGGGAAAAAGAAAATCCAAAGGGCCAGGCAAGTTGGAAGGGCTGAATTCATTACAGACAGTCTTCAGGGGTCAAAATAACGAGTATCAGTAGGCTTTCTTGGCCTCTACAAGAGGTTGAGGCAACCTTACCCCTTAGGCATCTCATTTGAGCTGATCTAAACAAGCTTCTCGTTGCCTGTATAACTGATGAAGCAACTGAGACTTCTAGGAAGCAAATCATCTGTCCTACTTTAGTTATATGCCAGGATGAATCAGACTTTGGAACAGCTCCCTTCTCTTCGTCCATCTCATAACAAATCTATACAAGTACTACATAGTTTTTAACTTCACGGACTGGGAATTCAGTGATATCAGTACCTGTTGATGTTACCATGCCCTGAGAACTGCTCCACTTTTGCCTCTAGCTGTATTTTGCATCACACTGAAGAATTGCAGTGCTTTCTTCTATAATCTCGTTTTATTGCAGCATTGGCTCCATTCCATTTTCCCCTTGGAATCCACAGTCTGACATCCCAAAAACTTTTTTTTTTTTTTTTTTTCCTCCACTTTAATTCAGTGGAATGCTATGTCACTCTCTTCTCATTTCCTCAGCATATCTGGTCTTTCTCATGCCTATTTTAAAAAGAATAAGTCCTGCAAGAGAATGAGAACCATTTCTCATCTACCATGGCATGAAGTAATTTGCTAGCACTTACAATTAAAAGAAAGTACACTTTATTTCCATTCAAAGTTTGAGACAAGAGTGGATCTGACAATACAACATATCAGTCAAAAGATTTTTTAAACCAAGTTGACAGACAGTTTCTAAATGTAAAGGACAGACATCTCCTGAGTCTGAAAAAGACCTTATTCATCTTGATTCTGTTTTTCCAGATCTGCACTCTCTCCCTCAGCTGATTTTGCTGTTGATTTCTGCCCTTGCATCATGACAGAACAGTTGAGCAGTAAGCAGTCGCTTAAGTCATTATTTTCTACCTTTTCTTTTAAAGCCAGGCTCCTAGTATTTCTAAATGTATCATTCTTACATGAAACAAAACAAGAAACTGCCTGCCTTCCTGTTTGTTACCCCATCCCTGGAGGCATTCAAGGCCAGGCTGGATGTGGCTCTGGGCAGCCTGGGCTGCTGGTTGGTGACCCTGCACACAGCAGGGGGTTGGAACTGGATGAGCATTGTGCTCCTTTGCAACTCAGGCCATTCTGTGATTCTATGCTATGGTGGGCCTGAATTGAACACATCAACATATAGTGAGTTGCACAAAGCATAGCTTGGGTTTTGGCTTAAATGGGAAACAACCTACATTTTGGATCACATCACCACTGCACAAGGCATCCTCCCTCTGGTGGTCTGATCTGAGGTACCTTCAGAAACAATTTCCTAGAGGGAAACTGACAGCTGTGTCCCACTCTTCCCCTTCTCCATACACACAACCTGCAGTATTATTCCTATAGAAGTGCTGATTAACAAGAGCAAAGTAATTTCTTTTAAAGCAAAAGGTCTTTGCAGTGCAAAGACTTCAAGCGGATTTTGCCCATTTTTGCAGGAACTACCATCTTCTGCACTTGGGATTTGCATCTTTTTGTCCCCCGAAAGACACTTCAGCCTACTTTTCCATTTTCAGCAGACAGGCATTTGTTGTTGCTAACAAAAACACCACCTTAGTACCTAACCCGCCAACAAATTAAGTGCTATCAGCTCAAACATGCTCCACCGTCTTCTCCGAGTTACACACCAGTCATGGTAGGTTTTAATTTGATTAGTGATTGGACTAAAAGCAGCTAAATAAAAATTATAATGCCCAAGAGCCACTTAGACTTGTTCAGACACTTTAAATACCAAATCCCTTCAGCAACATAACATTATCTTTACAGACAAAACTGAGTTTAAAAGTACAAATCTAATTGATCTCAAGTGCATTGGAATTACTATATTTAGCCACTGGATTATGTATTGCAGAAAGCCTCATGCTATGTAAGCAACAAAACTAATTGTGAAGAGACAAAGGTATGTGTCTAACACGCTTATGGACTTGTAAAAATGCACATTTTCATTGAAGCTGGCAAAGTTACAGCTGCTAACACCAGCAGAGAATTTGGCACAGCGCCCTATATTTTGAGTGAAGGTAAACTGACTATTTCTGGTCTCCTTCAGAAGACCCGGAGTTCAAGACCTGCCTCAAAATCACTACTTAAGGCTTTCACTATTGCAGAGCAAGAAAAAAGTACTTTTTAAAAGACTTTCTTTTCATTAGGCTCACAGTTTATGTAGGCATTTACGACGGATGATCCATCCTCACAACTGCTTCTCTGAGATTAACATATATATCAGCATATACATAATAAAACTTTAAGAAGACACAAAAATAGAGAGATTAACTAGTCTGGTTGAACATCAACTCACATCTGGCTGGAAAGGAAGGTCAATTTAGTGTCTTTGGATGGATGGGTGGACACTGGATGCTTTGAACTCTGCTGTTGCGTGTGTCTCTGGACATCCCCCTTTGAGGGAAAAGCAACTAAAGTCCATTTTTTTCCCCAAACATGACACATGCCCCAGGCCTGCATCTCACCAGAACACACCTCAGATCAAAGCAGCTTCAAGAAACACTTGCAGATGTGACATAATTCAAGATATCCTTCTAAAACTTAGTGTCTCATCCCATGCCACACTTCCTACTTAACAGTACCAACAAGGACCAGGTCTCTCCTCTTGCTGTTGTATCATAACAGGAGGCACGTTCACTGGCTAAACAGTCTATCTCTACCATCAGAGACTTCCAGAAAGATGTATTAAGAGGGAAAAGCAACAGCTTACAAGCCAAAAGCGGGTCCTATAAGAAATAATAATTCACAAAAATCCCCAGAGGGAACCTACCCATCAAGCTCCTAAAATGAGGTTGTATCCCAGTATTGATACAAAGGATTGAGCTTTGGAGGTCTCATTTCAAGACGTTTCCTGCCAGGCTGGGGAGAGCAGAAGTAAAAGTGATTTAGATAAAAATTCCACACTGAAGCAAACCTTTCTGGCCTGAAGGGTGTTGGGTTGTTTATGTGGCCTTTTTTTTTTTTTTTTAATGAGAAATTAAAAACACACAAACAGGGAAACAAAGTTAAGTTGAATCAAGCCCAGCTTTGCACATTTCAGCAATTCAGTCTGCTGTCTGTAGAACACAGCAGTATAAATATTACTATCTCTGTTAAAATGAATTTTAATACATGTTGCACAGTACATATTAATATAGAAAAATACATGTTATCAGCAGTGTAATGTTGACCGTGTACTAATCCATTCCACCTGCTCAAATATTAGTGCAAATAATTATATATTTGTAATGCATCATTGCCGTTTAGTTTGAATCTCTGCCTCCAGAATAAATGTTTCTTCTCTGAAGTTGTTTGCTATTATGAGTAAAATGATATATATTCATACTCAAATTGACTTTGGGTGGATAAGTAAAATGAGCAACCTTCAAAAACCCACTTGCCTAAGACTTAGCAAGTTATTTTAATGAATTGTTTACAGCAAATAGAACACTATAAAAATGTTTCCAATAAGTTCACGTTAGTTGGCTTTACTACAACACCCAAATACCATGTGTCAGAACAGCAGAGTTCCAAATGACTGTCTTCACCTCAGCTGATGCTGCCAGCAGAACTGTAACCGTGGCTTTCAACACAAGTAATTTACCTTGCTTTGGTTCTGCTGCTGCACGGTTTCTCTATCTGTGAATCAATCTGGGACATCTCGGCGCAGTTCTGCCTCTCTTTTCAAACAGAGGCGGCCTTGAGGAGGCTGGACCCTTGGTAGAATGCCAGCTGCCATCCCCACCATGCTGATGATCAAACTGGAAAAGCAGGCATTCGAGATGGGAAAGAACAGACTGCAAGTGCTTGTTTGTGACATGATACAAATGTGTATCAGGTGCCTCGGCTAGAAATGAAGTTGGGATAGGGCCAAGACTGACAAAGGCAACTCTGATAACAAATGAGGCAAATAAATTCCAAGGGAAAAAGGTGGTACAAACAGTCAACAAAGAAGAGGGGAGAAGAAACAGCCCCAACTTGTAGAGCCCCATTGTGCACCCAAAACGAAGGAACCAAAGGGAGAAACATCTTTTAGTCCATCCTCCCTTCTATTCTTGCTAAATCCAGGTTGGAGAAATACAAAACACAGCACAACAGGTTTCAGCAACAGCCACTGCTGCCATTATCCCTATTGGCCTGAAAGCACCAGGATCCCCAAGTACCATTTGTTTATTTCATGCTCTGGCAGCCTTATGAGACCATTTTGGTTTTCAGTAAAATGCCAACTTTCAGAGAACATCACGTACTACAAAATCAACTGAAGAATCCAGTACTTACAGCTAAGCATCTCATGAGAATTACACAGACCATTCTCTAAAATGACATTATAGAGGGGAGCAATTCTGACCCTGCAAGGACAACAATCCATAGCTCAAAACTCCTGGATCAGCCTATGAAAGACAAACAAAAACCTCTTCTGCAGCACAACGGTGACACAAAGGCCTCACATCACTCCACGCTGAAGCTTTGCAATAGGGTAAGGCAAGGGCAGGCACAGAGCAGATGTGCTCATCCTTCCCTTGCAGCAGGGGTGACTTTCTCAGCTATGTCACAGGCAAGCTTTAGCACAGCAAGTAACTGCCACAACTTACCACTCGGATAACTTTAAGAAGAAATTCTTTACTCAAAGGGCAGTGAGGCTCTGCGGACCAGAGAGCTATGGGTGCCCCATCCCTGGAGGTGCTCATGGCCATGGATGGGGTTTTGCACAGCCTGAGCTGGTAGGGAGCAACCAGACCACAGCAGGGGATTGGAACTAGATGATTTTCAATATCCCAACCCAAACCATCCTATGATTCTGTGAATTTTGTCATAGGGGAGAGTACATCAAACAACAAACCTGCTGGAATATGGGGAAGGTAGCAAGATAAAGGGAAAGGGAACCAAACTCCTCCACCTACCAGGCAACATATAGCTGAAGAACCATTAGACAGCATGTAGAGGACACTTAGAAGCCATCCTGTAAAGTTAATGGCTTGCTCTCTGTTAGTGTTGTAACAGTAGAGAAGGGACACTGCAGTCCTGAGAAGTCTGGAAAGGAAAATAGGACACAGAAGTAAAGCTAATAGAACACAAGTAAAAACCAGGGCTTCCACACAGACTAAAGGCTGTATTGACACAGGATAAGCACTGCCCCATACAAGTGAAAAGAAGACAGGCAAACACAGCTGCTTCTCAACTCACAGATAAGCAGAAGACGCAGAAATCTCCTGCCACCAAAGAAATAAGGAAAGAGGAGAAAAAAAGAACAGACGAACACTAAGCAGTGAACGTGGCTGGACAGGAGGCAACGTCTTTCTCTCCCCTCCCTTGAAGAGGTGTAAAAACAGCTGTGGAAGAGAAAACAAACAACGTGCCAGCCTGTCCACTTGATGTCTGCAGAGGAAATACTGCACTGTAGGTAGCAGGACACGAATCTACTCGTTCACAAAAGGCAGAAGTGTGAGAGACACTGCCTTGATACCAGCATGGAGCAGAACAAGAGGATGGGAAAGGTGCTCTTACCTTTCAGGTGTCCTCGAGAAGAGCAGCTCTTGGCCTGAAGAAAGGCATTGTCCTCCCTGCTGCTCTCGAGATGGAAGCGTTTTGAAGAGCTGCTACCTGCATCTAAAATGAGACAAGTAATCACTGTTATGTTTCATAGAGACACAATTACCACCTTGGCCTGGGCTGGTTTCCCTGCCCATGACTGGTAGAACTCAAGCACTAACCCAAATTGGCATAGTTACACAATAAAAACTTAATCCACAGAGTACCACTCCTTGTTGGGATTTGTTATGACATCTAAAACTGAGTACATTGGAAACTGAGGGTTTCTGAAGAACAGGCCTACATATTCCAGGACCCATACTGGGACACAATAGGTCTCTCTCCACCTTTTCGAAGCACTTTATAAGAGGCAGAATTTTTATCATGCATTTACCTTATTCCCTACAAACCCAACTCAAGTTCTCTTACTGATTGTCCCTGAGACAAACTAACCTTCTCCCTACCAGTACCATGCAGTTCTCCAGTCAAGCAGTTACTCACCATTATCCACATCCCTGCAGTCTTGAAAGAACAAAACCAGGCTCAGCTCCAGCAATCCTCTCTTCCTTCCTCCTAACTGCGTGCAGTGCTGAGGCATTTCTGCTCCTCACAGCAGAAGCAGGCACAGCTCACACGGCAGCATTACCACCTGTCCTTCAGAGTAGATTTACAGTAGAGCATGGAAAGCCTCTTCCCACTGAACCCAGCAGTTTCAAGATGAGTGAGCAGCTCCAAGGCCAAGTATTTCAACCAGCCCCTCCTCTAGAGGCTCCCTTCATCTCAGGATGGGGACGCAGCTGTAAAAAGATGCTAATTCCAATCCTGCTTATTCTCCTGGGTCGATGTGCATGCCAGGTTTCTATTAATCACGATTTAACCTCCCATGTGATGTGCTACAAAACTGCTTGTTCCCTACATCTTTTTAATTCACGTCTGTTTCTTACCCTCACCTAAAAACCTGGACCTTCTATTTTTCCAAGCACTTCCATTTCCCAATTTTATTTTTATTCGCATTGAAAAGCCTTCTTACAGAGCACCAATTCCTGTGCTTTGCACATACGTGAGACAACAACAAATCACGTTACCAAATTATAGGACTTCTAAAAACACAGCTTATTTTCCAGCCCACAACAGTTCACTGCAAAGCCATTTTCACCAATTGTAGACAACATAATTACACACACATGAACGCTCTCCTCTCAGGCATCCATTTGGCTGCCAGCCTGTTAAATGCCAATGTTCTGGGAGCAAGCATTAGAAAGGCAACACTTTACTTCATTACACGAACATTATAATGCATATTTGTATTTTGGATAGTACTCGATGGTATTCAGAAACCATTGGAAATATTTTCCCAAATTATATGCTATAATAGCTCTAAACTTAAAAAATGTGTGAAAATTACAGTCTCCCACTCTATCCCAATCCCAGCTGTATTGCAAAGCAAACTTACTGACAACATACAGAAAACTCCTTCAGTACTTGCATGGGGAGATTTGTCAAGAAAAGGGGAAGAGGAAAGCCCACATTAGTGATTAATTTGATCAGCAATTATTTTTCCCCCCTATTTTTCTTATTGAATGGGTTTTATTTGTTTTTATGACTGAGCACAAAGAAGGTAGAAGAATGTGGAAATGAAATGAAGAAAGTTATCTGGAGGAAATTCTTTTTATTGAGGAAGAGTTTACATATGTATGTTCTAATATTCACCTACTTTTTGCTGCCTCCTGTTAACAGGCATAATGAAATATTGCACTGAGCACATTCATGGGAAACACAGCTAATAAAGCAAGAAATATGGTAAATACACATTTCATACAACCTTAAAATAAGTCAAACCAACCATACAACAAATTCTGAAGCACTTCTGTGATCTCAAAGTGATGTTCACTGTTCTGAAGTTTTTTATTACAAATTGACACTTTTTTTTTTTTGTAGAAAGATTTTGTATTGGTTAATAAAACCACAGCCTTAAAATCGTTGGCTTTCAGTTACAGAGGTAACATAGAGGTATCATCTGAATTCACATCAGAGCTTTAGGAAAAAAAAAAAATGGCAGCAGTACAAGCATGGGCCTCCTCCAGCATCCCAAACTCTTTGTGGCTTTGCCATGGCCAAGGAATAGAGCTCTGCAGCTCAACAAAGCAGCCAGGCTCCCAGAACACTTTGAGAAAGTCTGGCATCCACGCTCTTGTTTACTGATAGAGTGCTCTGCTAAATGGAAAATGAAGCAGAAGAACCTCAACTAACCAAGAAAAGTTCCACATGAATCTGTCAATACTGACTACACCTGGGAAACCATTAATGAAAATAATTTTATTTGACCAACCCTTAAAGCAAATCTATAGAATTGCTGCTCTGAAGATGGGAGAGAAAGGTTTTCATAATGCACGCTGAGCCCACAGTAGAAATAAAAGTGTTACAGATGATCTGTTTGGAGATGATGCGAGTCAGATTGAAGACAGTCCACAGCAGTTCCAACCTGTTTTCCATGAGTCTGTTCTGAACAAAGGTCTATTTACAACAATTTTCAACTGCTTGAGGAAAAGTTACCCTAGATGTTTCAAAACCACCAGTGCTTCAATTCTCTCTTTGCACACAATGTGGTCCATCTCAGAAGCACCTTGAATAAATGCTGCAGTAGAACTGATGCAGAAGCAGTCTGTCTCCAATATTAAAATTACGAGCAGTGGAAGAGAAACTTTTGCACACTTCAACATTTCATATTGCTCAGGCACCAAGGATCAATTATCATCAGCACAGTCCATTTCACCTTTTGGATTTTGCTAGAGCTGCAGTCCATTCCTCCTGTAGATAAATGAACACTTGGGCTACATTTTTATCCTTTCACTTGTTAGAATCTGAATTTATTTATATATAAAATGAGAGACAGGAAAAAGTTGTATTAATCCAACCACTGGCACCTTCACCTTGTAGTAACAAAGCCCAGACAAGGCAGCTGCACTTACTTCAGGAGCATCTATTCAAATTCGGTGTTCCAATATCAAGCAGAGAGAAACAAGAATGCCAGGTCATACAATGCCAATATTTTTTAGTGGGCCCTTGACTGTTAGGTGAAAAAAAAAAAAAACAACCAACAAAAACAACCCAAAACCGAAGAATTAAAAAAAAAATAATCTTTCCACCACATTAGTTATGTTTAGAATGCTACACAATGAATAAATTACATCTTTGTGGGATACTGTTCCTTTTACTTCTATATCTCAAAGAAATTCCCAACTAATTAATTAGAGCAAGAAATTACATTGAGCAGGATAACGTTTTAAATGAAAGAAATGACTTAGAAACACCAATCAAAGATAATTTGATTATGATTAGCTGTGCTGAAGTCTAAGTCATTAAAATTGATGAAGAATGTTGTTACACTGGTCTATTCTATGTAATCCATTACCTACGCTATGCTCTGTAGTTCAACTCTAACAAATGGTATCTGATGATTCAATACTGAAGACTAAGATACTTCCCCACGTACCACTTGCTTTCCCACACCAACACATCCAATTTTAAAAAAATCAGTAGCAAGCAGTTGTGCTAAAATTCATCACTGGGAGAACTTTAGCTTACGTATCATTCAGATTTTCACTTGCTAGCGTTCTACATTGTCACGTCTAAATATGGCTGTTTTATTCTGAACAGTCATTATTCCACAAAAGTTACAGCTGTGGTTTGGTAAGAAAACATTCCCTGTGCTTTCTGAGGCCTGCCCATAGGTACATTTCCTCCTGTGCTCTCAGCTGAAGTGACGAGCAAGACGTGCAGACCTATAATCAACACGTAGCTGAACAAAGGAGTGAAGGATGTTCTTGTCCAGATTAGCAAGTTGTTCACCTGAGCAAACTTGCTTTAAGTTATCCGGGGCTACAACCAGAAGATTGCAAAGTGCATGCAAAGTATCAAACAGCTGCAACACCAGAGCAATCTGTGGTTAAAAAAAAGAAAAAAAGAAAGAGAGAAGTATTAAGAGTAAAAAACTGCTTACAACACCCAGATTCTCAAAATACTATTTCTATAGAAAATACATTTCAGTCATTCTGTGTATAGATATATATAGGCACATGGAATAAAAGCAAAAAAAACACCAATTACAAAGTAACTAAGATAGCTTGCTATTTCCCACTGTATGCATATCTCATGTTAAATACCAAACTACATTGCAACTTAGAAGTGTATTGAACTGCTTACAAAGACACAAACTGAAGGCTAGAACTGATTTCTTTCCTCAACTCAAAGCCCTAAGACATCATTGAGAAAACTAAGGGAAGGATGTTTTTTTATTTGTTTTTGTTTTAAGAGTATTCCAGGAAAGACTCATTGATACTAACACATGTAAAATTAAAAAAAAATAATAATACCAAATTTCAGTAAACTTAATCTCTAACTAAATATGATTAGATGAGACTTAGAAAAACAAGTCTCCTTGTCTTGACTTTCTCCAAATTTTGGCAATAGTCATCGGGAAAAAACAAAGTACTTGGAGCAAGAGAACCACAGGTCTTGGCCAGAAACCAAATCTTAGTTTTTACTTCCATACAAAATTATATCTAGAATGCAGTGCATCATAAACACTGAACACTTCCTCAATATATACATATAGCCTGCAAGCAACAAAATGCTATCAGCAGACTGCTCTTTAGAATGTGATAAAACACTACTAGTACAGTTAACAGAACATACAACATCAGCACATGAAGTGCTGATAATCAAACAAGATTACTTTTAAAAACTTCTCAGAAGAAATGGTCAAATAAAATATTATCTAAGCAATCAATATGGCTGTACATCACCAACATACACATAACTTACCTTGAAGTCTTTGGCACACTTTCTGTACTCAGCCACATCACAAATAGCCAACATGCCACCCATGCAGCTGTAGGAATATTGCTGCAGGTGTTCGTAGATGAGTCGATGGAAACGAACTCCAAGTTCCATCAAAACTGTGTCCACGTTCTTACCATCCATAGATTTCCTAATCTTTTCCACCTGCTTTCTAACATAGCTGCAGACTTTAACACAAGCCTTAGGAAATAAATAAAAAAATAAAAATAATTAAAAAAAAATATCAAGAAACCTGTTCTCATAAAGTGCCTTCTGCATCATAAGCTGAACTTTAATAAGTTCTTTAAAATTCCTACAGTGTGACATCATCTGTTACCTCCCAATTAATAATTCCAACAGGTTTTCATCTGCCACAGAGACATAAGTATACATAAAAAGGAAGGATACGAGACAACATTCCACCACATTATACTTTATTTCAGTTCAGTTTAGTCTGCACTTTTAATTTAAGCAACAATTAACCCAGGGGGGATAATCAAGATGGTTCAAACCCTGTCAGCAGTAGCTGTAAACCCAATTTAACAGCCATCTTCACTCTTCCCACACACTACCAACCTCTAGAACCTACTGCTGCACTCTTCCCATTCTCACTCGGCTTCACGTATTCAGATATACTCCTCCCATTAACAGCTGTTCGTTCTCTACTTCTCTCTATATTGCTCCCTAATAACAGCCTAATGCAACCCAGCCCTGAAGTTTAAATTCCATCCTCCAGGCCATAAAATATGAAGAGAACATTCTGCAGTAAAAAAAAGTGGTCTTGCCATACCCACGCTGATTTCTTCTGATCCTAAGGGGAAAAAGCACCCAGCAACTAGAGAGTATCTGATAAATTTCCTGAAACTGATAGTTTCAACCAATTATCAGTTAAAAACTTGGGTTTAAATCTGGGCCTCTTGGGATGGGAAAGAATTGTGACAGCTTGTACAGCACCTAATGTCAGATTTTTGTCTGACACCAAGTACAAAATTCTAACGTCCCCTCCAGCTTGGAAAAGCAGTCCTCAGTAGAGTTTGCAGTTGCTTCATCCAATGGCTAAGTAAATCAACCAAATGCACGTTGTCAAACATGTATTTGTTAAACTCTGTCTCGTGTTTGATATCACTCAAGTGCATTTCAAGCTATACTGATGAGTTGGAACTTAATTTACTTACATTAGTATATTGAATCAAAACGTTGTTTTCATCTTCTGGTTTAAAATCTGTCTTTTTCTGCTCTGCAGCCAAGATGTGCTTCATCTGTCCAATCATACAATTCAAAGTCCTTTAAAGTTACAAAGAACACTTAGAGTTCTGAAGGGAACGTTCTCATTTCCTTGATTTTGTATTTATATATAGTAAAGTGGTTCTGTATAAAAGTATGCAGCATAAAACAACGAGGAAAAAAAAACACCTCACCCCTTACCATTTAATCTATAGAATATGTACCAAAAGCAAACATAAGAAACAAGGCACTGAAGTTACGGTGCAGTTCTCTAAAGAAGACAAGCTTGATTTTAAGAAAGTCATTCAGAAAAACAGAAGTAGGGGAAAAAACAAGCAAACATGCTGGCCAGTTGGTTTTCAAAGGGACACATTAAGTGGGAAGTCACCAATCCCAGCTCTTCAGAGGAACTGGATAACATTCTTCATTGCTGTGGGAATGGGACAGCCAAAGGAAGAGTTCCAAATGCTTAGTTAGTAGAATTAGATCACACTGTGTATTATTCAGCAGCAAGCATCAGAAAACACTTGTAAAATGAAACAAAAAAAAAAGGAAGGGCAGGAGAAGAATGTTTATGTCCATAAATGTAATAAATGGATCCTTTAAAACTCCTTTTCTATGCACAGAAACTCAAATTTGCATTTCATTCAACAATCTATGTGCAATCAAATTAAAAAGAAAAAAAAATTTACACTCTCCTCCATTTCTGTTTTCAATAAATACTCCCAAGAGACTGTTTACACAGAATACAAACTGACAGAAAACCATTAGAGCTACTTTTGGCTGACTAGTAAATCACTTCTATAGAGGCAGACAATTATTGTGAATACCATTCCAGAAGCTCCTGTAGGACTCATTCAGATTGCACAGTGTTGATGGCTTTAACTCTAGAAATTACTTGCATTAGCAATTTCAGAATTAGAAATTGCTTTGTTTTTAAAACTAGATCATTCCCTTCAGCAAGGCAACCACTTCTTAGCAGCAGTGGTACCACAAAGCAGCATGTAAGCAAGAGCTCACATCTTACTTGTAACACTCATCTGAAAACTAAGCTCTCCTTTAGGTGTAAAAGTGCCAATGCTTACGAAGAGTCCATCCACAAGCCTTTGAACACACTGTTTTCCAACACAGACTTGTTCTCCTAAGCCTTATTGCCACTTTTAAGAAATTATTTACTTGACACAAACAGTTAAAACTATTCTAATGCTGACAACTGACCCATGCCTGTCTAGAGCTAAGCGTATGGTTGCTGTGGTTCAAGTATTTCAGGCTTTGCATCTAAGCCTTTATCATCAACTTCCAGCAGGAATAGCTAAAATCTCAATTGTTACATACACATATTCCACCTCCAACCATTCTTTTTGCACCTGCAGAAAATGCCTTTAAGAAATAACTTGTAGAGCTCTCTGGAAATGCATCCAATCTCTTCCTTGTCCCCACAGAAATCACCCTGTAGGACATAAATGCAATGCCTACTTTTCTATATAGTGCTGTTCTCAACCCTTTCCAGTGTGGAATGACTCTTACATAAACTTCAGTGAGTTCCAGAGTAGCTTTCATATCCTACAGGAAGGTTTATTTCCATCACTGCATGATTTTTGTTTACAAATGTTATGGCTATTCAGTATTATTAGAAGAAATGGAAAAAAAGATTAAATAAAACAATCTCAAAGCAAGTTGATGTCAGAACCAGAATCATTCCAGGTCTATGCAGACTTCTATGACTAGGTGTAATCCATAGCACAGATTCACACACGTCATCTAACCTATTTTTGTCAAACTTTTTTCTTTATGGAAATTCTGCAAGTCTTTAACCTATTTCAATCATCATTCCTTTAAATGGGGGAAAAAAAAAGTAACATGAGACAATAAGGTAAAGCTGAATGACTGTACTTTCAACATAACAGATTTACTAACATCTTTGCAGATTATGTAGGGTCAGAAAACTGCCACATAAATATGACTGTCCATACAAACAAAGTCTAAGTTTCCTGCACAGAGTAATGTTAAAAAAAAAAAAGAAAACTTTGCGTTCAGAAATATTTAATCCTGAAAAGGGAACCAAATAATAAATCACAAAGGAGTTTTAAAAGAATTGGTGCTTAACAAAGTTTAAATCTCTACTTGCCGATCAATGCCCATATCCAGCTTCACTTCCATTTGTTCTATGATGTCCTTTTTCTTCTGAAGGCATTCAGATAACTTAGGAGACGAACTGCAACAGCATGAAGAGTTATGTGAGAAAGGGTTAGAATACCAAAACAAATCTGTTTGCTGGGACGGCTTCTTAAATCAGGGATGTGTGAAGAATTCCTGTTCCATCAAAAAGGATGAATTTAGGTGGAGTAGGCTGGCTTCAGATCACCAAATTAATAGCCACGTGACCTTGAGCAGAATTGTGGAGCACTGACCGGCAGCACCTGCACACTGATTTATAACACATCAGTGTGTTCTACCTTGAGCACATCCAACCAGCAGCACATTGATTCCATGCACATTCCATGCAATTCACATGTTGCTCCACGGCATGGCCAGCTTCTTCCCCTGCAGAGACTCCACCAATCAGCCATAAAACCACACTAGCCCAGTGCAATGCAGCAGCAAGATCTTTGCAAAGCAACTCCTCTTCTTCTATCAATACCCTAAAAGCTCCCTGTCTCCTTCTGGTTGTCCAAGTACAACTTCCCTTCCTCCTCTCCCATCACAGTATTTCATCTTCCTGCAGCATCAAGCTGAACCACTCCAAGAATAAACTCTTCTTAACAGAGATGAAAATAAAGAATACAAACCTGCTCTGTTCACCAAAAAATTAACGTTCACAATAGAAACACTGATCAAAATAAAAGTACCTGATTAATGGCATCAGATGATCATTGAACTGTTTGTCAAACAAATGGAAAATAGTATTGGCCTGGTGGACAACATCCAAGAAATAAAGATTTGCGTTCTTTGAATCAGAAGAGGGAATGCCTAAAGGAAAGAAGGTTTCATTAATATAACAACGATACACAGTTCTTTAATTAACATGATATCTCAAATATGCAGATTTTTCCATGAGTGCTAAAAATCACATGCTTAGAGTTGGATAAATTTACCGTGATGCCCTGTATAGAATACTTCTCATAGGTTTCACTTAACTGATACATTTTGAACAAGACCAATCAATGAGACACAGCAAAAGATCTGTAAAGATGATCTGCACAAAAAGGCCAGTGAGATGAAGTGTTCAAAAAATATTATACTCACCAGCAAGGCCTGTTTCTAATGCATAATCAATGTGTTCAGTGCATAAGAAGTCTACAAGCATAGAAAAAATTCTGAAAGCGTTCTTCGGTAAGTCAGATGGATCAGAGAGCTTAAAAGAAAAAGAAGAACTTTTATTCTAAAGGTCAGTTTTACATATATTTGAAAGCTTACCCAGTATTGAGTAGAGGATAAGCTTAAAGTGTAACGAGTATTTCAGAAAAATTGGAATTTTATTTTAAATTAAAAGCATCCATACAGAGAACTATTCAGGAACAGCCTTCAGTATCAACAAACTCTTTGGTACTAACAGGTAAAATGAAGACAATGTGCTGCAGGATGCTATGGAAAGCAAAAATATACACAGTTTCTAATAATAGCAGTGATAATAAATGAAGGAAGGCATTAATTCAGCTGTAAAAACACAAACATCCAGCTGTAACTACTGTAATCACCTAAACCACACACTGCTCATTGCTGGTAAAGGTTGACACTATACACACCGTCTTTTTTCACTGAGTTTTTGCCACTGACCACAGCTAGAGGCAGTGCAGCTGTTCTATCATTGTCTCAGTACCTCAGAAAAAACAATACTGTCTGAACCTCACTGACATTTATCACAGTTCAGCTGGAGTCAACAGAGCATGAGAATTTTTATTAAGTGAAGTAATGCCCACATGTACACGCAGCATCTCTGCCTTCATGAACTGTAAGCAGCACAGGATTTGGGGCAGCAACTTGTCTGCAAATCCAGTTTTTAAAAGATAAAATGCGTCAGGGCTTTTGCATGCAAAAAATGGAGCTTTGGTTTTCAAGGAATTAAGTGAAGACTTTTGGAAGCTTGGAATAAGATTACTATCGCAATCCAGGTTAATTTACACAAGAACACTCTAAAAGATTTCCACAGGATACCTAAAAAATAAACAAAAACCCCACCCTGTTAGAGACATTTCCAAGCACAGGGATGTTTCAATATATGGTTAGGCAGGAACTGACAACCTTTTTCTCCTAAATCAGTCATGGTTGGGACTCACAGTGTACCAGCATGCATCTGTCAAACAATGAAGTATTGCAGTTGGCTGGCCAGTCACAGAATCATAGAATGGCCAGGGTTGGAAGGGACCTCAAAGATCATCAAGCTCCAACCCCCCTGCCACAGGCAGGGCCACCAACCTCCACATTTCATACCAGACCAGGCTGCCCAGGGCCCCAATGTGGCCTTGAACACCTCCAGGGATGGGGGGGGGCATGAATTGGCCACTATTTAACTTCTCCTTTGCAAAGTGAATTGCTCTGATCACAAACACAATTTTAGCAGCATGATGACACAGAGGTTTTTAATGTGCCTGTAATTCTAAAAGTCTCCTTATTTCACAAGATCCATTTTGCACTCAACCAGTTTTCCCCAATTCAACACCAATCAAATCACCCAAACCAATGCAACTGGTTTTAGAACAAAAACAACATAACCCTAACAGAGGGGAAAAAAAACAGAAGTATGCATAATAAGAAGTTTGTACTATGATTTTAATGATTTCCTAGCAACAACCATACTGAGAAAAAGGAAAAGATGATCTACCTGCATTCACTGACTTCCACCACTAAGAATGTGATCATCCCTACATGTATAGGTAATACTGTGCTGTATATTTTATTACATGCTTACCCCATCTCAGAATGTTGAGCATTAAAGCTTCTGAATAACTAAGGTGTTAGAACCTCTTCTACATTATGCTAATTTAGAATATTAGAAGCATCAAACTATTGTTAGGAATAACTGTGTTTAGCTAATAAGTATTGTCTAGAAATTCACTGAAGTCTCCAATTAAATTTCATAGGTTTTCACTTACACTTGAGTACCAAACAGTAAATTACAGGCAATAAAACAGGTGAGTTACTTAGAAAGAAAACCTTCCTGGTTAGCACAGGGTTTTAAAGAACAGTACAGAGTTATCAAGGTAAACTACTAAGGATGATTTCACTCAGTTCTTTATTGGTGATACTCTATGACAACTGAGGAAATGGCGCTTGATACAAAAGAACTCTGTAGTCGCAACTCTGTAGGGGGAGGAAAGCAGTAAATTCTTCTCAGTTCTTGGGTCTGGTTTATTTAAAAAGAAAAAAATAAAATAACAAAAAAGAAACCACCTATGTAGCTAAGTAGGTTTAACCCTACCTGCTTCTTCTAAAAATAGACAGATAAAAGTAATCCACATTTATACAGAAAACCCCAAATCCCTAATATGACCCTGACTCAGTGAGAAACAGAAGAGTTTTTTAATACACTGAAGTTCTTCCTTTCTATCCATCAAACTGAACCTCAAGATTTGATTTTATACACAAAATTTTCTCTCTAACAGAGACAGCAGGAAGTGAACTTACCCTGTGACATCTCTCAAAAGCTTGTTTGGTTTCTTGCAAAAGGTTCACCACCACTTCTTGTGAGAGAAACGTTTCTCCATGGGTGTCAATGCTCGGCCCCAGTGGCAAGTTTGTACGTTGCCTTATCCTTTCCTTCAGGTCTTGAATACTAGAACAGAGACACCCAAAGATTTCGCTGGGTGGACATCGTGAAGCTCACATTCAACAATACTTTACAATACTTCACTTGTTAACTTACAAAAACAGAACCCAAGACACGGTTTAGGATATGCAAGCGTTAAGACGGTCTTACAAGCTTAAAAAAATTGCTAGTAAATGCAAAACAACCACCTCTGATCCCACAGTCAGCCGTGTCCTACCATGGCACGTTCATACCATGGGAACAGCTGTTCCCCTTCTGGGGTGTGTGCTCTGTGGACAAAGTTTAGCCTCCATACGTTGTCACTTTTTACTTTCAAAACACTGAGGTCTTCCTCTCTCATCCACACCCACAAATCCTTTCATTCTCATCCCTATCTGTTCAGTCATGACTTAGTCAAGCATGCTCCAACACATTTCCATGCATAAAGCAACCCAGTCGTTGCAATCAATTTAATTTTCCCCAAGAAAATTAAATTTTTAATCTTTGTTTTTCTTCATTTCAGGACTTTGCTATTGTTGTTGTTCTCTTCAAACCATTCTTCATGCCTGAACCCAGGTGCAATATAGCCTCATCACCTTTTCCTCACACAACTTTTCTTTCTTCCTTTCCCATGTCTCCCTACTACTTTATAGTTTCTCTACCCTGAGGATAATGAAGTCTTGTTTTACCTTTCTCTAAGTCCATTGCATCTTCTGGGCTCACTAAGAGCTTTTTCACTGACATTGCTATGGTCTTTTCCCCTTCCTAGGTCTTGGGAGGGGACCACAAGACCTGGGCAGGTGAAAAAAAATGTATGCTTTTAGATACACACATACACATGCGTTCGGTACCTTAATTTTGCTTCAGTCCTTTTGTGGATCTGGATCCTAAGTTGAAACATAAGTTTAACTGGTATTTTTCATTTTCCACAAGTATATAAATACCATGCATCACCCTTCACATGTATCAAGAGCAGTAAGATTTTAGAGAAAGCTAACAGAAAATGACAGCAAATTATAAAAAGTTGTAGGTCGCTTTAGAAGTCTGCTCTTTTGCAGTTGATCACCGTACATCTAGCATGAAAATACAACATTTCTCCCTTCACCACCTCCCTTCCACTTCAGAAGTAGAAAACTTCATAGAAGAAACTTACCCTCCAGTGCCAATAGACCTCTTCTGGTGGTTTTTGGAATCATAATAACGTTGCAGAATCATAGCGCTCCTACTTTTCAAATAACCAATTTCCACCTCAATGTAATTCTCCAAGTAGGAAATGAAAATGGATTTGATAAGCTTAGACAAGAAAGTCTGCTTATCAGTACCCAAGTTAAATTCCATCAATTTGCTTGAAAGATTAGTAGTTCTTTATGCAAAAGAAACAAAGAAGGGGAGAGGAGGAAAAGGTTGCATTTGTATGAATTACAGCATTACATGCTTGTAAAGTACACAGTACAACAGAATACAGATCATGATTAGAACTTCTAGCAGCAGCTTTATACTTAAGTAAAGAACTTTGCATAATTCACGTTTGATTACATACAGCACAATTGCCATCAAGGGGAGGACTGGCTTTTGCCCAGTCTAAAAAAAAAAAAAAATCATGCTCAAAGATCACAATACTAAATACCTCCCATTCAAAATAATAACAGCTATTTAAAGTTTCTAAAGAAATCTAATCATTGGAAAGGTTAACAAACATTAAGTTTTTCCCATTTTTATGAGGAGTTTACTTTTTTGTCCTGTCTTCCTACATCTTGATGATGTTTAATCATTTCATTCCAAGAGGATATGTACAACAATCATTTTATCATCTACATGTATGTACCTTGTATACAGATCATAAAGATTCTTAAGATACTGTTCTGCATCCGATTTCCTGTGTTCTTCCAGCTGGTCCTTCACATAACTCTGTAAAATTTAGGTATATCTGTTAGAAGAATAGATATCAAACCTCAGGTCATCCTCACTTGTTAGGTTATATATAGTTTTCTTCAAAGCACACACCTTATGCAAGTCATACAGTCTTTGGGTTAAGTCTCTGATATAACAGACTTTACTACAGATAAATACCTTGTTTTGAAGAAAATGATTTAATAATACAAAGTAGCAGCAGGTAAAGCAAACAGAATAGACAGACTGCTTTGAAAACATGCTAGACCAAACACAAGATCTCCACTCTTAAAAAACCAAAACCACTGGAGGCCTAAGGGCATGTCTGCAGTTGACAGTAAGAAAAAGAGGTAGTTGTATATTTGCTTACTATAATATATACATAATGCAGATACAAGCTTAGAGTCTTCCTGTAATTGACTATTTGGCCAAAAATACTGTTTACCATAAAATACTAAGTCAAAACTGATGGTCAAATTCAGGGGTGAAATACAAACACAGTCCCTACTCTATAATATCAATAATAAGGAGAACAACGCTGACTGGGAAATTACACTTTGCAATGAATAGGCATGTTGTTGACTTCACACACTTAAGGGACTATGCTTTCAGGATGTGTAACAATGTTTTCAACTAAGGTTTCTACGTTCATATAAATATTACAAGCATAAGTTCTTTATTATTATTATTACTCAATACTAACCTCACACATGAAACCCAATTCCAACTATGAACAGATTAAATATATTCAATTAAATGTGAAACTCATTGTTCTGACATATTCTGGGTAGGTGGCATACAGAAGAAATCAAATGTGTATGCCATCTCGTGAACAAGCTAATGAACGTACTGATTCCTTTTTTAATTCTACATACTGAATTTGAATCTTTTCTATCTGGTTGTATTCACAGTACAGGTATTTTTATTTGATATGGGTCTGATTATCTGTATGAAACATTATATGGTAATCAAGTGTGATCCTACATCTTTACACAAGACTATGAATATTGTAAATTCTGAGCAATTGTTACTTCTAGCACATACGGATGAAAAGCTTCCTCAGTCACTTTAACATATTGATATTTGTGATACCTGAAGTTTAATTTCAAAGATGTTTTGGATGAGTTTGGCTAGCACAGTCTCTGGATTGCTGAAGACTTCTCCAACTTGCTTATTCACTCGCTGGCAGAGAATGGCTGCATCTTCAAACACATCATTCCTCAGGAATGCACCCTAGGGTTGTGGAAACAATTTCACAACATATTTACAACTACTTATAGAACTAAGGAAATCAACACCCAAAGAGATGCATTTAAAACATAAAATGCATTACCTCTTGACACTGTTTTATGTACACATCAACACAATGGGAATAGCCCTGTGGAAGGAGGAAAAAGAAGTCTTAAAACCAGGCTCTCCATGTTTTTAATATAGAACAAAATTAAGGAAATAAAACTCCTGCAAAGAAGTTAACACAAGAAATGCATTCACCTGAAGCATAGGCTTTTTCAAATCCATTCTTGTCACAAACCTAGCAGAACTTCACTTATCACAACTCTCCATGGATACACATCATAGGTTTTAATGCTCCTCAAGCACAAATGACAATTCATACACATTCAAGAAAAATTCCCTCAGAATGGTCTCTGTTGACTCTGCCTCTGATTCCCCACCACAGAATCATGGAATAGAACGGCCTGGGTTGAAAGGGATCACAATGCTCATCCAGTTTCAACACCCTGCCGTGTGCAGGGTTGCCAACCATCAGACCAGGCTGCCCAGAGCCACATCCAGCCTGGCCTTGAATGCCTCCAGGGATGGCATTTGCCTCCTTCATTCCCCTACACTTGATTTCAGATGGAACATCTCAGTACTTTTAAAAGGTATACAAGTTATGGTTGTTTGCCTGTGCAAATATTTTCACTTAAAAGATGAGCGGGTGGATTTTTGTTGGTTTGGGGTTTGTTTCTTTGTTTGTTTTTAATTAATTTTTACCTTAAAATGAAGCAGGACAGCTGCTACTTCTCTCATTCTGGATATTTCACCTCTCCGCTGTGCACTGGTAAACTCCTGAATTAGCTGGCACTCTAAGTCATGGTACTTACCTGGAAGGGAACGGAGGAAAGAAGGTTAAAAAAAAAAATTAAAAAATAATCCATGAAGCTATGTAATACAAGCACTGGCAAAAATGGTAATACTGACAGTACTGCATTTTTCTTTAATCAGCTTTTACGATGCACATATGGGAATATGGATTGAACTGGATAGATAACTTACTTGCTATCTTTGATTTTACTTCAGAAAACCTGTTAACATCAAAAAATACCATGATTAATTTCAAATCCACGTCACAAGAGAAATCAGACATCCCAGAGTGCCTGTTACTCATGATCTATTTAAAAAGGAATATATGTAACACAGAGACGACAGAAAAGTTACATACTTCATATCCATAAGAACCTACAAGCATCTAATCCAAATCTAGTATTAAGTCAGCACACCAAAATTATCCCATTAAAAGTCTGTTAAGCAGTTTAGGATGTGTATGTAAAGATGATCCTACAAGATGAGGATGTAAACACAAATTCAAGAATACATGGTGTGCTTATTTCTCTCTACATCAAAAGATAGAGGAATCATTGAGTGAAATACAGCCCCTTCCTACCCCATTCCACCCCTGCTGTCCATCCAATCCCCTTCCAAAGAAAAAAAAAAAAAAAAAAAGCAGTATAAAATTACAGCCATGTGAAGTTTTTATTGTGGATTTTTTTTTTTTCCGTTTTGTTTTTAAAGAGATGTTCAGGTAGAATTTTACCTGTCAAAAGGCAGTTCCTGAGCAATCAAATGCAGTTTCTGAATAATATCAGCTGCCTCTTTAATCTGTAATGAGTAAAAACATGACAGCCAATTATTAAAGAAGGTTCTTTCATCTCTATTGTTCAGCTTTCACACCGTAGTTCCTATTGCTTTAGTTGATATACTCATGTAGGAGATCACTTTCCTTCAGAATGCATTTTAAGATGCTTAAGATATTATTTAATATACAAATTACATTGGTCAGAACATGATAAAAATTCTTCTGCTATATGGAAGCACTTGGAGCACACCTCTACAGCTCCTCAAGCTCATCACCATACCAGGCCAATAAGGCTTGCAAACCAGAGTTCCTGATTTGATCACCCCTGAGTAACGTGGCTAAAGCCATCACGTTTCAAGTTTGCACCCTTTCATATTGAAATAAAATAGACAACTATAACACATAGATGGATGAACAGCAACATGATACTTTGTGATGAATTAGGATAAAAGTCATTTATTTGGTAGATAGCATGGACTGGTCCAAAGCATGGCCATGAGACAGCTGTAAAGACTTTTACTATTTGGTCTTAGTGACTGGAAGGAACCTTGATGGGAGCAAGAAAAACTAACTACTACATCCAGGCAAAGTCTTCATACAAGTAGACATAACAGAAAGTATAAAGAAGAGCATGCAATTTATCTTGCTTCTCCTGTTAGTCATGTACACAGAACTAGAGCAAGAGGAACAGAAGCACTGAGATCCTATTCTGCCACCACTTATGAGCAGCTCGGGATTAAAACTTCTCAAGAACAGAACAAGATGCACAGGGAGGAAAACAGAGCACAGTCACTGCACGAGGCTGGCTGTGCAGCAGAAATAGAGGCTCTAATAAAGCGTAGTCATTCTGCTTATTAAGAGCAGCTTATGTTTGGAACTGTCAGCTTACAATAGCCTCTTAAATCAAAAGCAGCCACGCTCCTCAAATAAATCCAATGAAACAGCAGTTATTTCTATTAGGTATTAAGGTTGCTTCAAGCTAACTAACAGTTCTGCTCAGTACCGATGTCATGAGGATAGCCTATATATCAGCACTTATTCACCAGCATCACCCCAAAAAAAGCCCAGAAGAAAGGTAAATAAAGAAAAAAACAAAAAACATCAGCAAACAAATGCAACATCTTCTGTCTCCTTTTCACACAATAGCTGCTAACTAACTTCTAAGATTTTTATTGAATTCACAGCCTTTTCTTAAGCACAACAGAAGCCAAGACGAATCAATTCTCCATGGTTTCTGCTTAAATCCAGACACATTTCATTTTTAATTGAATCGGGCTTCTGTAAACCATTAAGTCAAAATAAATATTGATTCTGTAAGACACAACTTAAAGGCTATAATGCATCTGAAAAAGTGGACAAAGCAGCAAAAGAAAATTTTAACAGAATTGGCATGAAGAAGCAGAAAGCTGTAATGGAACAATACTGAGTACAGAACTAATGCAGAAGAGGATGTAAGAATAATAGTGAATGCTGAACACAACGATGCTGTTGCACGATAAATAAGTGAGCTGCTACATCATTTTTTAATTGATTTGCTCACTTTAAGACACTTCAGTGCAGAAAAGGGTCTGGTTAGCTGGCAGGTAAATGGTAACGGCTTGGAGGATGAAGATACACAGCAGATAGCTTAGGACAAGACAGCAAAGAAAAGCCATCACAGAGATAAGCTGGAAATTGCTCAGTACATCAAGGACAAAGTAACGTGGGAAACATCTCCAACGTAAGGAAAAGAAAATAAAAATGGTAAGAACCCAAGAGATTATAAGAACTGACACTGCCGAGAAAAACACGAATTCCTGCAGAAATAATTGCACTGCAACTCCTTGCCTCCCTTTCTCAGTATCTCTTGCCCTTAATGGCTTAGAGAGAAGCCCACACTTTCTTAAGGGGTGGCACAGAACAAGAAATCACAATGGAAATCCACATCAGCTCAAAAATCAGAGGATGCTGCCAAAATATTAACGTTTAACCTTTCAGAAAGTTTATTACTATCGCATACTTCAGAAATGCTTTTAGTTCAAAGATGTATTAAGACATCATCCCTCACACCTAGGAAGGCTCCCTTATAAACACTATTTCTACTTGCTATTTAAATGTGTGTCCCCACACGCCTCAATTGCAGACTGACATCAGACTCCAGGCCCTTCCTGCATCCTTCCTCTTCCAGATTTGCTCTGTGTCTTCAGGGCATACCAAGATTAATTTGTTTAACAATTTCCAGGCTTATCATATTTAGCTACCACAGATTTTTCAGAGCCTCCAACAGAAAATATTACAAAAATCAAGTTAAATTTCCTTACGAGATTTTTCTGAAGACAAAAGAACTTGCTTTACCTTATGACTTATTATTGATTGAGTTCTCTTAAATAATTTTAAAATGAATGTTTTATTAGGAAAAAAAAAAACAACTTGAAAAAGGTCATACACAGAAGAACTGTTGTTATGTTGGAACCTTCCTGTTTTCCTTGGATGTCAGAAAAAGTTTTTTTGCACTCCCTCTCAGAGCAGGACAAACTATCAACAGGCAGTGATCACACATCCACAGAGCACAATGCAGATGCCACTGTATGGGTGACTTGTTGGGAAATGCAAGTATATGAAATTACTTATTCTGCAACTCCCTAAGAGATGCCTCCAGCTCAGCAGTGAGGTCATTTATGAGATGCATTTCAAGAAAAAATATTTATGCTGAATGTGCAGAACAAGTTCTCTGTTGGTACAATACTGCAGTTTTTGACTGGTCATACCACTTGCACACAACCTATCCAAGGCATGATGGTCATTCAGGACGTTCTTAGAGGAAGACAGACAAAAGCAACACCAAAAACAACAACAAAAGCCCACAAAAATAAAAATAAAAAAAAAATCAACCACCTTTGCTGATAACATTTCACTATGCACTGTGAAAGATATGTGCCTCCTCTTGCTTACATGTGAATACCATTCCTACAATCTATTTCCATTAGCCAGACCACTCAGATTCTATTTGCTTCACAAACACACTTCTGAAGCACAAGAAAAACAAAATGCTTTAACGTTTCTTTGAAGTTTTCCTGCCTAGATCCTCTAAATTCAGAGGGTGGAGACATAGCCACAGGACTACACAAAGCCCAAAAGCATGCTGTGACAAAAAGGTATCCAAGGCCAGTGGACTGACCCAACAGAGTGAAGTCTCACAAAGAAGCTGCATTCAGAAGCGTTCTGCGTTACAGGGTGGATCTGAGGCAAAAGGTTCAAAGAAAAAGGGCAGACATTGTATGTACCCTAAAGTTGCCCCCGCCAGCATTTCTCAAATCTCTGATAATTTCATAAAGTGAAAAATGCCAACATTGCCACATTCGGCATCACTGAATACAAATGCTTTATCAGCAATCTGCAGCCTAGTGTTGTTAATTTACATTTCAGAACAATGAAACTTTAACAAGTCAGTCACTCACTGGTTTGAAGTCTGACCATGGTAAGTCATGGTAGCAGCTTGTAATTAGGGCAGTACTGCTTATTGCTTTGAACTGCTTTCATCCCGCTGACAGCTCTTACCTTTTCAGAGTTTGTAAAAACATCAGACTTCAGCTCTCCATCCAGAAACTCATTAAAGTATTTCATCAGCTTCTGAGCCTCCACAGCCCGTTGCCGCGGCGTGTTTACCCCCTCCAGTTGGTCGCCAAGGTGACAGACCTTAGTTGCTACATAGCTGATGTGCTCATCTAGTTCTTGGAAATGTTGGAAGGCAACCTGGGAGAACGTACACACGGGCACAATGCTCAGATTTCCATCTCCTGTACTTTTGGAAGCACTTCGTTTACATCAGTCAGAATCCAGGCATCAGCTTTTCCACCTCAGAGCTGCACAACTATTTGGAACCATTAATTAAGCTCACGCCACTGCTCAAAGTCTAGTATGTTCCACTAAACTAGTGTGAAGAACTGCTAACATTCATTACTGGAACACGCAGATAAAGCAGCCTCTGACAGGGGAAATTGCTTTCCATCACGTTTTCTATTTTTACCTCGAACAGAAGCAGGCTGTACCAAGAAACACTGATGGGAGCACACGATGCTTCTAAATCTGCAAAGCTTAGTACCAACCACATGCTTTCGATTTTACCTGGTTGCTCTTCTGCAGCTCTTGTACCTTCTTGGCAAATTCCTTGGCTTCTTTCTGGCACTGCTGTTCTAGTTTCTCCACCTTTCTTTGAATCCTCTCATCCATTACCTGTAATTCTTGGATGTGATTCACAAATTCTTCCAATAATCTGATTTAAAATAAAAGATATTGAGGCAGATTTTAGTTTGAAAGATAGCGTAGATTTGTAAAGAGCAAAGAACTTAAACAAGAGCTCACTTTCAATGCTGATATGACCATGCCTAAATCACAGATGCTATTTTATTTTAAACTACACCATGCCAGTTGCGTAGAACTATGTCTACATAAAAGCTATGTGATCAAGTAAATATTACATGAGAGCAGGGGAAACAGTTAAACACCAATTGCTCAAGAGCCTGATTCTTTCAGTAGCACAAAAATCCCTATATCCCCATCTTCCTTAAACAAATCTCATCAAGACAAAGGAAGCTCAGGCAACCACATCCCTTCAGTGGAAGGGCTATAATAGTATAATAGTCTGGATGTGGCTCTGGGCAGCCTGGTCTGGTGGTTGGCAATTCTGCATATAGCAGGGGGGTTGAAACCAGATGATCATTGTGGTCCTTTTCAACCCAGGCCATTCTATTTCTGAAATAGTTTCTACTGTACTGCAGATTTTATGATAAACTTGCAAGCCACTGTCCTATTAATAGGCAATAAATACATATAGTCTGGTAAAGTTGCTTTGGGTACAACCACACTCCTTCTCCTAACATTTCTTCCTGTAGCATACCACTAAGTTTTCTTTTCCCTGTCATTTCCCATCACTGTGACTGTACTTTCAGACATTTTATTCTCTCCAATCACAGGATCTTTGAATGCATTCTTAAATTTTCTCTCTCATTCCACCCTCCATGTGCTCCCCTCTCATTCTTGTTTTTAGCCATGCTGTCCCACTTCAGCTGTCTTTTCAGCTCATATTTTTCTAAACACCAGTCACCGCAGTGCAGGTCCTCCACAGCCATAAAATTCATTTTAATAATAATATATCAAAGATTGAAAAATATCATTGTCCGGATTTAAGGGCAAAGCAGAAGACGAAAAGAAACCCAAATCTTTTCCAGGGAGCCACTTCTAGAGTGCTGAGGAACACGCATTTTCAAGCATACCCTATTCAGAAGCTATTTGTGAAGCTGATGTTCTTTCAGTGTGCATTACTGCTGACGCACAGAAGGGGCACGCTCAACCTAGGAACTCTCAGCAAAGAGAAAGGAGAAGTGGAACGCATTGTCTTCCCCTCACACGACTCCTTCCCAATAACAACTGCTATTATTCTCTCAGCCAACACGTAGGGCTTTCTCTGAGCATTTCATAATTGATACTAATATGGTTTTCATACTTGCATGGAGGGAACTGAACTTTCCGTTTTCATTTCTGCTGCTGGAATGAGTGGTTTTTACCCTGCTGTTTGGTGCCTTTTTGCTCACTGTATTACTCTAAGAAACTAATTAGTAATTCTAATTCTGAAAAACTAATTAGTCTTTCAAGTGGTATCTTTACAAGAGAGCCTAGAAAAAAGTGACAACTTATTACAGAAACCGTGACTGTGACAAATGCTTACAACTCCCTTCGTCCATTCCCTGCTTGCCAGAACCCCAAAAAGCAAGCACCTTGCATTAGATTCCAGAGAAAACTATGAGGGATACAAGTATTTCAAAAATAAAACCTGGATGATTTGAAGTCACAGAAAGCATAGTTTCAAACAAAAGCATCAAGAAGTGCTGTTTCTGTTCATTTTAACAAGCCAGTTCCGTGCAGTTTGGGATAGGTTTGTTTTTGCAACAGGTATTATGCCAGTTCAGCACTTAGTCAGCAATAGCATTCAGTAAGGCAAGAGAGGAAAGAATGCTTAAATAGAAGAGGTAGTTGCTTGGCATCTTTCTCAAAGCAGAAATAAAGAATTCAACATCCTTTCTACAAAACAAGCAAAAGAAAGCATCAGTTTCTAAAAACAGGAAAAAAAAAAACAAACCCAAAACCATACAGCCAAAAGGTTTCTGTTTCTTTTGCCTCCCTTTCCTCCTACACTGGAAGATCTCTCTAGAAAATTATTTACTGTTGTGGGAGACCTCCACTCATCTTGATATATGTGAGAGTGCATCACAGAAGTTAAAACGAGCAAACCCACAGGAATAGATGAGAGAGGTTAATCGGAGTTGGTGTGGGCAACAATCACTAACTACTGTGAAGTACCAGGCACAACTGTGGGGAAACAGCTAGAGGAAGCAATGGTGTGTATTTCCAGGCTTATTCCTGCTTATCTTGCATGTAAATAAATAAATCCCTCTATATAGGATGCTGACCTCTGGTTCAGTGTTAACAGTTCAGCATCCATCCTCCTCCAAAGAGCCAGACTGCTAAAAACCAACGCCCTTCATCCATGTTAATGAAGCTTTTCAATCCATTTTGAGTAACAGCTCATCCCTGAAGTTAGTAATCCTAAACTTCTCAGGATTTTTATCTTAGGTAGCTACAAACAACCTCAAACAGAAATAAGATTGTGTGGGTAAGAAGTCACTAAGCTACTGCACGCTGTGGATCGATTCACCAACGTAACTCTAAATCAACACTGAGGAAACTAAACTTTCTGTTGAGCTCAAAAGCACTGCAATAATTATAACAGGAATAAGATCAAGCTCATCTCACAGGTAACAATCATTTGAGAAATTAGAACATTTAATTGCATCTCTAGAAAAAATACCAATACTGGTAAAAAAGCTAATGTGTAGCACTATTTGAAATGAAGATCATAGAATGGTTTGGGTTGGAAGGGATCTTTAAGACCATCCAGTTCCAACCCCCTGCTGTAGGCAGGGACACATCTCTAAAGAGCAAGTTGCTCACAGCCCCATCCAGCCTGGCCTTGATTGCTTCCAGGGAGGTCCAGAGGTGCAAAAATACAAAAGCTTAGATGTAAAATGGTGCTGTATAAATTCATGCATCAAAGATATCAATGCACCACCCGGTGCTGGGCCAGTAACAGAGAACTCTCTTCTAAACTTTGGCTTGTCTCTCTTGAGAAACTTCACCCTCCTTGCTACAAACAAGAGAAGGTTTTGCACTGTTTTCCCCTTCCCCATTTCCTCTGCACCCTGCCCTTGCTCCTCTTCTCCTCACCACTAGCTCACAGACACCAAATTTTCCCTTTGCTCTGCTTTCAGGGCCTTCCAGTCCTTCCAAAATGCTAACTCAGCTAGAAAATGCTGACTTCTCCATTGGCTTAGTTTCCAGATATTTTAGTGAGCTGGGTTTTATCCTGATATCACTTGCCTATAGTCGGCTCGAGATAAGCCATCACAGCACACAGATAAGTGCAAAGAAAAGGGGCTCAAGTCCACCTCCATCCAGAAGAACTGAGCTGCTCATTTGGTTCAAACCACAGCACACACACTCAGATCAAAACAAGCTATGTTAATATTGCCACGTTCCTGCCCCTCTTTCCAGCCTACCAGTTTGTGACTTATTTGCAACAGCACTGTAAGTGCTGGGTCTTAAAACAAGCCATTTTAGGGAGCTAATCTAGCAAGAAACATTCAGTTGGCTTAATGATCTTAACAGAGAAGCCTAATATTATGCTTTAATCCAGAAACTTCAGTACTTTGGAACGTTCATGACTGACAAAGAACAACAGCATCAATTCTCCTTTATTCAAACAGCCTAAATTAGAAAGTGACTTTCCCCACTCTTGTCAATTCTGAATAATTGGCTCGTGGTCACAAACTCTGTCTGTTCTCCCACACGAAAATCTCACTGGATATGCACCAGCACTATGTACAGGCTTTCTGTTGTGTATGTAATAAAGCAGTACAATTAGAGATGCAACCAGTGAGGCCATTACACTATTTTATTTTACCTTTTTGGATCGAAAGCTTCTCCACCTCTGGAACCTCCTCCAGGTGTCCTCCATGCCAGCCGTTCAATGTATTCATCTGCCACAAAAGGCTCCTAGACACGAAATAAAAACTCTTTAAGTGTAAGCAGCTGCTTAAGATGTGGCACATCATTTTGAAAGCTTCACTACAATGAAGAGCAACCACAGCATTGACAATGAGCACCCCTTATGCTGATATATTTAATAAAGAATGTCATCCTCAACGTGGTGGGTTTGAACACCTGGCCTACTACCTGCCAGACTGCCTCTCTCACAGGCCATGCATTACCTGCCTTTATTTCCCAGTGAGCTTATGGATTGTCATTGCAGAGTGTCTGACACGTTCTGCAGCTAAACCATGAGCAAAAGTAACCAAAGCACTGCCCTGTGGCAGATCACTGCCAGAATGCTGCTGCTCACTATGTGACATCCACCTGCAGCTGCAGAAACAAAGCAGATAAAGGGGAGAAAAAACAAACGAAGCCTAAGAACAGGCAACACTCATTCTTTTTACTCTCCCAAAAAGGAATAACAGTGCGTGCATGGTGTTAAAAGCACAAGGTTACATAAGTTTGCCCCATGCTATTTGCTGGATCTTCCACAAACATTCTGCACAATGGTGAAGAATTAATTATTTTTGCTCCTAACATTTTCCAGATGACAAAACTAAGAGCTCATATTCTAGCTGATCAAACACATCAGCTCAACCATTTCTTCCACAGCTGAATAGTGAAGTATCCAAAACAAAGTGCAATGATACCTATCCCTTAATTGACAAACAGCAAAACAAATAAATCAACACTACCAAGCATTACTTATTCTTTTAGAATAAGCAGTCATCTAGCAGCACTGCACTGGTGCAAACACTGCCACATCTTAGACTGGTTAATGAAGCATCCTCACAGCCCCTAGGACTTCACAGGGAGCTTTTCCCATTACATGCAATGGATCTAAAACTGGAGCATGACCCAAGGCAGAACCAGGAGTGCAAAAGCAAGGGCTGGAAAGCAAACACTGCCAGTCCTTGCACACAGCAATGAAGCTGCCTTTCTCCCCAAACACATCGTGCCCTACCCAGTCAAGCCCAGCTATTAAACAAAAATACAGAATCATAGAATGGCCTGGGTTGAAAAGGACCACAATGCTCATCTAGTTTCAACCCCCCCTGTTATGTGCAGGGTCGCCAACCACCAGACCAGGCTGCCTAGAGCAACATCCAAAAGCCATATAAAAGCTTTCTGAATATACTTGGCAATGTGCTGAATCCTGCTGGCTTATGCAGAAGTTTCAGCAGCTCACTGGGTGACTCCTCTTCCCAAGACTAACTACAGCAACTGTGTTCTGCTCAGGCAATTTGCTTCAGCTTCAAAAGCAACAGCATTGAAAATGTACTTCCCAACACATCACTCATCTCTTCATCCCAGTTCTGATATAAAACCATATCTCAAGTTGGAATATGCAATGTAGCTACATGTATGTGGACCCTTTTCATCAGAGGTTACAACACAATGCTTTCATACTAAGTATAAACTCTCTCTTTACATCACCTGTAACATCCACGTTACTGGGAACATTTTTGGTAGTTTAATTATAGCTGAAATGAGCAGCAACACAGCAGCAGCCTCTTCAGGGGAGCCCCCCAGCTTCATAGCTGTCTTATGGCTCTTCTCAGCACTTCTCCTTCCTATAAAAACCTTTCCCCTGCACATCCCATAACCCAGCAGGAGTACCACTCTAGTTGCAAGGACACCAATGCCAACCCTATGGAATAGACCTATATAAAGGGTGCACTACTTACTGATGTGTTCTGTGTGCCTGTATATACACAGATGGACACAGATACACACAGAGAGTGGTGAGGTGCTGGAACAGCTGCCCAGAGAGGCTGTGGGTGCTACGTCCATCCCTGGAGGTGTTCAAGGACAGGGTGGATGGGGCCCTAGGCAGCTTGGGCTGGTATGAAATGTGGAGGTTGGTGGTCCTGCCTGTGGCGGGGGTTGGAGCTTCGTGATCTTTGAGGTCCCTTCGAACCCAAACCATTCAACAACTCTATAATTCATTCAAATGTTCACACAATATAATTGCCCCACATGCATAATGATTCTTTTTTATTATTTAAACCAACTTTACAGAGCTTTTCTGCAAGCTGGGTCTCCTAAGGAAATGTAGAATGCTTTTAATGCTATCTTGATAATACGGTCACCTATAGCTATCCGATAGCCTAATTCCTATCTTAATTTTCCTTTCCAGTCTTGAAGAAACTGCTGAAAATCAGCTTCTACAAATGTCATTTGCAAGTCCATTGCCTGTTATCAGATGAGCCCCAACAGTCAATTTCTTCACAGCTTTGAACTCAGCTTCAGCTCAAGATGAATCAACGCGATTCTATCCATTCTGCCAATACTCCTGATTTCATAAGAGATAAACCTGAAGTGGGTGATAACCTGGCCTGTAGGAACACTAAACTGGACCAAGCCACATTAAAATCTAGAAATAATCATTATATTTTGAGTTACACGGGGTAGAATGAGTGCACGTAGCATCAATTTTCAGCAGATCTTCCTATACAACTTCACATATTTATATTGAAAATTACTTTCAAACATGCTTTCATGCAAACACTGAAATCTAACACTAATCTCAGGATACAGCTGAGGGTTACTCCCATAACAAGCACAGGTTTTCATGTTCTTACAGAATCACAGAATGGCCAGGGTTGGACAGGACCTCAAGGATCATGAATCTCCAACCCTCCTGCCACATGCAGGGCCACCAACCTCCACATTTCATACCAGCCCAGGCTGCTCAGGGCCCCATCCAACCTGGCCTTGAACACCACAGCTTTCTTTACACACAGTTCTCCCATACTCAGCATCCACATAATCGCCATGCTGAGGAATGAAACCTCTCAAGAAGAGTCTATGGTGGAGGTGCGGAGAGGACACTAATCCTGGCACCCACCTACATAGGTCACGTTGCATTATTCTCCCTGTTTCTTAAAACCAGGCAAGCAAAAAGACATGAGTCACAACATCCACGTGTTGGCATTGATTCATAAATCCAAGTGAGCACAGTGCCTTCAGACAAGACATCAGACCCTGTGATGAAACAGGAAGGCCTATCCTGAAGGCTGGGAAAGCGTGTCCCAGTGTTAACACACCCAATGGGCACCTGAGTGCCTCAAACAGGCAGCGATACCTCGTCCCCATGCACAAGCCATGGGAACAGGCACGCAGGTCACAGCACGTCCAGGCCAGAAGGACGGCCAGGCTTCTGCTGAGCGCCCTGCCCTGCCCGTGCGTGGCCTCGGACGAGATATCTGCCTTCTTGGGCCTCAATGCCGCGGCAGACCAAGGGCGTGCTCACCGTTTCAGAGGCACTCGGGCGACGCGACGCCGCCGGGCAAAGTTCCCTCCATGTTTCAGCGCTCAACCTTCAGGAGCAGAGTGCCGTCAGCCCACGGCGCAGCTGACAGCGGTGCAGGGGAGGACGAGGAGAGCTGCCGCCCCGCACGCCATCACCCAAACTTCCTCCTCCCCCCTCGCTCCCACACCCTCCCCTTCGTCCTCCCGGTTCCGGGTTTCCCATCCCGAGGCCCGGACACCCCGCACGGAACCCGAGCACCCACCTCGAACAGCTCGGCCGCGGCGGCCATGACCGCGGGGCTCCTCAGCGGCCTTCCGCCGCCCCGCCGCTACCGCCCATTGTGTCCCGGCACAGCAGCAGCAGCAGCAGCCGCCGCGGCGCCGCCTCCGCCCGCCGGAAATGGCCGTGCGCCGGCCGGCAGTGCCGCGCGCAGCTCCCGGCTCCTCCCCGGCCGCGGCTCCCCGGCCCGGCCGCCCCCGGCGCCGCGTTATGGCGCTGCGGGCGCTCTGGGTGCTGCGGCACGAGCCGCGGGCCGTGCTGTTCTCCAGGTAACGGCGGAGGCAGAGCGGGGGGATGAGGCGGGTGGGGCATGGCGGGCAGAGGGGGGTGGGAAACGGGGGAATTGGTAAACCTGCATCGCAGGGCCGGCGCTTGGGATGCTCCGGGACCAGCAGTACTGGCTTGGAGCCGTCAATATCGATTGTTGGATTCTGGTCGTGTTCCTCAAACCCTCTTCCCTTTGTAATTTTTTTAATTTTTTCCTTTTTTTTTTTTTCTTTTTTTTCTTTTTTCTTTTTTTCTTATTTCTTTTTTTCTTTTTCCTTTCTTTTCTTTTTTTTCCCCTTTTTCTTTTTTTTTCTTTTTTTCTTTTTTCTTTTTTTCTTTTTTCTTTTTTTTCTTTCTCATCTATTTTTTTCTTTTTTTCCTTTTTTTCTTTTCTTTTTTTTCTTTTTTTATTTTTCTTTTTTTTCTTTCTCATCTTTTTTTTTCTTTTTTCTTTTTTTTTCCTTTTTTTTTCCCTTCCTGTTTTTCTTCCTCTTTTTTCCTTCCTTTTTTTCTCCCTCTTTTTTCTCCCTTCTTTTCTTTTTTCTTAATTTTCTTTCCTTCCTTTCTCCCTTCCTTCCTTTCTCCCTTCCTTCCTTTCTCCCTTCCTTCCTTTCTCCCTTCCTTCCTCCCTTCTTTTTTTTCCTTTTTCTTTTTTTTTCTTTTTACAATTTCTACATTTTGTACTTAATTCTCTTTTCCTCTTCCTCTTTCTGTCTTGGCTTCTCTTTTGTTGCAAACATTTTACCTCACCTCTCTGTCATCATGTGACAAAGGACAAGGCAGCAGTTGGGAAATGATGCCAGACACACAGGCAGAACACGTGTCCACTTCTGTTCATTAGCACTGAATTGCACTGAGAGTACAGAAATGTTTCGGTTTGGTTTTAATCTTTGCATACAAAGTGAGGTTGACCCAAAGGAGGGCTTTCTGTGTTCAGAACTGTTGCAGAGTTTTAAGTAAGACTTTGGGCTAGGCAAGCTGGTGTTGTTGGTCTGGGCAATGTTGCACCCATTTCCTTTGTGGGAGGAACAAGAGGAAAAATAACTGTAGGCTGGGGAAGGAAAATTGTGTGGAACAGCATACAGTCTTCATTTGAATTCTGTAAAGCTGAGGAGAGAAGCTAGGAGGATGCAAAAAAGAGGAGTAACTAGAGTATCGTCCATCTTTGGGTGCAGGCAGCTCTCCACGCTGGGCATTCCTCTGATTGTTTTAGGATTAGTATTATAGTCCTTGTATTACCTACAAGTTGAGAGATGTGGCCTCCCCTCTACAAACGCAGAGAAAGAGAAAGCCGTGTCCCAAAGCTGGTGAGTGTAATCACCATGGAGGCCGGGGGCTGCTGACAAGGATCTGTGAAGTAACTTGTCACACAGTCAGCCAGGAGCGCTCCTTTGAAAAGGGCAAACTCGACTTGATACTTCAAGTGATTTCCAGACTTAGATCTTTCAAGTTCCCAGAGGAAATAATAGGGCTGTGGAAACCCCAAGTTTATCCTCCTAACTGACCTTAAATTCAACAAAGCGTGCAGACAATATAAAGAATGCCAGATCACATGGAAGCTGTTGGTTTCGGGACTTATGCACTCAGCTGGAGATACGTGAGCCCTGATCTTTAACCTCAGAGAAGACATCTGGGACATCAAAGCATTCCACTTTTTTGAGCTGATCATAACTTAATTCAGGCAACAAGCGTGGTCGCTCTCTTGAATCACTAAAGCTCATTCAGCCCGGGAAACTTTCATCTTTTTAAGTTTTCATCGCTTCCTAGAAGGGAATACTGAAAAACTGAGATCAGAAGGGCTAACTAATTGTCTAATGACTCAGCTAAAGCTGGGAAGATGCAGTGGGAGGAGGAGGAGAAGGTGGTTGTGCTGTGGGGACATCTAGCAAATGCAGCCGGCTGGTTGGGGTGGACAAAACTAGGCTGAAATATTTCCTCTTCCTTTGTTTTGGGAACATCAGCCGAAAATAAGAGATGCTCACCAAGGTTACACGCAGCCTCTTATCAGTGTCCTTGCACAGGAAGTCCTTGTCAATTTTTGAGCAGCAAAAGCACTCTGTTTCCTTGTTGTTCAAAACAGACGTGACACTGGAGGGAGGTATTTCACTGTCATCTGTATCCTGTTTACAAATCCCGTAGCTCTGGCTTCTCTCTGCTTATGCATGCCTTTTCCTTATGGGAAAAAAATGGTGCTCTAGATGCACGATTAAGAATCACATGAAAAAGCACAGTCACAAAAAACAAGCCTCCAGCAAGGGGCTGCTGCTGCTGTTGTAGATGGTGCAAGTGGGACGTGGGGCAATAGGATAAGAACCACACAAGTGCTCAAGAACATTACATGTGGAGGTCATAGATAAAATGAAATACCACATCTTTGGGATTACGAAGTCCATGGCAATTTAAGAAACAAGCTGTCACTGTATTAAAAAAAAAATAATAATAAATTGTATTTAAAGGGGAATAAGTGAAGGCGTTGATGTATCTGGGCATTTTTTTCTCCCGTGTTCATTTATAAGTGTGGGCCTGAGCACAAACACACGGCCTGAGTACAGATTGGCTACAAGGTGATTCATAAAGTGAGTGGTCTTGTTCTGTGGCGTGCAGCTCGTGATATGACTTCTGAGGGGCCGTGAGTAACTGCTATAGGAATCCATAAAAAAGAATATTGAAAAGTTAGCCTGTCATCAGACTTAATTTAAGAGGCTCGAGGGATTGGTAATTCAAACAAAAAATGGTGAAAACTGATTTTTCATTGCCATTTAATAAGACAACTCTTCAATTCTTCTTGGTAGGTTTAGGTTAGCTTGAGAAGTAGTTCACTGCTCTTTCCTGTAAGAAGTGACACTGCTTTAGAGGAAAATCATGTGCTTTTTCTCAAGCATTATCTGCAGCACATTTGAAGTGGAGTAGAGTATATACATTGATGCAGCACTGCAGTTTTAAAATATACAAAACCATTCTCTGTGATGTTATGGTTACATTGTAAATACTCCAAAATCAAAAAATGAAATGAAAGAACAGTCGTAACAGCACTCAGATAACATGTATTGTACCTGCACTGCAGAATCCACTTTGCTCTCCCACAAAAACCTTGCAACTCTTGCTGGAACATTTGGGCTTAGGTACACTGAGGTCTTCTTGGATTTACAGTATTGTGAAGATTTTTAATTCATCTTGCTTGTTAGTTGAACAACTGCTGCAGATCAGTTGTGCAAGCTCAGAAGTGCAAACCCTGTATATAGGTAATTTAAGTGTATTTAGTGGAGTAGCAGAACTATAGCAGTAGCATACCATATGTAGGCAAAAAAACCTGAAAAAGTAGAATTGGGTCATGTATGGCATTCATTTTCTTAAGTGTGTGAAAACTTGTGTTTAGAGCGATCTCACCTCTTAGAAGTATTTTGCTGTAGAAGTTTGGTTGCATCGGTGAGTCATGCTTGGCTTCATTGGTGTCATGAAATATTCTATATCATTATGCAAAAGGTCAGACAGATAGGACTATAAATGGTAGACAGACAGAAACACTGTTTGTTTGTTTGTTTGTTTGTTTGTTTGTTTGTTTTAAAAAGTGAATGTATTTGCTCAAAGTTTCCAGTAAAAATCTGCTTATTAGTATGATTCCTAATTACATGTGAAATAGTTTTATTGACCATGATTTAGCGTGTGATCCTCTTGCTCTTTGTGTCGGGGGCAGTGCTGGCATTCACTGGCACGAGGGTACTTCTAGGAGCTTTCGGGAGTTCATCTGTAGAATCATAGAATTGTTTGAATTGGAAGTGACCCTTAAAGGCCGTCTGATCTCACTCCCCTGCAGTGAACAGGGACACCCACAGCTCCATCAGGTGCTCAGAGCCCATCCAGCCTGAGCTTGAGTGTCTGCAGGGATGGGGCACCAGCACCTCTGGGCAACTTCTGCCAGTAGTTGAATATCTAATTGAAGTGAATGTCTGTACCTGAAACCCAGCAACACTCCAAAGACTTTTGTAGTGCTTTTGCATTCAAGGAAATCATCAAGGGAAGAGACAATGTGGTTCTGCTTTTAGGAATGCTGTATTTTGAGTGGGAAAAGAGGAGTAGCACTGAGACGCTCTTGTTTCTGTGTCGCAGGCGTTACCCCACCGTTGAGGCACGTGCGGAGGCCTTCAATGGATCAACACACGTGGCTGTGCCGTCTGACAGCGATTTCCTCAAGGCCATGCTTTTTGAACTCAGGCTCACAGAGGACCAGAGCTTTGTGGAGCACCGAGATACGTGCACTCGAATCGATCACTCATCAGTGCGCTCGGTTCGCGTCGAGGGAGGGGACCTCTGGCCTGTGGTGGCTTTCCAGAAGAGCGGGCTGATCTACGCTTGCCTGCCGCTGGTTGAGGAAGCCTTGGAGCCTCGGCCATCCCTTCTCACCATCCCTGGGCTCTCGCAAGGACTCGCTCTTCTGTTTGGCATCCTGGACTACATTTCTCCCAGTCGGAAAAATGAAGCGGAGTTGAGTGCAAAAGCAGGCCAGCTTCGCACTTTGATCATACAGGCCTGTCCGCTTGGCACCCCCTTGAACACAAACATCAGCAGCTTGAGCAGCTCGTTTGATGACATTCAGGTTGTTCCCACAGACGTGAAGCAACCAGCCTGGAGATCCAACACGTATAAAGGCAAACCTCAGGTCAACGTCTGCATCACTGAAAAAGTCAAATGTATGCAGTATGACAAGAGAGATGTTGTGGACATGTGGCAGGTGTATGGAGCTGTGAATTGCAAGGTGAGAGCGTTTGTTGTGCCAGTCTAAGCAACGTGTTTTTCGTGTGAGCACACTGGGAAAGCAAATACGTGTTTCCTTTCACTTAGTGATTTCCTAATATTGTAAAATTTGAAAGATTAGCAAGCTATTGCATATTAGACTCATGTGCTAGTATTGTGTTTTATTTTATTTTGATCTTTACTGTTTATTCCTGCATGCTTCAACATTTATCAATAACTATTTTTGGGCCTTCAATTACCAGAAGTAGCTACATTGCATGTATTTTACCTTTTTTTTTTTTTTTAATTTAATTCTAAATGAAATAGAGTAAAGTCATTTCATGCAGTCTTTGCATATAAAGGCTCAGAAATGGTAGTGCTAACACTTAACTTCATTTCTACCTATCTAATAAATGATTAGAAGCTATTTCTGAGTCTTCTACTTGAGTGTCTTTACTTGAGCATTTTTAATTAATCTTCCTCCCATACGAAAATGTAATTTTCTATCCTCCTGCATTCTATTCAACTCTTTGAAAGGGTAGATAATAGCAGGACAAGGGGAAATGGTTTTAAGTTGAAGGAGGGAGGATTTAGGTTGGATATCAGGGGGAAGTTCTTTACCATGAGAGTGATGAGGTGCTGGAACAGCTGCCCAGAGAGGCTGTGGATGCCCCGTCCATCCCTGGAGGTGTTCAAGGACAGGGTGGATGGGGCTCTGGGCAGCCTGGGCTGCTCTGAAATGTGGAGGTTGGTGGCCCTGCCTGTGGCAGGGGGGTTGGAGCTTCATCATCCTTGAGGTCCTTTCCAACCCAAGCCATTCTTTGATTCTGTGACAATGAAATTCTGAATCCATAAATGCTGTTTGTTTGACTGATGTAAGAACTGTTGCGCAGAATCTGTGTAAAGAAACTGATTGCGTAACAATTTTGAATGTTTTTATATGTAGCAATGGTTTTCATTGTTTGATACTAAAATTTGGGGGAATGTTGACAAAATAGATCAATAACAATCACAAAATACATTAATATTTGTATTTTTTACTTTTGCTATATTTAATATTCCTTCTTCCAGCTATGCTTCATAAATTATCTCAGTGCAGTGTATTTGTAATAGTTGTTTTGTTGTAAGGGTAGAGAGACTCATTGGAAAAATGATCACGTCATTCCTATTTATAAGAAAGGGAGGAAGAAGGACTCAGGAAATAATAGGCACCTCTGTGCCTAGGGTTATCATGAAACAGGTCCTCCTGGAGGATATGTTAAGGAACATAAGGGATGAGAAGGTGATCCGAGACAGCCAGCACGGCTTCACCAAGGGAAGGTCATGCCTGACCCATCTGGTGGCCTTCTATTATGGAGTGATGGCATTGGTAGACACAAGGAAGACAGCTGATGTCATCCACCTGGACTTCTGCAAGGCCTGTGACATGGTTCCCCACCACAGCCTTATCTCTAATTTGGAGAGATATGGGTTTGAAGGGTGGGCTGTTTGGTGGATAAGGAATTGGTTGGATTGTTGCAGGCAGAGGGCTGTGGTCAATGGCCCTGTGTTCAGGTAGAGGCTGATCATGAGTAGTGTCCCTCAAGGGTCCATCTTGGATCGGTGCTCTTCAGCTTCTTTATCAATGACACTGACAGTGGCATCGAGTGCACTCAGCAAGTTTGCTGATGACACCAAGCTGAGCAGGGCAGTTGATCGGGCAGAAGGAAGGGATGCCATCCAGAGGGACCTTGATAAACTCGAAAGGTGGTCTGATGTGAACCTAGTGAGGTGAGTCAGGGTAGTCCCATGTGTTCAGACTGGGAGAAGTACTCCTTGAGAGTAGCCCTACAGCAGGGGGGTTGGAACTTGGTTATCCTTCAGGTTCCTTCCAACCCAAGCCATTTTGTGATTCTAAAGTGGATTGTGCTTATGTAATTAGTAAGAGGTGGGATAGTCATCTTCAAAGGGAGCCAACTTAAATACTGCATTTCTGGAAACTGAGTTATTTCACACCAACCGTGCTGGTAGGGACTATATGGGTGAACAGCTTCCTGTTCTCAGAGGAACAAGTTTCTAGGTCATCTTGCAGAGTGGATGGCCTTATGTAAAAAGAAAGCCCTGGTGGAGTTGTGCACTGCTGAGCTGGCACGCAAAGGGACAAGACCATGAATGTGCTGCACATGGTTGCTGTGAGAAAGCTGGCATGGGACCACAGTGGCCATTAATAGCATGCTTGAATCCATTAAGCAAATGCTGCAAATGTAACTGAATTAATTGGACTGTCACCAGGTGTGTTTATGTAATAATTTAGCTATAGCAGTAAGTCCTTGGCTTGCTTATGGGCTTATTTCTTGCTAAGACACACTTGTCAGTTAAGAGACAGCTAGCTAAGGCTTCAGCTGTACAGAAAGGAGAAAGGGACCTTGTTTTGAAAATATATGTCAGTACGAATAGTTTGAAGCCAGCTGAAAAATTTTAGTGTGATGGTTTAATGTTTGTGTTTAACTTTTGAACACCTAATTCTGACTTGAGGAAAATATTGTAGAATAACTTTTTGTCTTCGTTTTTTTTCAAGTGTGATATAGAGGGAGCTGCACCAAATGTCACCCTCACTTTGAATCTCCCAACTAATGGCTCTCCGCTCCAAGATATCTTCGTCCACCATTGCGTGACATCCGTTGACCCTGCCATGCTCATGTCCAGCAGTGTTAATCCACTGGATGATTCTGTGTACAGTGGGCCTTACAAATTTCCTTTCATTCCTCCTTCAGAGTCATTCAACTTGTGTTACTACACTTCCCAGGTAATGCCATCGCCAACCTTAGTTGTTTTCCAGTCTTCAAACAGGAATAAAAATACTCGTATTGTTGAATGCATCCAGAGACATGGTTTAGTGGGCGTGGTGGTGATGGGTCAGCAGTCGGACTTGATGATCTCAGTGGTCTTTTCCCACCTTAATAATTCTATGATAAGTGACTTTCAGTTCGATACAAGGAAATAGAAATCTCCTCATATAGTAAATTGCTTGGAAGGCACTTCAGGATTTGAGTCATCTGAGTCATTTTCATAACATGACAGTACCTTTGTCTGCTTGGCATTACTGTTCATACTTGAAGTGAACCACTCAGTGCCCGAATTAGACAAAGTGAATCCAGGCTGAGATGTTAAGAGCATATGTAACAAATCTATGTATTGTCAGCAACCCAAAGGGTTTGACAGATATTGTTCAAAACCAATCAGCAATTAATAAGTTTGTTAGCCTGTAAAGTACTTTAGGAGTTAAAACAGCATATAGCTGGTCTTACCATGATATTGCTGATACGTCTTGAGAATGAATATGGTTTTCTCCAGGTGCCGGTTCCACCGATTTTGGGATGTTATCAACTCATTGAAGAGGGATCACAGTTAAAAATAACAGTAAATTTGAAGCTTCATGAAAGCATAAAGAATTCTTTTGAGTACTGTGAAGCTCGTATACCCTTTTTCAACAGGTAAGAGTAAAGGAATCCTAAATATATCTCCTCCTTTTCTCTGTGATCTTCCCAAAATGAACTTCCTGGGACTTAGTGTATCAGATTGTGCTCCATCAAAGGACCAACACTGGACATCAACCTTGGTAATGTTGGGAAGCCTTGGAATTCTTGTGACTTCTGATTGGTTCTCAATACCTCCACTAAGTATCATGTTTCCCTGTGGTATTTTTTCACATGAAACACTGCCGCAATCCTCCAGGTGGATTAAGTCTTGAGATAGTTTCTAGCCCAGGGTTACCTGCTCCTTAAGGCTGCTAATCCTAGCTACAGATCAGCTTATCAAAAATACAGTCGTTTAAAATTAAAAGGATAGTTTTTATTTAAGCCTTTCGGACCACTGCCTGACTGCACTGACACATAACAGCAATGAAAATTTGAAGATGGAATGATACAACGTTGGTGATGCTGATCACAGTGTCAGGAAAATGCTGTCAGTGAACTGAAGACAGTAAAATACCACCAACTCTCTGATGATTACTAGGTTGAAAACAGTGATTTCCTCCTGCTCTGTAATTTCTTTCCATAAATTAACAGTGTGCTTAGATATATATGATTTGTCCATGTGCACGTAAGTATTTCAGCATTTGTTGCTTTAACAAAATGATTATTAACAAATAACTGAATAATATTAATTCCAGCGGCCTTATTGTTCTTTTTTCACACTACAGGGGCCCAATTGCTCATTTAGAGTACAAAGTTAGTTATGGCCAACTGGATTTGTCACGAGAGAAGAGCCTCCTGGTTTGGGTCATTGGTAAGTACCACACTCTTGTGCACTCATCATTTCTTCCCAACCTGATTTTCTGTAGGGGAAGCACAGCTGTATAATTCCATAACAGATGTTGTTTCTGGCTTTAGGACAGAAGTTCCCTAAATCTTCAGAAGTTTCTCTGACTGGAACTGTGACTTTTGGTGATATAGACGAGGAGCACCCAACTGATTATGTTTGCACTGGCAACACAGCTTATGTAAAAGTAAGTCGTAGTCTCTGTAAAAAGATACCTTAGTAGTAAGTAAGTAAGAAAGATAGCATTTTTATTATCTTAAACCAACTACAAAAATATTAATCAGACTTAATTATTAACCTTTTTTTTTTTTTTCCTCAATATGGAGTCTTTTTTAACTCACATGAATTGACATCCTGTCATTTTGGGGTACAATTTGGGGCACACCAAGAGCACGTAATGCAGGTTGCCAGTATTTGCACAACAGCCATGACATTATGAATCTATGTATTTCCTTTCATTTTGTAGATGTATTTTAGGATCCCAGACTTCACACTTACTGGGTGTTATGTGGACCAGCATTCTGTTCAGATCTTTGCACCAGGGAAACCCAAAATTACTGCGTGTGAGTTGCTAAAAATGTCAGTTGTTTTGCTGAAACAGTTACACATTGGATGTCGATGATTTAAGATACACATTGGATATCAATTACTAAAATTATGTAACTGAAGTTGTACACATTTTTTTCCTGGTTTGCTTTCTGCTTTGTATTTTTTTTCTTGCAATGCTTAATGCACATTAAGTCCTTTGGAATAGGGACTGTCATCACCCTTTTACGTGTGCTAAATTACTTGTGGTGTTTTACAGTGTTCTACCTAGTGATAGGACTTTAACTGGGAGACAGAGAACACTTTTCCATAGTCTGCCCTCTTGCTTTGGATGCTTTAATTTGGAGATATATGTGGTCTAGAAATACAGACTGCAGGCCAGAATGCAGCTCCTGCATGCAGGCTGCAGCTGTCTTAGTGTCATCGTACCAACATCTGCTGGTGGATGTGGAGCAAAAATTAAATCTGCCTATTCTTGAGTTAACACTGCAAGTCTGCAGCAAAAATATACTGAGAACACTGTAAGCACCAATAAAATCAGAGTACTGCTGTCTAATGGAAGCATTTCTATTTGTTGCTCTGTCTTTTGCGACTTCCATCAGTCATGTTAAAAGCCTGTAAATGCCTTTTGGAAGCTGTGATCTACACTGTTAATTTTGTGACAGGTCACAGTCAGTCCTAAAGTGTAACACAAAAAAGCATCATTTCCATACTGTATGTTTTATGTCAAGTATGTAATTTATATTCATTGAACAAAATCCAAGTTATCCACCTGCTTTTGACTTAACCTCTGTTTGAATTTTAAGCTCATGACTGATACATTAGTAAAGGTAATTGAAGCTGAGACTTTAAATGTATTATTATCAGAAATAATTTTCAAATAATAGTAAGAGTCTTAGAGTTTAAAGAGGCCATTATACCTTTTCTGTAAACTTGTAAGGATGGATTAGTAGTCTCTTAACTTGACTGAAGGAATGGCTGATTGTAAGGCACACTGTAATGCTTATATTTCTTGTCTGTTTTATTTTTTTTAGCACGGGAACTGATTTCATCTGATTATTACATCTGGAATTCCGAAGCATCAGCACCTACCATGTACAAAAGCTTGTATTACTGATGTGACTGTGATTCATTTTTGTATTTAAACAAAATAGCAAAATAAAGTAGTGCCACAATACTGTGAAAATAAATTTGTTCCTGCACTTGTATGTTTGTTTAAAAATGACAAATAAGTCATTTCACTTAAATATATATGTTGGTTTTAAATTATTTAGTTCTGGATAACAGCTTAGGGAAGATAATTTGAAATAAATAGTTTTTTTTCTGGCCATTTTTAATCTCCCTTCTAACACAAAGTTTACGCTCTTTTCTATCACAGAGGTACAAAATGAGTACCTAGGGGCACAGTCAATACAGATGGAACACCTCCCTACGAGGACAGGCTGAGGCTGTGCAGCCTGGAGAAAAGAAGGCGCTGGGAGACCTGAGAGTGGCCTTTGGGTATCTAAAGGGAGGCTGTAAGAAAAATGGGGACAGACTGATTAGCAGGGGCTAATGATAGGGGCTTGTGATAGGATGAGGGGAAATGGTTTCAAACTAAAAGAGAGGAGATTGTCTGGATATAAGGAAAAAGCTTTTTACAGTAATATGGTGAGGCGTTGGCACAGGTTGTCTGGAGAGGTGGTGAGTGCCCTGTCCTGAGCACCTGATGGAGCTGTGGGTGTCCCTGTTCATTGCAGGGGAGTTCAACCAGACGGCCTTTAAGGGTCCCTTCCAATTCAAACCATTCTATAATTCTGTGATTCCATGACTGGCCATGTCCAGGAGACCCTGTTACTTCATTGGTTTTGTAAACCCCAGAGCTCTACTAGGACACAAAAGTTTTAATTGCCTTATTCTTCTCCTGAAGTCACAAGAGTCTCATTAGTGCCCTGATAAGCAGGATATTTAAAAAAATAAATGTTATTTTCATGGCATTATTTTGTGCACAGAATACACGAGTCAATAGTTTATGAGAGTTTTAAGTGAGGAAGTATGACACAAGCAGTGCTTCTAAAAGTGGAGACAACGCATGAACTTCAAGAGAGTTATCAGGATATGAGCAAATTCTGAAAGGATGATGAAAAACAGGGAACCTGGAGAGCAGCACAAAAGAAGAATGCCATCTAATAGCTGGACATGTTGCTGCTGCCATACCTCTTGTTTAACTGTATGCTGCAAGATAAATAAGATTAATGACTATGTAAGGAGAAGAGTTTAAAATGTAAAAAATGCTTAGACTGAGAAAGTAATTAATTTGTTGGTGAAATGTTCTAAAGAGTGGATTAATTCGTGTGAAACATGACATTCAGCTGAAACTGTTATGCAAACTTACAGCAGTGCTATGCTATGACCTATTTCAAGATGACATGCAATTTGATTTGCATGCAAAAAGTGAGTTAATGAATTTGCCCAGAATCCAGCCTCATCCTTTACAGCCATCTGCACACCTCAGTGCTGCAAAGAATGGGGAAAGACATCTCTGAAAGGGTTTAGGTCATGTTCTCCATGATTCAATGCAAAATTTCAGCATATGGTTTTGGCTTTTAAACCACCCATGAGAAAGATCATAGACTGGCTTGAGTTGGAAGGGACCTTAAAGCCCATCCAGCCCAAACCCCTGCTCTAAGTGGGAATACCCTGCACCATGGCTCCATCCATGGCCTTGGGCATCTCAAGGGATGGACACCCACAGCTCTGGGCAGCAATGCCAGGGCCTCACTGCTCTCTGAGTGAAGAATTTCTTCCCAACTTCTACCCTAAATCTCCCCTCTTTTAACTTAAAATCATTTCCTTTTTTCCTGTCAGACCCTGTAAGAAGTTGATCTCCCTCCCATTTATGAGCTTCTGCTGAATACTAGAAAGTGTCCCTGGATCTTTCTGTTCTGCACTGCAGCACTGTGGAGGAATGGCTTTTCTTTCTCACAGGAGTCCAAAGAGAACTCCCAGGACTTGCTATGAAACAACGGGGTTGTCACAATTCATATGCATTAGAAGAGGAGGATCCCTTTGCACTTAACAAATTGCATTCCATTTGGTTTTCCTCTCACCTGTGTTTCTAACTCCCAAATTTAGTAGAGTTGCAGTACTCAGGAATGGAGGGCTGTTGCTTTACATTGTTTTGCATGCATCAAGCAATGCAGGTTTGTACACAGTGTATATGGGTGATGTTTCTCTTCTAGCCCTGAGTTTTACATAACTCAGTAGAAGCAGTTTTGGTTAAGATTTTGCTGCATAAACCTCTGGGTTACAGCTCTAGTATGCTCCCACTGCCACGCTATGCTTCTCTTATCTCTCTCTCTTGAAGTACTTACATTTATAATTTTGTCACAGGTATCATAGAATCCTAGAATGGCCTGAGTTGCAAAGGAGCTCAATGCTCATCCAGTTCCAACCCCCTGCTATGTGCAGGTCGCCAACCAGCAGCCCAGGCTGCCCAGAGCCACATCCAGCCTGGCCTTGAATGCCTGCAGGGATGGGGCATCCACAGCCTCCTTGGGCAACCTGTTCCACCCTCTGGGTGAAAAACTTCCTTCTAATATCCAACCTAAACCTCCCCTGTCTCACTTTAAAACCATTCCCCCATCTCCTATTACTGTCCACCCATATAAACAGACGTTCCCCTTCTTGTTTATATGCTCCCTTCAAGGAGTCCATTCATGTATGGACTGTGTGAGATATATACAGATAGATTTGCACAAAGAATTCTTCAAGACCTGTCCAAGGAGTTCTCCAGGCATAATATTGCATTTCAGAGGACTGGAGGAAAACTAACATGCAAATATTTGAAAAGAATTAACAGAAAGGTGTAATTAAGTAATGATTGTCAACCCAAATAAAATAATTTGTATAAACAAGAAAAATAAATCACCACTATAGATCTTAAATAAAGTGAACTCACTAGATCTCATAAAAAGTTGGGAGTAATGTAACAAATGCCAAATAACATCAATCTATAGTGCTGGTGGGTCGATGGTTGGACTAGATGATCTTAGCAGTCTCTTCCAAACTTAATGGTTCTTTGATTCTAAATAGTACCAAACAATCTTTCTGGATGAAACTTCACCTTTACGTAGTAAAGATAACAGAACTGGCACAACAGATCTCTAAGAAATTCATGTATAATGTAAGTTCATGTATAATGCATTAAGCATAGTGAAACCTGGCTGATATTTCCAAATGCAACGGTGATGGGGTGCCTTCATCAAACATGTTTTGTTTCCCACTTGTGTTACTGAACACTTTGTGGAAGGTGTGGAAAGAAACAGATTTTGCATTGAAGTTCTCAGAGGGTGCAAAGACTGAGAAGCAATGATTGCCCAGGCCACAGGAACATCCTAACACCAGTCATCACTACCACATCTCTTCAGCTCATGTCAGTCATGGCAAGTCAAAGCATCACCAACACCTATGTGTGAGACACCGACTGTTCCCCCATCCTGGGAACCACAGGGCATGTTCGTATTATCACAGAAAGAAATCAGTCTACCTAACATGGTCCAATGGTGTCAAACGCACGCTGGCTGCTACTTATCACTGCTCAGTTAAAGGTAATTTATTGTTTTTCTGTTTTCCTTTCCTCTCACCAAGTAACAAGGTATTTGGTGATACAAACAAGATGGTCTCTGCCAGTTTCTGAAGTACTTTCGGGTAAATCCCATTACTTCAGATAAGTTGTAAGCAGCTATTTTTTCTTCGTCTCCTTTATCTATTCCCTCCTCTGCATTTTAATTGTTCTGTTTTTTTCTCTTTTTTCTATCTTTTTTTCCCAGTGGTAGTTAATACTTTGGCCATTTGTTAACAAGTAAACATTGAAACAACAAAGCATTAAACATTGAACAGCAGCTTTCCTCTATTTGTTCACGCCTGCCTAGAAATTTGCCACACTTAGTCCTATTTGTACAAGCCCTGCTGAGTTTCAAGTCATAACACAGCTTGTGGGTAAGCCCATGTTTGTCCTTCACCTCATTTGCTGTCTCCTTCATCACTGCCTCCCTTTACCCTTGTTCTCTCACCCTATTGCTATAGAAAACCCCATTCCTCTGGGCAGTCTATTTGAACTACTGTTCATAGCCTCCCACTGCTGTTTGGTCCTCTCTTTCTCATGCCTGGAGTTTCCCAAGCTATTTTTACTGTCACCATCTCGCACATCACCCTCCGCTGTCCTTTGGCTCCTTGTTCCACAGATGGGGCTCTAGACCTGGGACTGAGCATTCAGCACACACAAAATGCCAGGTATTGCCAACACTGCCACTCAGGTTGCCCAGAGAGGTGGTGGTGCCCCATCCATGGAGACACCCAAGGTCAGGCTGGATGGGCTCTGAGCACCTGATGGAGCTGTGAGTGTCCCCGTTCATTGCAGGGAGTTGGACAAGATGGCTTCTACAAGTCCCTTCCAACTCAAATGATTCTGTGATAAGGGTGAGAGCCACCTGTGGTTGTGTCTGTCCTGAGAGCACCATGGCATGCAATCCCTGCAGCCTTCAGACCTGCATGAGGCAGCAGATCCCAGTGTGTACACCAACATGCACGGGAACAGAATGATGATTCATGCAGGGGAGCAGGATATGAGACAAAAAAAGAATTCTTTGTGTTGCTAAAAAGAAGAATTCTTTCTCCTGTGAACAGACAGGCCGTAAAGGTGCCATATCTCTCTCCCCTGTACGCACACCCACAGGACTAAGTGTTCATCTCCTTCCACGAGACAGAGCACACAGCAGTGTGTTCCCAGAAGGCTTTCAGAAGACACGAGCATCCTTGCAGCAGAAGTGCTGAGCCCTATCAGGGAGGGGCAGCTGCTTTCCAAACCTCCCCTCACTGCCCCACATGGGGCTTCCTTGCCCAAGCTGCACCTGCTCCTTGGATCACCCTCAGCAACTCAAGCTGATTCCTGATGGGGAAGGCTGAATCACTACGGAGTTTTCTTTCAGCGACTCACATCCCACAGTACGACTGAAAACCCCATATTTTAGGGCAAAAGCCTTCCCTCTTCCCCTTCACAGAGCCTCCTAGTAACCTGGCTGAGCTCGGTACATATATATATTTAAAGCTCAGGGCCATCCCTGGCAACACAAAGCAGCAGAGAACCCAACCCAGTCCGTTTTCTCCCCATGGAGATCAGCTGGTGGCACTGCGGTACTTTTGATTTTCTCTAGAAACCTGTCTCTTCAGGATTTTTTTTTATATATATATATTTTTTTGAAGTCAAAGTCTGTTTCCCGTTTGGTAGGTGACCTGTTTAATGTTTTCCCTGTGTCTGGGAACTCCTTAGTGTAATTAGCGACCTTTGAACTCCACAACTAATCCTGAGCTATTTTGTATTCCTTACTCATCTTTAAGGCTGGACCTTTCTTTTCTTTTGAGTCCGCTGCCACAATTAAAGAAGAAACAGCTGCATTTCAAAGGGATTCCAATTCCAGAAGCTTAATCGTGATTGACATGTTCTTATTCTAAGCTATAAGAAACTCTAAGAGTCCTTTCTTGGGTTAAAACTTCAATCATTTTCTAAAAAATTATCTCAATATGGATTTTATTCATTTTCTTTGATAACCATTCTTTGCAATTTTTTTTTTTTTTACTTGAAAGATGCTTTGAGTTTGCAATGAATATGAACTGCGCCCTCTGAAAGAATGAATGGTGTCAGGCACATTCTAGATGCAGCAGTGGCTAAATTCCATTTATTGACAAAATCTGATTATGAAATCTGATGTCCACCATGTAGCTTGACATCCTCCCATACACCCAAAAGGTAGGAGAGGTGGAAGGGCTTGCAAATGGAAGGCAACAAGAAAGCACCTACCAATAATCTACATTTTTAACTGCTTTCTCCAATTTTTATAGCACGGATTATCAAGCCATTGCCTGACAGCCATGGAAGAGCCCTTCTCTCCTTTCCAATGTGAATAGATTGTCCATACACACACACCAAAAAAAAAAGTCACGATAAAACATAAGTAATTCATTTGGCTTAAAAGTGTTGACACAACTGCACAACAAGAACCGAACTTGGCTGATGTTGGAAAACGATGGAAGCTCATTGGGTATGGTTATTTAATTATTATCCCCGTCTCCCTTACATTTTACTCATTGGGACCTCAGAAAGACAGGCTGGAAAAAAAAAAAAAGTCCTGAAAATCTGTTTGTGCAGATAAATAGGTGAGATGGGCATACAGCTACGCGGGCATCGCTCACAGCCCTGCGGATAAAGCTCTGCTGAATGAACGTGGAGAGCCCTGGGGAAGGCAGCAGGCACGATGCGTTGTTTCTAAGACAAAGGTCAAATAAAAAAAGGATGTTAATAAACAGCCCTCCGGTTTAAGGGACTTTTTTTAAGGATTACATCTTAAATTCCAACAAATCAGATTTAGGAGTTACTGAAAGTGAAATTGATCCATCCCTCAACCAAACTTTGCAATACTTTCCTGTTCTGACATCATTTAGATAGTTAGCTGCATTATCAGATTAAAAACCATTGTACAGGGCCGCTGAAAGGCAAAGGAGCCAAAAAGCTAAACACTGGATGAATTCCGAACCTTTTAACCTGGCTGAAGTACGCGGGTCCCTGTTATGCAAATACCTTCAATCCTCTGCTAAGTTCAGTGGAAATAATTTTCTTGAATGACAGGTTTATTCAGCACGGATTCAGTTGGCGATTAATCCCCCTTTGATCTAAGGTATTTCACTTAACGACCAGTTACCTCGTTCTGACAAAGTGCAACTGAGATTAGCGAGATCACTAGAACACGACCAGGGTGTGCGCTTATTCTCCACAACCTTTCAAAGCGAGGGCCAAGAATGCAATCTATTTTCAGTATTTGAAGATGTGAAGTCCTGTCTGCCGAGTTAGAAAGTCAATTGAATGCCAAATAGGGTTTGTTTCTTACGTAACGGGACCGGCGGCTCCCCTTGCTCTTTAGCAATAAGGATTCAGGATGCCGGCTGCAGAAAGGAGATATTCCCATTCCAGCCAGCTGGAATTTCTGCTACTTGACCCATCCGGGACCGTGTTTTGCAGCCGGGCTTTTCCTTGCTGGTACAAAGCTGCTGCTTTATTTCAGATTAGTACACGGCGCATGTAAACGATCTTTCCTTTCTGAAAATCCGATAAGGCGCAACATTTCCCCATTTAATCTGTTCAAATATTGTTCCTTAGGATTCGCCTTGCCTTTTTTTTTTTTTTTTTTTTGGCTAAAAATGCTTTTTCTCCTTCTCCAGCTGCAGCCCTATGAGAACGGGAGCAGTGCTACAACCTTTTCGGGAAGGAAATCACATCACGAGAGATTACAAAAATCATTCTCAAAAATCAAAGATTTCAGGCCGCCCAGCATCTGAAGCAAGATGTGTTTTTCTTTGCTTTTCCCCTCTCCAACACGCTGTCTTTTTGCTGAATTATTGCATCGCTTTGCCCCGAGCCCCAGCAGCAGTGAGGTCCCAATCCATGCCTGACCGATGAGCACGGCCGTGCACAGAGCTGGGTGTCCTTCCTGCAGGTGGAAGGGAGGGACAACATCATCCATGGGATTGTTCATTTGGTGAAAGCGGCTGCCAGGATTTTCACCCAAGCTGCCTCATTTGAGGATGTTTGGTTGTATGTAAATGCTGATTATATACCCGAGAGGGGGAGAAAAATTTTTTTCCACTTATAGGATCTTGCCCACCTTTAGATATTAGGTAGTTGCCTCAAAGTATTCCCTTTCTATTAAATCACTCTCCTAAAGCTAAGCAATGCATATATTTTATTGCAGAGCTGAGTCTGAATTTGGGATTTCTACATTCCGCAGGCAGCCTTTAAGCCATTCACCACAAACACTGTGTGTGTGTTCACTTTCTTATGTTCTTAAAAAGTGAGCACCTCTTATAAGGGGGTCCCTGACTTCATCCCCTCTTTTTTCCCCCCATCTTCTATACACTTCCAAGCTTCTATACACTATACAACACCTCGCTCACAGCAGCCACACAAACCCCCCAACTCATCAGCAGCCCCATCACACTTCACTGGGGCAGTGATACACAAACTAAGAGGGATTTTCACTTTAGACAGTAACAGCTCCTTAAGAGCCATTACAGTGCCGTGGGTTTAAGAAAGAAATCCTTTTTGAGAAATGCCAAAATCTGGAGTAACACGAAGTCTGTAGGGAGCATTTAGGGCCTTTCTGGTGAATATAACGTTGCATGTCCTCATGATTCAGTGAAAATCAAGAGGGAAGATTTTAGACTGTTGTATGTATTTACCACCATGACTGTATGAACTCCACAAAAACACCGAGTGGGAGAAAACTGAGCTTTGATGATGACCCAAAACGTTGCCTGCCCAAAGTTACAGCACAACACAACACAGTACCCATTAATTGTCGATCCAACAAGCAGAGAGCACCGTGCTGATCCCTACACCATTCCACTGGGGATGGTAACTGATGACTTGATAGAGCTAAACACTGGGCTAAATTATTTAGGAAGATCGGGTTGAATTTATATGTGATACAGAAGATGCCTCAATCACATCACTTGTGTATATAAGCAAAAACAAAAGTGGGGGGATGATATGTCTTTGCAGTGCCTATGTGTGTATGTGAGTACAGTGCATATAAGTATGTATACAAATACGGAAATGCAACACAGAAATAAGATGAAAATTATCTGACAAAATATCTGGAGGGCATTAATTGGTTTCACTCACAGTTTTCCCCAAGTTGAGCAATAACAGATTTCCACCAAACGATATTGCATACATGATATAAGACGATATTCTCTTCTGATTACATTAAAGGCTATTTCCTAATTAACCACTGCAATCTAAATTTCCTAGCAAACAGCTTTTGTCCACAGAAGAGAAGACTGGTTCCCCACTCTGATGTTGCTGCTAATTTCCCTTCTCAGAGCATTTCTGGAGCACAAAGACCTTAAACCGCCTTCCGCTGCACAGCCTTCTGCTCAAAGCACCATGTGCACGACAGGGCAACCCCTTAATTTCAACGAAGGGTAGGAATACACGGAAAGGAGAACTTGCTTTACTTCGAGAAGCACTGCAGCCCTAATAGGAAAGGCTCACATTCAGCAAAGGCCTTTTCTGCCCTCCGGTGGTGACACCAAACCACTGCTCCAGCTGCAAAAAAAGCCTTGCAAAAATAAATCAAGGCTTGGTGATGGCGTGGTTTTGTGCTGGCTGCCCCACAGGTCATCGGTTCATGGGTGCATCTGTGTAGCTGCACCTTTGTATTTCATAAGCACAGCAAAACTCATTGTTTTGTTGCCTTGGGTTCTGCTGTCCCATCCCATTCTTACCCCTTTTATTTTACTCTTTCAAATGTTACTCCTCTGAGCAGGTGTGGGGTAGGGAATGGCTTTGTGATTGCAGCTTGGCCGTTGCAAACACCACACTTTGGGTCCCAGCAGCCCCAGTCTTCTCTGGCACATCATCAGTTCAGGCCACAGCAGCTCACAGTGTGGGTGAACAGGGGCACTTTTGAAATAGACTCAGGGTTATGCTCTCACATTGCTACAAAACGGCTCTACCATTTGCAGGATTTCTCTAAGGTTTCTTTCAGATTGCAGGTTCCACACCTGCAAGGCTCAGGTGTGCTTTCACCCCTAAAGCCTATTAGAAATGCAGTAGCAAACATGAGCTATGGTTTTCTTTCCATTAGTCTGGAGACGAGGATGCCCAGGGAAACCGTATTGCACTTCACAAACCCCTGAAAGGAGGTGGTGGAAAGGTGGAGATCAGCCTCTTCTTCCAGGTAACAATGATGGGATGAGATGGAATGGCCTCAAGTTGTGCCAGGGGAAGTTCAGATTGGATGTTAGGAGATATTTCTTAGGAAGAGAGGTGAAAGACAGGCACAGCAGCCCAGGGAATGGTGGGGTCACCATCCCTGGAGGTGTTCCAGAAGCATGGAGGTGTGGCATGGGGGGACACGGTCAGTGGGCATGGTGGGATGGTTGGGGTTGGGCTTGGGGATCTTGGTGGTCTTTTCCAACATTAATGATTCTATGATTGAATGATTGATTGATTTACCTATTTACTGATGGAAGCATGTTAATAATTAACACTATCCTTAACGGAAAGCCAGCAGGCTTTGCTGTAGCATAAGAATCACAGAACTATAGAATCAGAGAATGGAAAAAGGGACCTGGGAGATCTTCTGATTCCAACAAGGTCAGGATCCAGCTGATAACATCACTGGTGGAGCTGAGACCGCAGACTGAGCAATTAGAAAAACAGCACTTTGCATTGCTAAAACAAGCACATTCACCCTCAAGTCACAGAGACAAGCAGCACAAAGCACGTCAGCCCATTCCTACAGAATCACCTTCTGAATCACTGCGCCTTCAGTCCTTTTCCCAGCTCCACGATTGTGATCCACTGTCCCAAACCCCAGGTTGAAGGAGGGCTGCTGCAGGGAAGTTCCATTGTCAGACCAACCCGGGAAGCAAATCGGGGGCTATCATCAGGGGAATAAGTCACCTCCAAACATTTCTTCACCTTCTCAACAGGTGCACATATCTGTTTCTGCAGCCGAAGGGAGCGGGTTTTCTACATGAAACCGTAGATCCGCAGGCGAGCTCCTGGTGGCACTTCTTAATTCAATTAACTTAGTCAGTGGAACTACCGGAGAAACTAAATATGAGGAGAACAACAGGAGAGGCTGGGCCAAATTAATAGAGCGAGATCCTTTTACAGGCTCGCCCGCAATCCTGATCAGTAGCCCTGAAAAGCAAATTGGAACAAGCAAATTGCTGTTGAAAAATTCTTTCAGCACTCTGCCGTTGCCACTCAGGCGGTCATGGCTGGGAGTCAGAGGTTGAAAAATCCCGGGTTGGGGCTAACAAAGGAGGCATTATTATGACAAACATTTACATTTTATTTATTGAAGTGCTGGAGATAGATTAGCCTCATCTTCAACCGCTCGGGCCAGGCTGCCCCGCTCGGGAGGAAGACAAGCGGAAACAAGCGGTTTATTGTGGGGAAAAATGTGTATTTCCCACTCCCAGCTCAATGAAAGGAAATTCAGTTCTTGAGGACTGCACTCAGGAGAAAGCTTTCTTTCCCCTGGCCCATTTCTTTTTAGGAAAAGTGCCGTGCGGGGGATTTTTCCTCCTTCCAAATCGAGTTCTCTTGAAAATAATGTCATTTTGTGCATATGGCTGACTTGACATGTGTTTTATGCAACAGTCCTGCTGATTTGCTTCGTGGAGTCCGGGGTACGCAGCGAACAAACAGTTCAAAGTGTCCAATAAAAGCCTTATACAGATGCAGACTGGTGTGTGGGTATTGTTTAAGTGGTTGTGTAATTGAATATAGTGATCAAATATGCATGGGATATTCGTTAGCCTGTAAAAAGAATAATTGCGTGTTCATAGCTGCAATTTCCACTGAACCTTTTGACTTTGAATAAGCAGAGGAAAGGGAAAGGGAGGGGAAGCAGAGCTGGGGGAGCAGGGACAAGAAGGAAGTTATATGCACATCAGGAGGCATCCTGCTTCAGATCTATGTCCCAGGTTTTACTTGATAGACAATAAAGCACTAATGCACCTGCAGAATAAATTTTTTTTTGGGGGGGATAGGGAAACCATAGTAGCTAGAGTCCAATGGAATGGTTTCAGCTGGAAGAATAATTGCAGCTATTAAACACAGTAGTTTCTCTCCCTTGTGGCTGTGCTGGCTTTGGTGCAGCGTTTCCCATGCCAGAATTCATGATTTTGGACTTCAGATATCCAAATGAGGGGCACCACCACCAGGACCCTGACCCCACAAGCTTGGGGACTGCTGCTATAGAGAAGCAACTCCCACTGTCACCCCATTCCTTGGCTCTTGTGTGATGGACTCACAGAGAGAGCAGACCTAGTGCTGGTGGGCTTTGCAGGAACAGCCTCAAATCTAGCTCTGTCCTTGTCAGTTACGTGGGAAAGCTAAGCTTCAAACAATTTCATACCCTTCTGCAGCTCATGTCTGCAGAAGGGTATGAAATCTAGGATCAGCATCTAGGAGCTGAGGGAGCTCTTGCTCACGGAAAGAGATGTTCTTCAGCTTTTCTGTGGTTTCTATCTCTTCTCCTTCACATCTGGTGGCAGAGTGAGAATGAAAGTCCATGAAGGGTGGCAACCCTTGGTCCAGGTGTGTGCTGGCCCCAGTTCCACCTCAGCACCTCACCTGCCCTCAAGGGGCAGGATCTGCACGTTGAGTGTTCTTGGCCAGCACAGCTTGCATGCTCAGGTCCAGGTGGTGAACTCCAGTGATCTTCCTCTGCCAGGAGAAAGCATGTGTTCAATCTACCTTGATGTGTTGTCATGATGTCAGGTAGGGGCTGTTACACCGCAGTCATAGTGGGACAAGAAAATATAGGGGGAGATTTTTGCCTACTGATCCTGAAGATGGTCACTCTGTGGACCTCTCTCCAGCCCCATTCCAGAAGCAGGAGAGCAGTAAGCAAGGTGCAAGTTTTAGCAAACGTCCACATCCATATCAGATTGCCCTCTGGCTCTTCCTAAACAGCAAAGGCTAGGACAAAACCTTAGCAACACCAACTTGTGCTAGAGGTTTGATGCAACTCCCAGCCAGCCTTATGATCTGGGATAATGGCCAAGGTCCATCTTGATCTCCAAAGCTAAACCAGATCAAGCTACAACAAGATCACCCTGGAGAGCAAAGCTGCTGCTGCAATACTTGGGTACCTACAAGGAGGTGCTGCTTCATCTTCTTGGAGCATGTTCATACACTATGAGTGGGTGCAGAGGAGAGATGTGCACTGCATTTCTTCTGCATGATCACATATGGAAGGGAGTATTCCATCCATTTGAGCTGGGAATAGCAATAACACTTTACTTGTCCCTGAGGAATGGCATTTGGACTGTGCACCACTGTAAGCATAAGGCTTTCCCAGCCCTGTGAATAATGGGACTACTGGCACCTGGTCCAAAGAGCAAGATCACTATATTAAATTTTAGAATCATAAAATCCTTAGAGTTGGAAGGGACCTTTAGAGGTCATCTAGTCCAAAATTCTTTGCACCCTTGCAGTTCCAGTGACTTTATTTAGAGCATTCCATACTTTCTGTCATTGTTTCCACTTATTTTTAGCTGTTCTTTCACGGTCAAATATATTGAAGCTGACATAATCATCACTGACTTTCCCAAAGACATGTATTTACCTACTTGTTAAAAGGCTTTTTCCATGCTGCCATGCTGTTGCTGTGACAAGATGACTTTGAAGGCACAGTAGGTAAAATAATATTGTATATTGCACAGCAACCCCAACAATGAAATATTAATTTAACCAATAAAGTAACCACATCATAATTATAATAATCATTATTCCTTATCTCTTAACGGAGCTAAAGGTTTCACATTTGCCATGGAGTGCTTGTCAGCTCTGAAATTACTGCAAAAATCACTTAGAGCAGAGAAGTCAGTAGCCACACCATCTATAACTGATGGAAAGTGAGTAAAGGATTCTCTGGAGATCAACGTGGTTTCATAGCCATCGTCTTCCTCCTGCAGCTCCAGATTCAGCTTCCCATCCTGGTACTACTGTCTTGTCAATAAATGGGATTTACTTGGGAGGAGCATACGTATTTGTACCTTTTTACCATTAAAATCAAGACTCAAAGCAGCTGTGCCCAGGCAGGTCTTGCTCTTGTAGCCCAGTCACCCAGGAGATGTCCCAGGATGTGCTCTCCGATCAGGTGATCTGAAATCAGCCATAGGATGTAGCCATCATTCCTTTGTGCTTCCAAAACACTCAGCTGGCTTTGAATGAGGCAACGAGAGAAATTAAAAACAGAACCATAATAATTTTTGTTGTGATATAAGAGCTTGGGTCCACACTAGGGTAGTTTTTGAACTTTCCCTCAGGATTTTTGACTTTACAACTTACCTTGGAATCATAGAGCCATAGATTCATTGGAGTTGGAAGGGGCCAGCCCTTAAAAGCCATCTGGTCCAACCCCCTGTAGTGAACAGGGACACCTACAGCTCCATAAGGAGCTCAGAGCCCATCCTCTGACCTTGGGTGTCTGCAGGGACGAGACAACCACCACCTCTCTGGGCAACCTGTGCCAGCGCTTCACCACTCTTAGTGTAAAAACCTTTTTTCCTTACATCCAGTCTAAATCTCCCTTCTTTTAGGAGTCATCACTAAAAATTAACATATCTAACGCTTGCTACAAGCAGATTTTTGAGATTCATAGACTTTCCTCACCTTAAAAAGTCATGGGAGGAGCAGCATTTCAAGTAGCGTGGTGCAATAAGCCCCGATAACCACTGGGCTGCAGTCCTGAAGCTGTGCTGCTCAAACCACCCTGCACAAAAAGCAGCATCTCCTTGGGAGAGCCGTACCCATTACAACCCGTGGCTCAAACTGTCCACTTGAACTATAAACAAAACGCATGAATCTATCAAGACATCTCCTATATGTCCTGTTGCTGCTTCCAAAGCTGCTTTTTCTTCTTTATTCTCTGGGGATAAAGTGAATAAAGCAGGGGATGGACACTAGAAAATTCCGTCTAGCCACTCCATCCTCTACCCCAGCTAATGAAGCAATGTTCCGGTAACTCCTTTCCCTGCATTAAAAGAGAGGGGTTTAAGCCATCTCTGCACGCCTTCCCGTCACCCCAGACTCCCAAAAGCATTTAGCACCAAATCCCCACCACACATGGCATTTCATAGGTCCCAGTGGTGAGAAACGCTCATTGTCACTGGCAAATGCCACATTGTATGTTCTGGGAAGTAATGGCAAGCAAATGCAAGCGTGACTCTTTTTAATTTTCTCATCAGGTTAGAGGCATGTACATCATAGGGGTTAATTGTCAGGAACTTTAATTGTTACCCTATGACTCCTGCTTCCCTTGTGTGTTAGTGGCACACAGTCGGGGCTAATAGTGAGAAAATTTGACTGCAGCTCTACCACACTCTCTTCATTAGGCTAATGGAACATTTTCCTCTCATTTTCTCCCTAGGGTAGCTGTAGGAGTGCTACCTTATAATTGTTGCTCTTACTGTAATTGGCAGTAGTAGGAGTATGTATAATCTCATTGTCTTTCCTGTGCGGTGGTAGATTTATTTATGCCCTATTGACAATTCCCAGCCAGCAGCTGCAGCGCAGTGAGTGTTGCATTAGCCTTTCCCCCCCACCAAAGAGAAGGCAACGCAAAGGCTGTTATTAACAGAAAGAACACGAACCCGAGATGTCCCACGGGACCAAAGATCAACTTCAGGAACTGCTGACAAAGGTGTTGCTGACCCCAGGGATCCGTAGGTGGCACTGCCAGGAGTAGAGCCAACCTTTGTGGATGCAATGGTTTCAGCACCCAGGATCAAGACCTGGACAACAATGTTGGACTGTGCTACAGCAGCTGTGGTATGGGGCTGCTCCACTGCCACCTATGGTGGAGCAAATAAATAACCATGGAATTACAGAATCGTTTGAGTTGGAAGGGATGCTAAAAAGCCACCTGGTCCAAACCCCTGCAATGAACAGACATCCCCAGCTCCATCAGGTGCTCAGAGCCCTGTCCAGCTTGACCTTTGCTTTTCAACAAAGCAAAGGAAAGAATAAAAATAAAATACAATACAATACAACACAATGCAATAGAATAAAAAGAAGGATAAAAAGAAAATAAAAAGAGAAAGGAAAAAAAAAAAAGAGAGAGAAGAAAAAGAAATGCTGATGCAAGTTCAAAGGCAAAGCAGAAATAAAAGAAAAAGGCGAGGAAACAGAAGATATTTGCAATCTGCTTCTGCATTAACCTCTACAGCTAGGGTCCTGTTCATGTTCACATTGACCAGGCAGGTCTATTTGTGCTCCCACTTGTTTTGTGTCTGGAAAAAGCAGGGCTGTAGCTGGCCAAGGGCATCTCTTAGCAGGCAGGGTACCCTCTCAAGCAGGTGTTTGCCAGGCACACCCCAGAACGTGAGCAGGTAATGAGCTTTGCACTGGTGCTACTGTCCAGAGAGCTGTGGTTGTCCCACTCCTGGAGATGTCCAACATAAAGCTGGATGGGGCCCTGGGCAGCCTGAGCTGGTGGGGGGCAACCAACCCATGTCAGGGGGTGGTGCTTTTGGGGCTTTAAGGTCCCCTCCAACCCAACCATCCTTAGAATCTATGAAATCAAAGAGGGAACAGGCACTCAGCCTCCTAGCCACACACGGAGCTTTCCAAGTTTGAGATTTCCAACCCCTGTGAACTTTTCATGCCTCAGCATAGGGACCACCCTCACATACTCCTTAAATACTGCCTTCTCCCCGCACTGAGCCTGACCCATGCTCATGCCCTGGAGCTGATGCTGTAACAGAACCCAAGGCTCCCAGTCTGAGCCCTGCTGGGTGCCATTGGGAGCTTTGTATGCCCAAGAAGTAAATACTACCCTTATCAGCACAGGATCAGCCCACAAACATTAGCACACAGGTATCGATAGATGGAATGGATTTTCAGAGTCAGAAGAGAGGTTTTGCTTATCATCTGCTGCACACAGATGAGCTTATTATAACAAAGTAGGTCAGGCATATGCTATAAGAGCACAATCTGTGTAAAGGACCCTGGGAGGTGTTCATTGTGCAGAGACACCTCACTCCTGAGAGATTTATTCCTCTTTATATAGGATGCTCAGCTGGAGTCAAATCATCCCAATAGAGTTGAGGGACAGCAAACTCCCCATTCACTTCAGAGAGACCAAGACTGCAGCATCATTCACTGATTTCTAAAGAGATTATTTCATTTGGTCCACAAAAAGAAATATTCTGTCTCTGGAAAGTGTGGAGGGAAAGAAAAAGGAAGAAGGGAGGGAGGGAGGGAGGAAGGAGGGAAGGAAGGAGGGAAGGAAGGAAGGAAGGAAGGAAGGAAGGAAGGAAGGAAGGAAGGAAGGAAGGAAGGAACCCAGCAAAAGCCATTTTTCCAGCTTATGAGATGCATATGTGATGATGCTGCAGAGTTCACTCCTCTCTATTGCCCCTCACTAGTGGGCAGCTGGAAGAGGTTCCACTTTCAGCTGGTGCTACGTCCAGTAGAAGTCCTCTGCCTCCAGCCCAGAGATAACTTCCTTCTTGCTCTTGTACTCACAAGAGTGAGTCCCCATCTGGAGTACTCTGTCCAGACCTGGGGCCCCCAATACAAGAAAGATGGAGAACTCTTGGAGTGGGTCCAGAGGAGGGCCTAATGATCAGAGGGCTGGAGCACCTCTCCTGTGAAGAAAGGGCTTGTTTAGCTTGGAGAAGAGAAGGCTCCAGGGAGACCTCATTGTGGCCTTCCAGTACTTGAAAAGTGTATAAACAGGAGGGGGAACGGCTGTTTGTGAGAGTAGATAGTGATAGGACAAAGGGGGAATGGCTTTAAACTGATACAGGAGAGGTTTAGGTTGGATATTAGGAGGAAGTTTTTCACCCAGAGGGTGGTGAGGCACTGGAACAGGTTGCCCAAGGAGGCTGTGGATGCCCCATCCCTGCAGGCATTCAAGGCCAGGCTGGATGTGGCTCTGGGCAGCCTGGGCTGCTGGTTGGCGACCTGCACATAGCAGGGGGTTGGAACTGGATGAGCATTGTGGTCCTTTGCAACCCAGGCCATTCCGTGATCCTATGATTCTGTGTGCTCCCCAGCGACCTGCCCCATCACTGTTATCAAACCCTGCTGATTTGCCTGGCTGGCTCCTGCTCCATCAGCAGCTTATTTAGAAAAGTCGGTTTGCTAATTGGGAAAAGTTTAATGAATTTTTGTTGTATGAAAAAAAAAAATTATGATTATATTGCCGATGTGTTCATTTGAAAAATTCATTACATTTATGTATTGTGTTTTCATGTAAATACCTCTTCCAAAATGTATTAGCAAAGAATACAATATTATGGTTCATGGTTCATGTGGTATCTGAAAGGAATAATTGTATAACTAATCAGTGAAAACAAAGTAAATGTTCCTCTTGAGCTTGTACAATAAAAAACTGAATTAAAACTATTCAGGCTCAAAAATGCAAATATGCCGTGTTTTCCATCAGCAAGAAAATAAGAAATTAATATTTTGAAGGAAATGGAGGGTCTCCAGAATCCTATGGCCCAGCTCAGGCTGGACTGGGGGTGTTTTGGAGGCTTTTATGGCAACTTAGGCACATCTGCATCTCAGACCAGCTGCAGGGTACAGGAATTTGGTGGACTTGTCATTCCTCCTGCTGCTGGAGATGTGGTGCAGGATCTTCCTCTTCAATCAGTGCCATTGATTGCAATGAAATCTGCCATGGCCAGCTGCAAAAATCAGGCAGAAAGGTGTTTTAATATTGTGAAGCCATATATTCACATGTGTGTAGCTCAGAGTGGAAGCACAAGACAGCTTTTACCACTGATTTCACAGGGATCCCTGTCCTTACTGTTTTTCACAGCCAAATGCCAACACCTTTCTCATTACTCAGGTGCCAGCAGGTCTGAGGAGCTTTGTTCCTATGAAAAGGCAGCTTCCTTCAGCTGAACTACAAGAAGCAGAGGCAGAGGATGCTCAGCACAGCGAGGCCAGCTGCTGAGATTGTGGGATGCAAGATGGAGAGGACAAAAAAGCATGAATGGTGACACAAATCCCATCCACCACAGAACAGCCGAGGATGGCAGCAGCTCTGGGTCCACCCGACCCAACACCTGCTCCAGCAGGGACAACCAGAGCAGGATGCCCAGGACCACGTCCAGGTGGCTTTGAAGATTTCCAAGGACATCTCACAGCCTCCCTGAGCAACCTGTGCCAATATTGTCACCTGCACAGCACAGAAGTGCTGCCAAATGGTCAGAGGAAACATCCTGTGCTCCAGCGTGCATCCATTGCCTCTTGTTTTGGCACTGAGCACCGCTGAACAGAGCCCAGCTCCTTCCTCTCTGTATGTCCCTTCAGGTATTTATGGATGTGGATCAGCTCCTGCTGAACTTCCTCTGCTAAGCAGCCCATCTCTCCTCGCAGAACTGCTCCCTGGTGGCCTACATCGGACTCTCTCCAGCATGCCCAGCTCTCCCTTGTACTGGAGACCTTGAACCAGACCCAGCACTCTAGGTGCAGCCCCACTAGAGCTGAGCAGGGTTTAAGACATGCCTCCCTCGACCTGCTGGTGATACTTCACCTAACACAGCCAAAAATAGCATCAGCCTTCTTAGCAGCAAGGGCACACTGCTGAGTTGGGACCCCAGAACTCCACCCCACAATCCAGCAGCTCCAGTGCTCCTTCTCCCAGAAGTTCTTTCCTGCAGACAAGTTAATAGCTGCAGTGCTAAATAATTAACTTTCTCTGGACACACAGCACAGCACTGAGCTGAATCCAATTAGGAGCCCTCATGCAAGCTTTTAAAGCATTTTGGGATTTACTGCAACAGCTTGGGTCATTATGAACCTGCTGGCTGCAATTCACGAGCTGGTGCCAGCCCTGAGCAGGAGGAAGAGCCCCAGGGCCACCCCTTCTCCACTTGGCTACTGAGTTTGAGTGTGCACTAGCTGCCTTCAACCACAAGAGTGTGCCTGGATCACAGATTTGGGAAAATGTTAGCATTTTCCTAAAGGCTGCTGCAACTCTCCTCCTTCCATACCAAGGACCAGATGCAGTGTAGGCTTGGAGAGAAGCAAGAGTATGGAGTGGGGTCTTTATGAATTGAGGATCTCTGTCCCAAAGACATTTTGATATCTCCAGGCATATAGCACTGGACTATATGCTCCTTAAAGCTGTAAGTTCTGCCGATGAGTCCCTGAGTCTGCAGGGCAGCATTCTTCTCACTGCTATTTAATGGGTCACGAAACTGCTAATTTCATCTGAGCTGCTTACCCAGTCCTTTTAAGCAGTGGGAAAAATAGGGATTTATGTGGCAATACCCATTGGACTGCTTCAGCTGGTGGCTGTGGCATGTTCCAACCCACAAACAAGGAGCCCTTCTGTAGGTGTCTGTGCCTGCAGATGTTGGTTCTGGTCAGTAGATCTCACCTTCAATGTCTGGACTTGATATGTGTTTGTTTGATACTTTTGAGTAAGTTGTCTTCTGGGTGATTCTTTTAGGGAAAAATAAATTGATGTGGCAATTCCCTCTTGCTGTTTGATACTTCCTTTCCATGCAGGACAGGCACACACATATTTCACTCATGTAGCTGGGGGTGATCACCCCTGAGCAAGGCTTGATCTCAGATTATTTGAGCATCAATCTGATCCTTCCCTGCAAACGGATGCTCTGACCCATCTGGTGGGCTCACACTGAGCATCTGAGGCCTGAGATGGACACTGCCATGCCATAGAATCATAGAATTATCAAATCTTCTAGGCTGGAAGGGACCCTTAAAGGACATCTGGTACTCTGCAATGAGCAGGGATACCCACAGCTCCAACAAATGCTCAGAGCCCACCCTGCCTGACCTCAGGTGTTTCCAGGGATGGGGCACCTCCCTAGGCAACCTGTGCCAGTGCCTCACTGCACCTATCATAAAAACCTTTTTCTTTATATCCAATCTAAATCTCCCCCCCACTCTTTTAGTTTGAAACCATTTCCCCTTGTCCTATCATAACACACCCTGCTAAAGCATCTGTCCTCTTCCTTCTTACCGCCCCTCTTTAGACACTGAAAGGCCACTCTCAGGTCTCCCTAGAGCCTTTCCTTCTCCAGGCTGCACAGCCCCAGCTCTCGGCCTGTCCTCGCAAAGAGATGTTCTGCTCCCAAGACCATTTTTGTGGCCCTCCTCTGGATGCACTCCAACAGGTCCACATTTCTCCTGCACTGAGGACTCCCCATCTGGACGCAGTGCTCCAGATGAGGTCTCACAGCACAGTGCAGAGGGGCAGGATGCCCTCCCTTGCCCTGATGCTTTGGATGCAGCCCAGGGTATGGTTGGCTTTCTGGGCTCTGAGAGTAATCCACTGGTCTATGGGTAATATACTGCAGGAATCAAGCTGAGCTGCTAAGGCTCAGGCTTGTTACAAAGATGGGCTTCCTCAAAGAAAGGTGATGGGGAAGATGGATTCAGGCTGGTGACAGCTTCCTGTCATTTTCCATTCGTGAACAAAGACTGAACTCTTCTAGCAGCTACCATCTGTATTGACCTACTTGGGCTCTCAATGTGGCATCCAGGCAAAATATGAAGGTAAACATTTGGTTCAAAACATGCTCACAAGCCACCAGGAGCGAAATGACACATTGCTCAGCTGAAGGCCAGGGTTCCTCCTCATCCATCACCTAACTGTTCCAAAATGGGACCTGTGGCCTGGTCTGGTGTTCGGTGGTCTTAAAACCACCTTTTCTCATGCATATGGGAGGGAGGAGGGAGAGCATAATAAATGGAAATATTTGAGCTGAGGACATTTTGGGAGCTACCTCAACTCTTTGAAAGGGTAGATAATAGCAGGACAAGGGGAAACGGTTTTAAGTTGAAGAATGGAAGATTTAGGTTGGATGTCAGGGAGAAGTTCTTTACTATGAGAGTGGTGAGGTGCTGGAACAGCTGCCCAGAGAGGTTCTCCAAGTATCCCACTGTAGGAATTATGTGATCCATGTTGGCACTTTGCTTGTCAGAAACAGCACTGCCAGACCATGGTTCCCAGAGTATTCCTTACAGCACCTAGCATCATAACCACACTGAGTCACACTGATTCGACCAACACTTGTTTTTATCTCATCTCCAGCACTGGTCAAAGGGAACACCTAGGAAAATTACATGAACTGGATGAGTATAAGGTGGTGTTTCCTCTCATGCTATCTCCATCTCCAACAATTTGCCTCTCAGGAACTTCAGGAGCCAAAGATGTTTGCAGATCTTTAGTAATCATCAGTGAATGCTTCTCTCTGGCCTCTTGAACCCATGTAAGCCGTTGTCATTCACAGTTTCACCTTATCTATAGCCTTTTGTGATCCCCCTATGCATGTATGTACACTCTACACGCACTGAGGGACCAGAACCCTGGTACTCATGACAGAGTGATTCAAAGATTTATGCTATGGCATAAAAATATTTTAGAAGTGCTATTTCTTTCACCACTTTTCATTTCTCTGGTAAGTACCACTGTGTTCGTACTATTTTTGGTTAAATTTCTGATGCTTTGTTTCCTTTTACAAAACACAGATTTGGAAATTTCACGTTTTTCTATCCAGGGTGGTTCAAAAGATGCTGGAAAATATCCAAGATTCATTTTCTCACTTTGTTTTTTGGGCAGATTTCAGTGTAGCCTTTTTTCTTTAATGCGAATTAGAAGATCACACAACAGGTTACTTTTCCTTCTGCTTTATTGCTTTAAGTAATTAGTTTAATTTAGGCTCCTCTCGTGCTCACTTTTCACAGACTTTGTAATCAATATGCTTACCACCAACAGAATACATCAATGAATATACGTGTCTATTAGAGGATAAATGCAGAAATTGTTTTTAATTCACTGACATGAGCATGCACACCCACAACATGCCTTTTGAGAGTTTAATCAAGGAGCAAAAACTTGTGAGCCCAAATAAAACATCTTTGACTTTCTCATTTCAATTGCTAAATACTCACCCAGGCTGCATATGAATGAATTGCAGACCAGAAATTATGTGCATACATTATTTGGCAAACAAGTCTGAGTAACGAACAAATGTGGATGAATTGCTGTGTTGGGGAAGGGAAAGCAAGGCATGATTCATTCAATCACCAGCTCATTATGGCTGATTCCCAAGGCTCAAATTAGGTGATAATCAAGGATCTGCGGTGGTGAGCCTGCAGACATGGGATCTGGGAGCTCCTGCACAGCTGGGGCCAGCGCCTCCAGCACCTGATGCTCGTCCATGGCACTGATGTGTCCGAACACTCAGCCACCTGGGATGAGTCAGGGAATTACCACTCCTGATTTCGCTTCAAAACACATTCAGGTGTCTCTTTCTCTGTGCCAAATATTCGGCCTAATCCACACCAGCCACTGTCTTGTAGTGCGAGCAGGGCTTTCACATATGCACAAGTAAAATGTATCCCCTGTTGTATCCGAGTCTCAGTGCTTACACTGGATACAGAACATACCCTGAAATCTAATGCGGATGGCTCCTGCAAACTCTGCTTCCAGTCTACCCCACAGGCTAAGCCCAGCAGGGTTTTGTTTGCAGGAAGCCCTGTCCTCCAGAAAGGTCCGCTCCAAATACCCATCAGTAATCCTCGCCTTTGCAGAGTGGCATGGCAGATGGATGAGGGCTCTCAGGATGTGAGCCTACTCCTCCTGAAGCCTCCCTGCAGTCAGCCTGGCTGGGAGAAGCCAATACTCATGCTGGAACAGCCCCACCATGCTGTCAGCATGTACTGCCCCAAGGCTCCCTATCACACTCTCCCAAAGGTTTAAAAAGGACTTGGCAATGGGTTTCCTAGGTGCTGTTCCAAGATATATTAACCCTTTTTCTGCTGTCTGCTGTGGGATGACTACATCCTGCACAAAGGAGCAAGAGATTCTGTTACCATAACGCACATCCACATTCAGCCATTACCTGAAAATGTGAAAATGATGTATAAATCAAATCAGATCCTGTTGTTGTTGTTGTTGTTGTTCTTTTTTTAATACAATCATAGAATATTCCAAGTAACAAGGATCACTGAGTCCAGCTCGTGGTTCCCTACAGTCCCAACTAAACCCAATCCTACATCTGTGAACATTGTCCTAATGATCCTTGAATGCTGGCAGCTGGGGGCCGTGGTCAATGACCTGGGGAATCTGTTCCATGCCTGACCATCCTCTGGTGCAGAACAATTATAGAAGAGGTTTAGGAGTGGCTCAAGAGAGCTCTCTCTCTTGAATAACAGTCCTGATCAACCTGTGTGCATGTTTCTGATGTCTTGGGAGAAGCATTGCACTAGGTGTGCTAGACAGGTACTTTGTGTGTGCACATATAACAGAGCCTATATCCAAAGGGCAAAGATGACACCAGTGATCAACAGAGCACCCTCTGTCCTGAAGCTTTTCAAGAAAACACACATCCAACCAGACTTTCGGCTGTCAAATTACAGGATGTCACACACACTGTAGAGAGAACAGCAGGTGGATGTTTTCTATGCAAACACAGGGCTAGATAGGTTGTCAGCAGTAGCAAAAATGACCTATGCTCTCCTCTAGTGTGTCCCCAGTTTGTTTTCAGGGTCTGCCCCTGAGGTGCCTATGGCCATGGTTTGACTCACAAAGCTCACTTGGTGTTTAAGCAAGATGGAATATATGTTCACAGTGACTTGAATGAAGATGCTACCTACCATCTGCATTTTAAAGGAGAGCAGATATAAAAGCAGGAAGATTAAAAACAGAAGTCATGTTGTGGATAAACAGGCTTCCACTAGACAAGTCCATTTGCATATTGACAGCTTTACCATTAAATATTTGCTGTTATTTGCCAGTCATTTTTTCCAGTGCACAGATTTTAGATCAAGATGATGACTGTAAAACTTTTATCAAAATAATGAAAGTGCATCAGTGAAAGAACAGAAGAATAATATTCAGAGCACAAAAGGTCCCATTATTTTTCTTTCAGGAAAAATACATAGCCAAGAACAACTGAATATTAATCTCAATTTTGATTGTGCTGACCATCAGAACAAGCCCAAAGGTGAGATGTCTTGGCAACCTCTCCTCCTCATCCAGCCACCCCCACTTTCCTGAGTAGCACTAACAGGAGATGCACAAGACGCTGCCAACACTCACTTGGAAGATATTTTTGAAAGCATTACAAAAATTCCCTTGAACTTTTGTGAGAGCTCAACAGGCAGCACTCATCTGCTTCAAAAAGAAATCTGGACACTTTTATTCCTACCAAAAAAAACAAAAAAAAAAAAAAAAAAACCAACAAAATATATCTGGCCCTGTCTGAGCCAACCAAGCCTCAGCATAGAATGGGCAGTACCAGTTGAATTCTTTCCCTAGGAAAATCAGAGCTGAGTTATTGTTCATCAGCATCAGGATTTGATTCAGCATGAATGGGAGAAAAATCAAGGCATGGCTATGAGATCCCAGCCAGCAGTGTGCTTCAACTCACATCCAAGCTTAAGGCCATGAATAGTCCCAAATCACACACAAGTACCGTATGTACTGGTCTTAAGGGAATAAAATGGGTTCATGCATGCACAGCAATAAGTTCTAAGAAGGGTGATGTTTTAAGTTGCCTAATTCCTGCAGGATGTAGGAGTTTCTGTTTCTAGTTATCTTAAATATCTATATCATGACTAAGAGAGAGTGACAAGACCAGCAGTGTAGTTAGGAGCATGCAGAAGTTTCACTTCTCAGGCCAGACTTCTCCCTCTCTCCTCCCCCAGAAAGTCCCATTGGAGGGGGAATTTGGTAGTTCTATTTTCAGTGCCCTGCCACTGAAGTCAACAAACGGAGTGATGTGGCATTATCTTCCCATTTGACGCATGCGTCTGTGATTTAAAATCCACTTTTGGCAATAGAACATACTGCAGAAATTTGAGTAAAAGCAGGGCAAGAAGAGACCTCAAGAATCCTTTCTAATTTATTCATCCATCTATGTTTTCTGTTCTTAAAAGCTTTGCACAAGCTTCTGGAGCTTGTTGCAAGATCTCACTATCTTCACAGTTCACATAATTCTCAGCAGCTTAATCAGAATTCTTAATCAGAGTTCTTGTCCTGCCCACCATGAACATGAACAAAAACATGATTGTGGCCCATGTTAATGAACCCTTCTGTAAGAAGCCCAGTGTGCTCACCTTCCCATCACAGTTGTTTTCGAGCCTTCTGCCCTTTACTGGTGAGAAATTGAGAATTACTCTCTGAAACGCATTGTATGCAGCCCTTTATAATTTCATATTTACTGTGTTTCCTTGGCTTGCTTATGAGATTGTCCTGACAAAAGTCTAACTAATGTCAAGGCTCGTGACTTGAACTGTTTCTCTTTTGTCTCAAAGTCTGTTGCACTGTCACATAAGGAAATGAGATTGGTTTAACTTCATTTATTCTTGAGAAATCCACACTGATTGTCCCTAATCTCTTTGTTTTCTCTTAAATGCTTACAAATTGTTTGATTATTTGTTCCAGGATGTTTCGGGAAACTGAAGGGAAGCTGGTGTGTCTACAATTCCCTAACTCCTCCCTCCAAACCTCCCCTTTTTTAATAGGTTTCCATTCCCATCTTCCTCCTTTTCTACAGTTTTAGAGGTTCTTACTCCTCTAAATATTTCCTACCACAAGCAGCTCATCAGCAAACAAAGAATAGCAGTTGGCAGAGGGCCTTCTAAAAAGACAACCATGCTTTGATGACCAAATATGCTAAATCATATTTTAAGCAGTTTTAAGTAGATTATTACTGGGTTTTTCAAAGGTCTGTAGCATTGGTCTAACTCTGTTCTTGCTGAAATAAATAACAGATTTTGTGTTGGCTCCAGTGGAAGATTGAAGATTTTGAAAACATTTTTCCCTTGCTCTAGAGATGTTAAGACTAAATTGAAATGGTAAATGGTGAATCTGGTGCCTATTGTATAGCTGTCAGCAAACTTGAAATGTTACAGAGTCACGTGATTTCCAAATATACAATAACTACATTTTCTTTTTGCTTGACAGATATAAAACAAACCCAGCTGAAGTGGTCAAAGTGACCCTGAAACTGTGAGATAAACTTATTGCAAGGAAGTGTGCCTGAATTTCCTTTTGCATCGTAACGTAGGATGGGGCAGAGCATGTGGGTGAGCAGTTCATGCAAGAAGATCAACATATTGATCTGCTCAAGTTAAAATATCTCCTTGTGCAATACTGAGAGCTCCAAACGATGATGGAACAAGCAACCAGCTGGATGAGAAAACTAAAGGTGTGTAATTCTCAAGCACTTTTTCCCCTGTGCCAGAGGCTGCTCTCAGAAGACCTGGGCCTACGAGATCTCATCTACCAGCTTTAGATCTGCGATAATCTATTTAGTTTTCTCAAACCTCACATCTGTACCTTCCCCCGAACTCTTCCTTCTCTGTGCCTTTTTTTATAAGGAGTATGGAAGAGAAGAGCTGTGTCTGGCTGTTCACAGTGAAGCACATCATTTTACATCAGCTCCACTGGCCAGCTGCCAGACACTGTGGAATCATTCCTCTTCCACGAAATCACCTCTAAATAAGTAGCACTGCTCTTACATGCGTTTTCATTTGATTCCTAAGCACTAATCAAGCCCTGGTATAAAAGAAAGGCAGGGAGATTCCCTTTGTGCTCTCTCTACTATTTCTCCCACTGCAGTGTCCCCATGAAACTGGGAGACGTGAGCAAAGTCACAGCAGGGTAGCAAAGGCAGAAACTCTTCCTGAAAGGCTCTAGAGTTCCCTACTAGGAGTGCTCTTGAATGAGGCTACTTTTTACTCCTGCTGAGCCGTGACTTTTTCCTCCCCAAAAGACCAGGTACTAGAAAGAGCAGCCAGCTGCAGTTCATTATCAGGGACTCATGTGATTTCACCTGTAGTAAGGGAAAAAAAAAAATAAGACTAAGAAATAGAGTAAATATCTTCATGGTTGGATCATCCTGCACAGGCCCCTGTCTTATTTTATTTTTTATTTCCATCCCTGTCAAATGTCCCTCTCTATCATTTCACACTTGGTTTCAACGTTGCTGCAAAGGTGGAGACGGCAATTTCACTGCTGCACTCATCTTGACCCCACAAGACCCAGCCTTGCACAGAGACAGAAGTCATCCTCCCAGGACTGCTGCCAGAAGAGATGCAGGCAGTGACTCTTGAATCTTTCAGCACAGTGCACTTGGTTTGCGGCACAGGGTCACCGCTGCGCTGTACAACAACACCCCCTTGTGATTTCTCTTGCTAACAACACGCTAAAGTGCAGTTCTATCCGGAGGGATCATTTGGCATGAAACATTCCCTTTCTGAGCAGCACGAATCCTACCACTGTACAGCCAGTGTCCTCAGTGGGAACCGAACAACACTATTTGATACTTACACATACATTTTATTTTCAGTGAATTCCTCTTTTCCTATTTATGATTCTGTACTTGATGCTTCAGGAACTTGGACAGACCTGATAGTCCCATCTCTGCACATGTTGCACCTCTCCTCTGAATGCAGAGTACAGCGCAGAAATTCCAGAACTGCTTGTGTATGTTTGCTGACATCTTGCATTTATTTGAGGTGTAGACGATCAAGGCCAGGACGCTCTAATTGAATGACAGCATCTTTGCCCATGCAGTTCATGGTTCAGCTGGTGCAGTTGATGCAGCGCTGCGGAGATGCTGATCCACCTCTTGCCCCACTACAGCTGTATGAGTGAAGCACTCATCGTGAAAAACAATGGCAAGCAGGCATGGTTGTGCTGGCAGCCACCGGCTGCACTGTCTCACATCAGTCCCTAAGCCCAAACAGCTGGACCCCTAAGAAGGGAGATGTGCTCAGGGCCACAGCAGTAACACAGCTCACAGAAAACTGCATGTGCCCTCCCGAAAAATCAGACTGTAAAATGTCTCATCTATAATGGACTTTGACAAGTGGAAAAGAAAGAAAGGCGTTTTATTACTGTTTTGTTCATCAGCAAACACTCAGGTGTTTGAGTAACACGATCACTGTAACATGCAGGGTAACTGTTTAAAGAACCATTGCTAGTAACTGAAGAACAATTTGTCTTCATTAAGCATTGGCTGCTCTTCCTGTTTGTTGCCCAAATTAAGTGCAACTCGACATTCTGTCTGCAACATTGTGGTGCATCTGGGACGACATCTTTACTTTGACAAGAAACAGAGTATGTTCAGATGTCAATTTTCCACCATGGTTTCCTTGATATCTAGTGTAATATGTGCACAGATTCCCCTAAATACTTCAAAGAAAAAGAAGAAGGGCATTGACATAAATAAGAAAACGATACAGGAATAGTTTCTTGAGTGATCTCTTGATAACAAATAAATCAGCCACAGAAACAGGTAACAGAATTGTTGAACAATGAACTGGAAACAATGAGACTTGCATTCAACCTCCATCCCTCCTTCAGAAAAAGGTGTGGTTTGCAATGATGTGAGGCTGCTCAGGGTTGCTGGAGATTCAAAAAGCAGTGAGGGAAATCTGAGGAATGAAATACACAATTTTGGTTCAGAAAGTTTACTTTAAAAGCAATTGTCATCATAATACTTATAAGAAATAAGACAAATTTAAAGACCAAGTAAGCACTCAGACAAAGAACATATCAACAGTAGTTCTAGGACACCTTTCATCTAACTTCAGACAGCGTTAGCAGGGGTATCTGAGATGAACCAATTATGCAGAGGTCCCTTTATTTAATGGGGTGACATCACTACCAAAGCAAGATTTACCTGCTCTGTTTTAGAAATCTAAAAGATTTAGGACAAGCTGAATTCTACCACTTTTTCCTCTCCATTTGCTTTAAGGGGAATCAAAGACACGAGCTCAGAGCTCAGCTGCCCTATTCATGCCTACCTTTGGTCAGATGGATCCTATCTGTGGACAATGAACTGTTAACATGAACATCAGAACAAGGAGCCTTCCAAGACTGGAAGTGGGACAAATAGAGCACACAGTAGAGGTTTTTTTTTCCCATGGTACTGTAACCTCAGTGCCAACAACACAGTGTGTTTTCATAACATCACCCCATCCCACAGCTTTTGCTGGATCATCTTCCTAACACAGATACCACCATAATATGTGGCTCAGATGCTTTCACCACTGTAACATGACAAAGGAGAATTGAATTTTAGGCCATTACTATGCTAACATTTGTTTGCTTTTTCTGTTTAAAATACTCGAGGACAGTGAACCTCACTGCAATATCAGTGTGCCAGAGCAATTCAGGTCCACAGGAATACTTTCATGCCTGAAAACACACACACACACACACATACACACACACAAAAACACCACTAAATCCTTAAATGAAACTATGTGCATGAACACCTTCACAGAGCAGTCTAAAAATCCATCTGCAGAGCAACTGCAGAACGCATAAATGCAACGTGAATAGAGATTAGACCAATTTCAATCTCAAAATCTGAGTATTTCCATCATCAGTTGCTTTGGATTAAAGTTTTATAACTCGTTCTCTTTCAATCAGGTGGGTGGTTGTTGGTGTTTGTTTTGTTTTTTTTTTTCTCCTTCTTTACTTCAGGACTCTGAAGTTTCAGACTGAAACTCCACAGCCTGTTTCCTTCCTAATTACAGAACCCTGTTAGGGCACGCAGAGAAAAGGCTGGATTTCCCTTTTAAGCCCAGGCCTGTCACTTCCTTGAAAAATAACTGCAGCAAAGGAGAGCGAGCAGCCCTGCAAGGCTTCCTGGTGAGACAAGGCAGAATTCAGCCTTCCTCTGCATTTCGAGGGCTGCGTGTGTGTTTTAAACAAAACTTTCCCGTTTAAAGGGCTTTTCTGTTACGGTGAGATCCAGCGGGGCTGATCAAAAAGCGAAGAGTAAAGTGAGCGCTGCTGGAAAAGGAGGCAAGGCAATGGGTGGCAAAAGGAGCGCTCTGAGGAGCAGCCACGCGCGCCAATCTCAGGCCTGAACTCCCCCAATATTGAGCCGCGGGCTCGAGCTGCGAGGTCCCGCCCAGACCCGTAGTGAAGCCCGCCCCGCCGTCGCTAAGCTCCGCCGCCAAGGGAGGAAACGTCGCAAAAGCTGACAGGAAACTTGGCCGCGCGTTACGACAGCGGCGGCCGCGCTTGGCGGCCGCTGGATGAGCGGGGAGTGGGAGCCGCGGCGCTGAGGAGACGCGGGGTGAGCGGCGGCAGCGTTGGCGGGCGGGGGGGCCGCGGCGGTCGCCCGGGGCCCGGGAGGGACAGGGCAAGGGCCCCGGCGGCGACGGCGGGGGGAGCGGGACGGCAGGAAGAGGCGGCGGCGGGGCGGCGAGGCGGGGCCCGGGCACCGTCTGTGCCTTTGTTCGTGGCCCCCCCGCCCCCCCCCTCGGCCGCGGGCCGTGAGGCCGCTGCCTCGGCCTTTTTCCCCCGTCCGGTCTGACGCCCTCTTCCTCGGTGGGTTTGTGTCGGTCTCTCCCGTAGGATATGGCCGAGGTACCGCCGGGGCCTAGCAGCGTCCTCTCCCCGCAGGGGGACACGCTCTCCCCCTTCCCCGGAGGAGGAGGAGGAGGGGGGGGGGCTGCTTCCTCCTCCTCCTCCTGTTCCACCTCCTCCGCCGCCGCCGCCGCCTGCACCGGGGCCCAGGACGAGGAGGCCGAAGAGGAGGAGGAGGAGGAAGAGGAGGGACCCGCGGGCGGACGGGAGCAGCAGCAAGGAGGAGGAGGAAGCAGCGACGGCGGCAAGGGGGGGCCGCAGCAGCACCGCCTCCACCACCACCACCATCACCCCCCGCACCACAACCACCAGCTCAACGGCCTCATCAGCCCCGAGCTGCGGCACCTGCGGGCCTCCCTCAAGAGCAAGATCCTGGGCTCTGAGGCAGGGGCGGCCCCCGAGGGGTTGGAGAACAAGCGAGCCGGCAAAACAATGGGCTCCGGACAGCAGCAGCAGCAGCAGCCGTCGCCCCCGGCCGCAGCACCGTGCTCGTCCCCCCTTCCCAACCACCTCCCTCCCCAGGGAAGGACTGCACCCTCTCCTCCTCCTTCTCCCGCAGCAGCAGCAGCAACAGGGGACAGGAGCCAGCCTGCTGCCACAGCTACGACTGCTGCTAAGACTGCAGCCCGCAATGGGCTGGCAGGAGGGACTGGCTTGGAGGAGGAAGAGCAGGAGGAGGGGGATGAAGGTGGGGAGGAGGAGGAGTCCTTGCTGCTGCTCTCTAGGTCCTTAGCAGCAGGCTGCAGTTTGAAAGGCTCGGGAACGGACTCTCAGCCCGAGGAGGACCTAACGATACGATACGTCCGATACGAATCAGAGCTGCAGATGCCCGATATCATGAGACTGATCACCAAAGATCTGTCTGAACCCTACTCCATTTACACGTATAGGTATTTTATCCACAACTGGCCACAACTTTGCTTTTTGGTAAGTGCTGAGGGGGAGAGGGCAAGAATTGGGAGTGGTTTAAGGCTGGGGTGGAGGCATGATTAAAGGGCTGACATGTGGAAACGCTTCTAAAATTCTTTTTATGGCTAAGAGGAAAGGCCAAGCTTTTTGGAAAGTATGTAACACTAATGGATTCTCCTTCTCACCTGAGCCTGTATAAGCAAAGCTTATGTCTGAAGTTCTTACACACCTTTTTCAGTGGTGGGGAAAGGATTTGAACACAGGGCTAGGGTCCAGGAATTCAAGGCTTCTAATCTTGGTGTTGACATTGACTTCTGTGACCTTTGGTAGCTCATTTTGTTATTCTGCCTCAGTTCCTAGGTTTGTATTTAAAAAAGAAAGTACTTAGTCCACCGGTATCTTGTGAGTGCTTAGTAATTCTTGCACAATGGTTCTCAAACTGACTTCAGCATGACTGGCATACGAATGTTGACGTGAGTAGGGGCACTGTTGAAGGTTTTGTAGACTTTTTGATCTGCTTGCTTACCCTGAGAATTTCAAGTGCAACTATATAACTTTTCAGGTGTGGTAGTATATGCACTGTACAGAAATTCTCATTTTGTTCAGGCTGTCTTGCAGTACTAATGCTACCCTTACTGTTGTGTTCTTCCTTCTGCACTGTCAAAAAGATTGTTTTAGTTGTTACCCAGACTTTCTAAATATTTAGCACTTCTTGTGGAAAGAGAACAGCCAGACCATTTTGGAACGTGTGTCTCAGCTGACAAGCGTGCTGTCAGGATAGCTATCCATGCACAGGTATATGAGACTGAGCATAAATTGGTCTGAGGGATATGTATGCACAAGAGGGGGGCTTAGCTGTGTTTGATTTACTCATTGGAAAGTTTCTCTGTCAAACAGAATGTTTTGGGGAGCGTGTGGTGCTTCCTCACTCAAGTAAATGATGAATTCTTTTCTCTTGATGCTTCAGTTAAGGCAGGACACCACTCTGACAGATATGGTTTAGCCAGAGTCAAGATACCCTTTTATTCAATGGTACCTCTGTAAGATTTTAATTGGATAGGAGTACAGAAGGTGAAGCTAATGGAATCCATCTGGCCTTAAACTTCCTAAATGTTCTTAGTTTAGGATGTGGTGTAATTTATAGTGGGATTTATATGATTTATAGGAGGGTTTTCAGAAATGTGCCTCTTACAGTCCTGAAGAGGGAATACAGTACGATTGATTACAGGAGGTTGACCAGAGTGTTACCATCTGGAACAACATAAAAATAAAAAATTTGAAAATATTCTTCAATACGTAGTTGTGCTGATCAGAGTAGAGTGGTAATTTTTCAAGTGTAGTGCCTGCACCTAGCTATGTGTGTGACTGATTTGCTTCATCTTGGAAAGAAATGCTTTTGAACTACAAATGTCTGTACTTGCAGCATCAGGTGTGCCTTCAGTAATGCCGGCATGGTGTTGGATACTATTAGAGCATCATGCATCTCTTTACTTTGCCACTCAAGGAGCAGTGGCAAACTGTTCAATTGCACTAAAACAGCTTATTTCTAATATATTTTTGATTGCATTCCAGGAACAAGGTTTTACTCAAGGAAAGGAAGTTATCCTAAGTCTATTTTGTAGCGACAGCTTCTTTTAATAGTCTTAAACAATCAACAGAACTTTATTTGAACTCTGTAATTTTACTCAGTTTTGCCATTTTTTTTGAAGGGTGGAACGATAGGAAGCGTGTAAAACAGTAGAAAAGATGTCTAAAGCTGTTAGCAAATAGTTTTACGTGCATAATAATTTGAAGCTCTTCCAGTATCCTGAGTCACTTGATATATTTCTGTGACTGATTTTGGTGTTTTTAAGGCTTGTTTAGTGGTTGTCATGAAGACTTTCTGTTCTATAAAATTGAATTTGTTTCTGCAGTTAATGGATTCTCGAACTACTTCTATCTAATAACTCTTTAAAATATTTATCTTCAGCAGGAACTGCATATTCCAATTAGCAAGAACAATGTCAGGTTGGTGCTCGGAAGGATAGCACCTGATCCCACAGAATCATTTGTCTTTAATGCCTCACAGCCTCATACCCTTCTGGTTTCAGGTTTTGCTTTGGCTTTGATTCTTCTTGGGTACAGGGCTTAGACTGTAACTTGCTTGTATTTGAGGGGAAAAACTGTAGTATTTCTATCAGTTTAGTTACTGAATTTCACCACTGCTGCTGTTCTTGAGGTCCTCTAATGCAATACTCTGAGGTCTTCATTGCACTGTGATGGGGTCCCCTCCTCAACAGCATGAGAGGAAAGAACTAATTCTGTTTAAATGGACAGGATGTCTCTCTTCCTTAAATGATCAGCAGTTCTCCCTTGCTGATGTATTCAGTAAACAATCTTAAATGTTGTAATTCTGCTATGTGGCATTTTAGATCCCTGACAATGCAGAGCTTTTCCAGGCGAATTAATAACATTATTCTTCTGGATGATGACCTCGTGGGTTTGAAGCTTGCTGAGCTTTGGCTTGGCCTTTGCAAGGTGATGTGACTTAACAGCTAGTGCCAATCATAGGGCTGCTTGCTGCTTCTGGTTCAAGCATCTTGTCCTCACCTGTGCAAACTTTTAATTTATCTGATTTGAGAAGTTAAGCTAGCTCCAGTGCCCAACCATACATTCATACATGTGTGTTTGAGGGGATATAAGTGTCTTAGAGTTAAGTTTCAGCTGGTTTAGCTCTCTAAACATATTCATAGCAGTATGACACAAGCACTGGTGTTGGTGCAAAGAAGAGAGGTGAGAATACACAGCTGGGGGGAAGGCTGGGACCAACCCTCACCAATCGCTAGCATGGTTTTGCAGTATCAAATCATTTCCTAGCTATACACTCAAAAACAAGTTCACATTCTACTTTTAAAGGGTCTAGAAAACCATCAAAACCCATCATTTAACATCAGATGAATTTGTGTAACCATATTCCTGGCCTTTGAGTTAAAACATTGAGAGTTCGTGATAAATAGCTCTGGTATGGGACACTGCTGCATTATCTGACTGAGCTGTAGCAAGATAACAGCCTTCTCCTCCGTAAGTTGTGACTGGATGCTTAAGCTTAGATTCCTCCTGTCTTTGGAAGAGCAGGTGTGGGTGTGCTGGGTGTGGGTGCCCTACAAATGCTTGGGTTTTATTTGTTCCCAGGAGCTTTGTCAGCCCATTTTCTCTTCAGATGACCTACAGTAACCACTGCTGTCAGACATGAGAGAGGAGAGGGCTATCTTTCTGTTTCACTCTTTAAGCATTGCCACAGCTTTGTCCCTGTATTGATTGTAAGTGCATCTTTGAAGCTGTAGCTGTGTTTGCAAGTGTTTTTGCAGATTCTAGAAAGCGTTCAAACTCCTTCCATTTGGAACTGATAAGTTACGTATTGAAAAAAAAACTGTTTCCCAAATATTGTAGCGTGGGAGAGGTGAGCTTGGGAAACCTTGCTTGTTCCAAAGTTTGGGTAAGAGAGGATATAATAACAGTAGAGTTCTGACTGAGTGTTGTAATCTCTCCTTTATTCATAGCTGCAGAATCACAGCTCTGTTCAGCCACCTTTTAAGAAAAATCTGGAAAATGCATGCTTTTATTGGGTTCTGAACTTTGCCAGTAGCTATAGCAGCGATTATAATTTAAACTTTAACAATTTTAAAATAAGCAATTAATTCCATATACGTGGTCTTAGATGGGCTGTAAATCCTAAACAGCCATGGTTAAGATCCTTTTTTTTTTTTTTTTTTTTTTCTACTGATACTTCACTTTTTGTCTCATTGGATTTCATTTATGATTTTCTATGCTTCACGTTCAAATTAAAGACTTATAATAAATCATCTCTGTTTTTTCAGTTTTAGAATGCTTGGGGGAATAAAAGAAGAACCAGAAAAGTTAGGGAACTGCATGGGGAGTCCTACCAGCCTCATGGCAGACCTAGGAAGGCATTCTGTCGTATCCATATGCACTGCCAATTTGCAAACTGCTGCAATTCCTCTGTATTCCAGTTTCCTCTTGGGAATGATCACGGTTTGAGACGCTGTGCTGCTTCTTCCTCCAACAGGCTTTGTGAAGGGTTCAGACTTTGTAGTGTATGTGTATTTAACAGCAGCTAGTGGAGCTCTTTTGGCATTGAATTGCACAGGAAGGAATTACTCGTGTCCAGTTTCATAGAGTGGAAGCAGGGAGAGTGACTTTGTGATTTGCCCAGAGCTGTAAAGAGCTCTGACTGAACTGCCAGACTGCAGGTTAAAACCATTAGCCTAAATGTATTCCTTAATAGCATTTGGTAACATGATCATTAAATGTAAGCCAAAGATTCGTACCGAGCTGTTCCTGTGATACTCTGGGATGGATTTTAGTGCCTGTGTGGAAAAGGAACCTGCAGTAGTGCAGGTTCTACTGCATTTGAATTGCAAACTATTCCTCTTTTAGGGGCAAGTTGTTTGGTTTAGTCATCTTTAAGTGGAACTCTGAGTCCAAAAGGCACACTGAGGCAATGGCTGACAGATGCAGTGCCACCTTTGCCAATGAAACTGGTGCCAGTTGTTTAATTATAAGAGAGGCAATGTTCTTGCTGATTTATAAACATCTGTGTTAACTCTGGTCATGTGTGGTTGCAATACAAAGGTTTTAAAATCTAGTTTGATTTGAACTTATTCATAAGAACAAAGTTGATGTAAATATTAGATTTGAATATGTGTGTGTTAGTGTTGCTGAGAACTTAGGACTGAAGTAAATCTTATAGCACTCTGTGGGGCTTATGATATATCATGGTAAGTTGGGCTGAATTCTGTTTGTGGAAACCTGTGTGCTTAGAAGTATTTTCATGTACTTGAAAAGAATATTTGTCCTATGATAGTCTTCTCATACATGATGTTGTATAGGAACTACTTTTTCTCCTTCCTTCCCACAACTCTCATTCTTTTTTCTTTTCCCCTGTATTTACACAGCTAAACGTTTTTCCAAAGAAAAAATATGACCAAGTTTTACTTCACATTTTAGATTTGTTTCCAGCTTTAGGTAAGGTTGGAGAGAAGGAGAAAGGAGAAGAAAGGCAACAAGAAAACTCAGGCTGCAGTGCTCAGTATGGAAGTGGAGCAGTCAGAGGTGAAGGGGCAGACTCACCTGCTCCGAGACAGAAAGACAGATTTAAGTGTTCTAGGAAGTGGTAACGAAGTGATACTGTATGCAACTTTGTGGCAACATCAGTGGGAATTTCCTTTGATTGCTGCAACAAAATTATTTGCTGATCATTTAATGTTTAATGTGAGTACATGTTTAATGAAAGTAGGTTTTTTGGGAAGTAGTTCTAACAAGAAAAAAAGCAAATCTGCAGTTGTCTGAGATGGTGCTACTCCTGAATGGTGAGGAGGAAAAGAATCAAGTGCCAGTTCGTGCTCTTTTTTTCTTTTAAAGCAAAGTATAAGATTACATCTAGGTACTCAGCATAATTATAGCAATGTTATGAAGTGTCTGATGATACTCTTTAACTCCCTGCTTTTCTCAGGTCTGAGCAGGGATAGATTTGCCTTGAGCTGATACTTTGCATGCAGTTTTTGTATAAGTACAGCTTTTCTTTTCTACGAAATGAAGGTGTGTTTTAGAACAAACAAAAGACTGCTTGGAGGCTGTGTATTTCAGTCCACTTAGATCATGTTTCATTTGTTGTTTTAAAAATTACAGGTTTAGATTGTTCAGGGTTGTTTTAAAAATTACTGATTTATATTGTTCAGGGTTGTTCTCGGGTGCTGTTAGAAAAATATATATTTTTGCCAAATGAAAACTTAGCTATATTTATAATTATGTTTGCCTGACGAGCTCAAACCATATTAGATGTGTTGTTAGGCTCACGCTGCATCATAGTGTTACAGAACTGCAGCTCATTCATTTGGGGCCGTTTCCTGTCACCTTCTAATGGGCTTCTGGCTGACAGCTGGCTTGTTTAATAACCCACTGTCCAAATGGGGAGCTGGAAGCCATCACACTTCAGGCAGAAAACCTGCGGATTGGTGCCTGTGGTACCATCTCTAAGAGCCTTCTGCCTGTAGATTCTTATCCTACAAGCTGCACAGTGAAACGTTCTGTTTACAGAGTTCCTACCAGAGACTTTGGGGAGACAAGCACTGGAGGCCTGGTAATACTGGCTCAGGCAGGTCTTTTTTGTTTGATGTCTCTTAGTGCTGTGAATTTGGATTATCCAGAAGCTGTTGTGCTAGCACATGCTTGTGCCAATCATGTGCTGTAGGCCTGGTTTAGGAGGCACGCGTGAGCGGAAGGCTGGTTCTCCCTGCAGATACAGGTCTCAGAGTTCTGAGGATCCACTTACACACCATGCATGCAATCTTCAGCTTCTTTTTTATCTGTCAATCTTTCTCTGAATAAACAGTAATAATTCATACTCTTTTTGGATGCTGCCTTGCTCTGTAGCATTATTTACTTTACTGCTGTCGGTTCTAATGTCATTAGTCTCTCATGCTGCCTAGTCATTCAGTTAACATATGACTCTAATGTATTTCATGGTAGGTTTTTTTGTGTGTGAATGGTTTGATAAGGGGAGGGGTTAGGATCTTTGAGTATTTTTTTCTTCTTATTATTTCAGAATGTCTCCTTAACCACACATTTTGTGATGATTGGATCTGTCAGTGCATAGCTCGTAGTAAATAAAATCTCAGAACAGTGAAAATGTGTGACATTAACTGGATGCTTTTGTTTGTTTGTTTATTGCTGGGATGTCCCACGACTGAAAATGACCATTTCTAAAGATTAAATGCAAAGACATTTTTCTCTGATGTGTTATGACCATGACATAAACACCAGATAAAACTTAAGCATATTACCCACCCAGCCATTGCACTTGAAAATTCAGATCACAGTAAAGAGCTTTTTACTTTGTGGCAGCACATGGGGAAGGATCTATGTCTTAACCTGGTCTTTATCTCTTTTCTACCCCGTTCTGTCCCAGATGTTCATGTTGGTAGACTTCGTAGAGTAATACTGCAGTTCTCTCCTGGACAATTCGTTGCCTGTTGATGGACTGTAATTTTATTTTAAGATGATAGAGAAATAAGTTTGTAGCTCTGGAAACATTCTTAAAACTGACTTGGTTGTTGTACACAAGCAAATTTTGTACAGCTGTTTCATTTTAAATGTACTGGTTTACTAATTCTGGTAGCACTGCAGATCATAAACTGAGAATACATACCTATATGTTTGTCTTTAAGGCCATGGTAGGGGAAGAGTGTGTAGGTGCCATCGTCTGCAAGCTGGATATGCACAAAAAGATGTTCCGCAGAGGTTATATAGCCATGTTAGCAGTGGATTCCAAATACAGAAGAAAAGGAATTGGTAAGAAGAGCCTTTTTGTTGTTATTTCTTACTTATATCCTACATTGTTGGGGTAAACATAGGTGCATAAAGATTGAAGCAGAGCTGCACTTCTAGATGTGGTGGTTTGCTGTCATCCTTGCCTTGCTCATCTACACAAAGTCCCCAGTGTCTTTTTCCATTCAGCTGAAATAACCTGAAGTGCCCATTCCACACGAGCTTTACATCTGGTTTATGAAGCTAAAATGAAAGGCATTCAGCAGCCACTTACCTCTGCAAATTACCACCATCAAATAACTGCAGGAATTGCTTTTCATTTTTATATGTGCTTTCATAACTTTGTCTTTGTTGTGTTCAGTGTATTCATATATATATATATATATATATTTTTTTTTCCCCAGTGGATATGTCCCCTGGTTTTCCCCTGTGAATTATGTATATATTGCCCACTGGGGAGAACATATGTAGTTCATTGCTGTATTAATGCTTGAAAAATAGTTGTGTATTCCTGCTTGAACAACCAAAATGGAGAGCTGTTTTGATGGGAAGTCACACAATGAAATAAACAGCTCTTGGCAGAGAGATTTGCCTTCATTGATCACTTTTTGCTCTATTGGAAGGGATTTTCCTCCTTTAATCAAGCCAGCTAGGAAACGTGGTGTTAGGTTTTGAGTTTGTTATTATGAAGTTACATTTTGTAACATCTTTAACTTGAAAATTATCGTGACTCTTTTGATGCAGTTCAGAAGCTCTTCTTGGTGTCTGTAGTGGAGCAGAAGGAAGAGGATAGTGAGAAATGGTTCTCTCCTTTCCTTTTAGCTGAGTCATGAAGCAGCCTGCTGTGTTTTAGTTGCAGGTGCTTGGATTCATAAGTAAATAAGAACTAATGCTGTTCTTAAGATCTCTACAAGATTTTTCCTTTGCTTTAGTCAGATCATTATTTTTAGAGTTATATAAATAAAATTTATACTTAACATTTTGCTTACTTTAGTATTATGTAAATGCTAACATCTATCCTGCATTTATCATCTTGATGTTGCTCAAAGCATGCTGTTAATCTGAAGGTGTTTTATATGCAGTTTTGTTCAGTGAAAACCTTAATTGATTAAAGTTCTGAGGATACTTGAAAACAATCTCTAGATTCCTTGGGGTTCTTTTTCCTTTTCCTTAGCCTTCTTATGGAAGTGACATTTATGCAATTTCATTGCACAGCAGTTTTTTTCCAGTAATAACTTTGAAATCAACTTTCAATTTCACCCCAATTCTACAGACAGGTAGGGATATCGCATTCGTAGAACTGTCGTGAAATAGATGAGAAATAATGATAAATAATTCAATTTAATGCTTGACTGAAGGGAAGGGGTGGGCTTCGACCACTTTATTAGTTACTGGCAAATCCAAATGGGGAGTGAGCTGCAAGAAAAGTGGTTTCATAAGTTCTGTTGCTAGTAGAAGTATTTGTTTTAGTAAGAGGAAATTCCCTTGGAAGATGAATGCCCTTCGAGTACATGCCAGCAGATTTTGCCTTTAAATGCAGCAAAAGGGAATGAATCATATTTTGGAAGGCTATATATAACACCATGTTAAACATAGAAGCCTGTTTCTAATATCCTTGCGTTAGAAGACTTTTGCATTCAAGCTGAGTCTCTGGATTACTTTAGAGATGATTTCAGTATTCAAACTTGAGACTGCAACTTGACTGCAACTTCTTGTTACATTCTTTCCTCCCTAATTTCCCCTGATGTCACAGCACGTAGGTAGTACAGGTTAGTTGTGTATAAACTGACATTTCTTGCACGTCCATTCTAATTAATACTTACTGAAATCTGTGTTTCAGGTACAAACTTGGTTAAGAAAGCTATTTATGCTATGGTCGAAGGAGATTGTGATGAGGTAAGATCTCATAATTAAAAACTTTCATATTGTTTATGGTTTGTGTTTTCCCATGTATGAATTTGTTTCACAGATTTGTCTTTTAATTTCACAGGAATGTGTTTTGGGTGGGAGGTGAGTTGGTAATGCGCTCTTTCTTTTATAATAGAAGGGAAAAAAGCCTCAAAAACATATGGCATAAATAAAATAACTTTCTAAATTTGTCATAAATACTCAAGTGCAGTGTTTCAGGTTCTGTTTTACATTGCAAAGCTGCCTCAGCCTTCAGTTGTTGGCATATTTTCTTCTTAAGAGTCAACTTTAGGTTCACTTGACCAGTGTAACTTGCATGTTGTTGTAATATTTCCATGCTTTCAGAATACACAAGATATTGGAACAGTACATGCTGTAATAGTGCAGATTATAGTTTTATTGCAGCAAGTAGTCAGGTTACTTCAACAATACTGAAGCTGTATCACATAGCACTGAGTTCTGATGATTTAGCATGGCAGTGAAGGAAAGTGACTTAATTACTGTCAGGCTTTTTCTCTGGCCTATTTGTTAGTCTTATCTTTTATCAGATTATAGTTCTATGTGGTTTTTTTCTTATTTTTTTTTCTTTTTTAATGTATGAAGCAACTATCTTTATGTTCCCTGTTTAACTTGTGAGGAACTCCCCTTGTAACCAATCTCCTTAATCCAGTTAGCTGATTCTTTAACTTCCATCTGCTTGCTACAGTGCAGTTGTTAGCTTATTCCTGACATCTGAACACTATGTCATTTCAATGTATCATTGTTAATGATCCTTTGTTACCTCATCTCACTCCATTCCCTTAGTTGTCCATAGAATCATGGAAATGCTCAGCTTGGAAAAGACCTTCAAGATCAAGTCCAACCACAAGCTAACCATACTACCCTAACTCTAACCACCCTCTGCTAAATCATGTCCCTGAGCACCACATCCAAACTGTTTTTAAACACATCCAGGGCTGGTGACTCAACCACCTCCCTGGGGAGCCCATTCCAGTGCTTAACTACCCTTTCTGTAAAGAAGTGGTTCCTGATAGCCAACCTAAACTTCCTGGTGCAACTTGAGGCCATTTCCCCTTATTCTGTCACCAGTGAGAGGAAACTAACCCCTCTCTCACTGCAGTCATCTTTCAGGTATTTGAAGAGAGCAGTTTTCTGGTGTCTTTTTTTTTTTTTTTTCTTCTACCATTTGTTGTATCCAGGCAGTGTACTGCAGTCTAAGAGTTCTGTAATTGCTCAAGTTCTTTGTTTTGTCTTGATGTTCTTATCATATGTACTGTGCTTTTCTCTATTTTCCTACTTGCTACCTTGAACACATCTTTTCCACTGCTTTCCACTGTGGTTTTGAATTCATTTGCAACTGCTACATATCTGAGATTTGAGGAACGAAGGGGAAAAAAAAGTCTATCAGTGTACTGTCATCACACTGGGAGAAATAAGATGCAGGGTCTTGAAGCCTGCTGCTGTTAGAGAGTCAGTAGCTGAACTTTGTGTCTCTACCCAGGCCACCAGAGTTGCAGTGCTCCCTGTATTATTTATGTGTGTGTGTGTACTACTTCTCCCATAGTGTTGTTTTTATACTGGACTATCTTTGAGGTATACACTTAATGAGCTCTCCTGTGTCATTTTTCTTTCCCCCACCTGCTTTAATAATAATGCAAGAGTCTTTCTTACCATTACTTAAAATAGACGTGGTAAGGATTGCAGGCTACTCTGCAGTAAGACCTCATTAAGCCTTAGTCATAGATTTTCATCTTTAGTCTTGTGTAAATGCTTATAATAAAATCTTGGGTCATTTTTCAGGCTTTTTGCTGTCCCTATTTAATCAAATGTGCTTCAGTGCAAGCTCTTTAAAGTGTGTGCTGGACGGGTGCAGGCATGTTTCACTCCCAGAAATAACATAAGTGTTTGTGGCATGATGATTCTGAACTAATCATGCCATGCTTCTTGGGGGCTTTTGCATCAGCCTGGTTTTATACTGGTACAAACTTTTGAAATGGGAACTCATGTCCAGGCAATGAGGAGCACAAGCAGAGTGTATTTCTGACTTCCTATAACACCAGTTGGCAGAGGCATGCCCAGAGTAATACAGTGTGTTAATGCTTAACATACAGGTAATGTACAGCCAATAGGAAGCATATTCCTTTCCTTTAGCAGAAACTATAGGTTTCTTCCTGGTGTGTGGTACAACAATACCAGTGTTTACTTGTTGCATGTGGTAGATTGCTGAGAAATTGTCAGTGGTGACCAGGATTTGAAAGATCCAGTTAGCCACCTGCTATTTAAAGCTCTCAGACAGAGCTGAGAAATTTACCTTCACCATTTATTACAGCAGTTGCTGGGGGGGAGGGAAACAGTTTCTGTCCATCTGATTGATGCCTGGCTGATGAAGCAGTGTGTGACAGTGACTGCTCTTTGTGAGGTGTGTAAATAGTTTCTCTCTGCTGCTTTTAACTTGTTTTTCTACATCCCTTCATAAAATCAAAAGCATGATGGAAATACGAAGATGCTGTTGATACAAAAGAGATTCCAGAGAGTATTTTTGAATTGCAAACTCGCTTAATGATTTTCTATCATTAAAAACAGGAACATGGACCTATGATTGTCACTGAAATTTTCCAAAAGCTGTTTGTAATCTTTTCCCTTCAGTCTAATTACAGAATAGTTGCAATCAATTATTTAGTAACTTGTGACGTATAATCTGATAAATACTTGGTTCAGTGTAGTCCTTCATAAAGTATCACAGATTTTAGACTTCCTGGGAAGCCTTGCAAAAGATGTGTGTGCCAACTCCAGCAAATAGAGCATCTGGCTGCCTGTTGTACATTTGTTTGGCCTTTATGACAAGCACTTTTCTTAAGTTATGTTACTTAACATTGTCACACGGAGCTGCTCCATCCCTTAATCAGAATAAGGAAAGAAAGAGTTGTTTGTTCCCATGTAGACTTTCCATCTGTAACAAATGACTGTAAGTAATCTGCATATGATTATTTACCTCATGTTGCATTATTTTAGCACCATGTAACTACTAACCAATCAAAATAAGACTTGAATAAGTGGAGCTCTTCAGAACTTTTTTGGCAAAGCGTGGAAAGGAGTTATGACTTCTTCTGAGTATTCCTATGAAACTTTAAAATGTTTTAAAGTCAGATTTTTCAGACTTCAGCACCAGGTGTGTCTTTCTAATTCAGTGTCATGCTTCTAAGAGTGATGGATTTTTATATAATCCTATTTGAAATTATCAAACTCTTGGCATCTTTAGCTTTTTTGAATCTACAGATCATTTTGTATAAGTTTTATATTTGAGATACTGCCTGTCTTTAAATGGTAAGTCAGTCAATCTGATGAAGGATGCTGGACAAGCACCCACAGCTTGAATCTCACAATAGGCCAAGCTTATTTGTAGGAATAGCGGCCTCTTCTGTGAGTGCTGAAAGAGTTATTTTCCTTATTAGTTTATTTGATTTGGCTGTATTATGTGATTTGGTTTCTGAACTTGAGTGCATTCAGGATTTGAGCTGAAAAAGCAAGGAAGCTTGACCTCCTTTTTTTCCTTCAGTTCAGGTAAACTAGGTACAAGAAGGTAATAACAGGAAACATTATGTTCCATTCTTATAGGATATTCCTTTTTTCTAAAACCAGTTAAAATTGACCAGAGTTGAGATGGTAACTGTAAGTTTTTCTTATTTTGGGCATAAGAGAAAATAATGGCCTACAAAAAGTTGCAGAAAATCGTGTTCCAACCCGGTCAGACCTTACTGATCTACAGGAGTAGATGGGTTGCATTATGAGAAGACTTAATAGGCACGTTTGCAAAATAAAATAGACAAATATTAAAGTAACAATTGAAGATCTTGAGCTTGATTGAAGAGAAGAATCCTTCACAAAATCAGACTAACAGCGCACGTATAAATCTTAGGTGTTTCCTTACTAGATCCAGGAGTGTGTCTTAGCCCTCTGTGAGATCAAGGCACTATGTTGAGATCAAGGAATTATTGTTCATTGTGCTGAGTGTTTCTTAGAAATACCAGAACAAATCTGATGCATTAGCTTTCAAGATGAGCACTTGCTAGGATTCCAGCAAACCTGAATTTCAACATATAACCCCTCCCTTGGGTCTGCAGTGTTGGAAGTCTTCTAGCACTGCAAAGTATGCAAGCTTGCAGTTGAATACAGACATGTTATATCACTCTGCCAGAATAAAGAACTTTAGTGCAAGTGAATGCCATTTGTAGGCAGAGTTCAAATAAGAACTTCCTGCATTGTGAATTTACATGGGTCACATTTCCTGTTTGGCATAATGCTTTCTTTTAATTTGAACTAAGAAGTTGTACAGTGTGCAATACTCGTGTAGAAAAGAGGAACTCTTCAGGTAAACTATTGCATTGCCATAATTGGTGATAGCTTGAAAGTTATTCATTTTAATAGATTGAAGTTGGTAATAGTAATCAATCAAGTTGTAAGGCCTGATAGTACTATTGCATGAGGTGCCAGCAAGAGAAATTCAATCTCTAGTTCTTTAAGACAAGAATTTGCTTGTCTTAAGAGTGCAGGTACAATAGACTATTCTGTAATTTAAGAACTACAGCTATTAATATTTTAGTGTTTGTTCTAGAAAAACTTCTTTTAAGTCTTATTTTCCTCCAGTGTGTGTTGTTCACTGTTAGCTCACCCTTGCAGTTCTTACAACAATCACAAATTAAAAAGCACAGGGGGAATTGTCCATAGGAACATCTGAGTGGCTTGAAACTTAAGTAATGCTCAAGTACATAAAGAAAGCAGATTTTTCAACCTTACTGAAGGAAATCAGTGTAAATGCTAGTAACCTCAGATGCAAAGAGCAAACATGATGGGGAGAAAATTGAGTTGTTTTTCTGATAGTTTGCTTTATGAAGTAGCTTGGTAGTGAACCTAGTGAGCTGGCAGAAGAGCTGAGGGGGAGTGGAAATGCATGCCTGAAGGCCAACAGTCTTCAAGGTAGGTTAGCTTAAACTGCTCTACAAATACAGGCTAGCATTTTTAATTTAAAACAGAACAACAGCAACAAAAAACTTCCTCCTTTTGGAAGGTGAGGGAGTCTTAGGTTCTGAGATAGACTAGTTTACTTTTTTTTTTTAACTGGGATTTTTGTGTAGAGTGGTGGGCATCAAATACTGCTTTAGGTGTAGCCATTAGTGGTCTTGTACCTGCACTGCTCACTGGCTTGCTGCATAAATTTCTTGGAATGTCCTTCTACAGTGTCCATCAGCTCTTGTTTAATATGTGAATGTAGTTGTCTGGGGGATATTAGTATCAGTTTATTAGTTCTGCCAGTGTTCTTAAGCAGCTGTGGTCAATCCTTAACAGTAGAATCTCTCAATAACTGAGGTGGACAGCAGTGAACAAATTCTCAGTGGTTGGAATGGGTGTATTGCTTACCAGGTGAGGTGTGCCATAGCTCTGTTCATTGTGTTTGGAAAAAAATTGGCAAAAATAATTCAGAGGGATGTACTTCAACAGTTTAACTTCTTGTTAAACTGGTCTGGTATGAAATGTGGAGGTTGGAGGCCCTGCCTGTGGTAGGGGTTGGAGCTTCATGATCCTTGAGGTCCCTTCCAACCCAAGCCATTCTGTGATTCTGTGATTGTTAATGCCAGTGTAGTTTTTGGGCAGTACTTGAGGCTGCTGGGACACTTTTCAGTCTTTGCTTTCCATGAACTACACGTGGGTTTGGTGTGAGCTATTGGTGACAAGCCAAAAGAAAAAAAAAGAAAAGATATAAAAAGGAAAGAGCTGCTCTTTCTTCCTTGCCAAGCTAGTTGGGAACAATAAATGACCAAGAAGTTTTAATCTTCTGAAACCAATGCATTACTTGAAATGTAATGATGTGCCTTTTACTTGCTCGCTATAATCAATTACTTCCAGCTCAGGCCTCTCTTGCAACAGCTTTGCTCTCTGTAAGTTTTGATGTGCCCATTGGCATATGAGGAATTTTGGTATGGGCCATCCAAGAAGCCCTGAACAGGACCCTGTGAACCTGGGATCTGCCTGGTGTGTGCATTCTGGGATGAGTCTGAGTCCTTGTGCTGAGCACAGATATGCATTATAAACATTAGATTTGATGGCGGGGCACAGAATGAAGGAGTTTGTATCTAGGTCTAAATCCTTCAAATTAGAGGTGAGAGATGTTCAGGGGTGAAATATAATTCACTGCATACCAAGTTCTTATAATGTGTAGAAGTTCTGGGCAGGCTGGTGTGGTGGTTGGCGACCCTGCACATAGCAGGGGGTTGGAACTAGATGAGCATTGTGGTCCTTTTCAATTTTCAACCCAGGCCATTCTAGGATTCATTCCAAGTATGTGTTTGTGTTCAAGAAACGTGTAGTTGTTACACTGAGGGATGTGGTTTAGTGGGAGATATTGGTGGTAGGTGGATGGTTGGACTGGCTTTAGAGGTCTTTTCCAATCTTGGTGATTCTATGATTTGGACCCTGCACTGTTCAATTGGTATTCTTATTTTTTCTTATGTTTCATTGCTATCAGATAATGGTTTGAAACGCTGTTCACAGCAAACAAAATCTTGAGATGAATGAAACTTGCTTACAGCTACTGTTAACTGCTATTTTCTTTTAAATGTGAGGATTGAAGGGGGAGTTGTTTGTATAAACGAGGACTTGAAATATTGATTCCAGCAATTGCTCTGAAGTGTACCTTTAAATACCAACTTTGGGATTTGTTCGGTTGTGACGTAACAGCTTTCTCATACATGCTTTCTCTTTTTTCTCTTGAAGGTTGTATTGGAAACAGAAATCACAAATAAGTCTGCTTTGAAACTTTATGAAAACCTTGGGTTTGTGCGAGACAAGAGGCTGTTCAGATACTATTTAAATGGAGTTGATGCACTGCGTCTTAAACTATGGCTGCGTTAAAAGAATCCATCACATCAAGCAACTGACGTCCCAACAGCGCAGAGTTGTCCTTTGCATGCAATGCAATTTGTACAAAATTGCTTTGCAGGTGGACTTAGTAATTTCCATGCAGCTCTTATCTGTCAGTGTCTCATTTGAGTGTCGCACATATTTGTTGCACTTTGGCATGGCGCATTTGTTCCGAATTAAAGCCGATTGTTTCAAACTTCGAGTTCTTTTGGTACCAGCAAGATGTGCCACTTGATAGCCAAGATAGGTTTGTTTATTTGCAAGTCTACTGACTGTATTACATACACAGTGAACATTTTATTAAAGAACCTGTTATGTGGAACACAACTTTTGGTTCCCGAAAAAAAAAAAAAAAAAGCCAATGTAGATTGTAAAATTCTATAAGTATACTAACATTTCATACAAAAAAAGAAAAAAAAAATTGCCATAGTTTTCTGGAAAAAGGCTTCAATTTTAGGTTTTATTTTTCAATATTGAATTTTCCATTCTTAAATATTGGTACCTCAGTGATTAGTGAATGAAAAAATGTATTGTAGGGTGGGGTGTGTGTTACAATGAGTAACAGTAACAATTAAATTGCGTCTGCCAGTGCCTGTATAGATAAGTATATTTGTCTTCACCTCTAAGTTTGGAGTGCATGCTTTTATTCTTTTACTTTCTTCAATTGTCTCTGCAAGAAAAAATTCTGCTTTTATTTAAATTCTGGATTTGATAATAAATTATTTCAGATTTTTATGATTTGGATACTTCTCCCAAACGAGGGTTTGGAAGGCCCTTCTTTTCTTATAGCAGGAAGTGTAAGCTATTTTGAAATCCTTGAGTAGCTGCTAAAAGAGAACCTGATGTTGCCAGTAAATCTCTGCTGGTTTTGGATGCACTTTTTTCTTTAAAAGAGTGAGGGACTTTTAAAAGAAGATATAGAAAATTAATGTAAATTGGTATGATTTTATTTAATCAAAATTATCACTAGAAGCTCTGAAAAACAGCTATTTTAAAATAGTTTGAACAATTTTTTTTTTTTTCAGATTGCTTTGCTTCAGTGTTCTAAAATGCTTCAATCTTTGGTTCTTGGTCTTGGAAATAAATTTCAAGGTGTATTGTATCCATTTTTAGCTGCTCTCATTTTCTCTAAACTTACATGAGCTAAATTATTGGGGGATTTTTTTTTTCCTTCCAAAATCAAAGCGATGGGGAAGAGATTTCTCTTTCTCTTCCTCCTCCTCTCTCTCACTTTCTGTCTCAATTGGGCTTACATAGGTTTTACCAATACCCATCAATCTGTTCAGTAATTACAGTGTCTAGGCTTTCTTGTTCAGCGTGACTATATAGCTCAGTTCTATGAATCGGTTGGTTGGGATTTTTATTTTTATTTTATTTTTATTTTTCCTCCACTTCAAAATAAAATATTAGTTGACTTCTGGAAGAGTCTGGGGGGGGGGGGAAAAAGGATGAGCTTTCAGTGAATCTGCTCTTTGGTAGTTGAGCGTACTCTTCAGATTTGCCTTACTACACTTATTTTTTTTTTTTCTTAAGGGTTTGGTTTGAGTCTTTTTTTGTTGTTGTTTTGTTTATATTAATTACTGTACATTAAAAAAAAAAATACCAGAAACAAAAAAAACCCCTACCTCCATTAACATGTGGAAAAGATCCCTGTGCAGGAAAACTGGATTTAAAGGAAAGCCTTATTTTGCGCAGACCGATCGCAAGTGGTGATGGGCATTTCTTACCAAGTACCAATGGTGAGTTGTATTTGAAAATAAAGACTTTTAATAGAAATTGGCCCTTCTGAGTTTTCTGCCTGGAAACCCTGTGTTTCTGAGAGGGCTTGTTTCCCCTCAGTAAGGAAAACTCGCTTAAAATGGTGCCTGAATCAGTGCTGTGAACTGGAATCTTATTTGCAGAGTTCAGAGCAAAGCCTTCTGTTCAAATTTCCCTAACCCCTCTGGTTTGCCAGTTATTTAGAGCAGTTCTTCAGGAGGTGAAGGCTTAAGTGTTGGGAATGCTGAATTGATGGAAACAGGCTTTTCCCAGATGTACTCAAGTTGTCTGGGAAGTAACGCCTGCTCTGGCTTGCTTGAACTAAGGAGGCAGATAAGAGAAGCTTCGTTCCTTGTTAGCAGCTGCTGGGCTGCAAACTGCAGAGTAGGCTATCTTGTGTGTCTGCTGATGTTTAAAAACTGAAAAGCCAGACAAGCAAGTTTTCTGGAGGTTAATATTTAAGCTGTGGGTGTCTTGAGTTTGAGAGCAGACTTGAAACTTAACCTACGTCACTTTTTGTGACGAAAAATACCAGCACTGCTGAGCAAACTTCAGATACAGTTCTGTTTCTTGTAAGAAGTAATTCATTCTTACCATGCCATCTTCGAAAAGGCTGCGCAAAATAGGTGTGTGTTTCTTTTCAAAGAGCACATTGCCTGAAAGGTTCTCATTTTGCTGCTGTGTAACACACAGTTCACTACGGAAGAGACTGAAGCTGTATGCGTTGGCTTATATTAAATGGAACAGATTTATTCTCTGTGTTGCTTGGAATTGGGTCTCAAGTGGGAAGTCAAGAGTTGCAGAGAGATGAAAACAGATGTTCAAAACGAATCTAGCAAAAAGGAGTTTGGTTATTTCTCGTGTCTGTTGTTAAAACACAGTCCACTCCCCCTTACCTTTTGCATTGACAAATCTAACTAAGGAGTTTTTATTTGGATTTGCCCAAACACTGCTGTTTGCTGACATGTCAGGTTTGGATATTTGCGTTATGTTGGGTTTTTTTGTTGTTTTTTTTTTCTCCTTTTTTTTTTTTTTTTTCTTTTAAGGAAATGATCAGGTTCATCACCTACAAGAAAAGAAGAAAAGCAGGCATAGTCTAATTGGCATTGCATAGTGCATCACAAACTTTTCCAGGGCACCACAAGGCATTGCTCAAACCGAGTGCTTTGTTCAAAATGTTCAGGTCTTGTATAAGCATTGCAACCTGTATTGGAGTTCAGGTATCAGACGGGCATCTATGGAAATAACAAGTGTATCTCCAAATACTGGACTGCTGTTTTGAGTGGATTATATTCTTCTGTCCCTTTTTCCTTTTTGATGAGAACAAAAACAGTGGGGTTATGAAATGTACAAGCTGTCTAAATACAATGCAGTCAAATAAATGGTTAAGTTGTTTATCTATTTCCTTTTGGATGGAAATGTTCATATGGTTGTTTTGCTCTGTCTATAAAACAGTGAATGTGCAGTGTTTGTATGAACTTCAGTTTCATAGCTGAATTGAGATGGAGGCTTTTTCCACGTGTGCTGAGTTATGCTGAATATCACCGGACTTTTCCTGGTTTTATTATTATTTTAGTTGTAACAAGCGGGAGTTGGGAACTGCTTGCAAACCTTGCAGAGATGAAAACAGGCTGTCTTAGAAATGCATTGGGAAGCCTATGGGTTTTGGAAATCCTCTCTGCTTTATTCCCTCTGCAGTTGCACTGAGGTTCCTAATACCTGCCAAGAACTCAGCAGCAGGTGTTGCACATGTTTGGCCTCTGCTGGAAGTTGCTGCTCACCTGGCAGCAGCACCAGGTCTGTCCTTTCAGCTGCTTCCCTGATTCCTTACAACTCAGCTACCTGATCACTACAGTTTGTTATACTACTTTTCCATTTTCCTGTGGCTTGCACTGCAGTGTATTTTTAGGCCTAGTACGTCTAGTTAGTCCATGTGGGCTAGAATAGACCTGGAGAAGCCTAATATTGATTTCAGTGTGAAAAAATAAGGAGTACTTTTCTAACAGACAATCCAGGCAGGGCTGGCTGGGTAATATTTTTAGGAATGAATGTTTTATGTATTGCCCACTCATGCAAACTTTGAAAATCTTTAATTTCTTTAAAAATAGAGTGCAGAGGGATTCATACAGGGAAAAGGAGAACGTTCTCAGTGCATGCATGTTTGTGGTGAGGATGCTGAGGCTCTCTTCTTCCTATTGATATCTGATTTCCTGTGGGGAAGGCAGAGCTGTGACTACGCTTTGCTCTTGATTAGTGCTCTTCATTGTAAGGCTCAAGGGTAAGGTAAAAACAAGCAGTAATTCAAAGGGGTTTAGAATAAACAAGATATTGATCTTTTCAACTTGCTGTCCTCTGCAAGTCAGTTCTCCTTCAGCAAAGCTTGCCTGAGCCCCCTTCATGGGAACTTGTAGATGCTGGCAGCTTCTGTGTATTCAAGGGGAGGCTTCTTTAGATGATGCCTTGTTAGGTGATTACTGGTTCTTACACCTTGCTAGGATTGCAGTTGTGTTGATCCATTGCTGAGGTACACGTGTTTTCCTCCTTCACTGAACATCTGCTCTCACTTAGAAAGCACAGCTAAGGAGAAGAAATGTCCCCTCTGTCTCGCTGCCAGCAATTCCTATTGATCTTTCTTCAGCTATATACGATAGGAAAAAGGTCAAATCCAAGTTATGATTTATAGTCTGCACGGTCCTCTGCCAAAGCTTGAGAGCAGTTCACTGTGTGCTTTTCTCATAGCTGTTTCTGTTACCTTAAGCCCGCAGGGCCTTCATTTCAGGTAATTATGAGTAAGAAATAAGAAATTTTCCTGGTCTGAAAAGACCTAAGTAGGAAAAAAAAAAAAAAGAACATACTGAAAAGTTGTAATTAATGTTTGTTTCTTTTTTTTCTTTTTGAAATATTTTTAGGTTCCAAAGGGATAAAAACAGAAAACAACAAGAACAAAAAAAAACAACCCAACCTCTCAGATTTTGTGTTCATTTTAAGCAGGGATGGAGAAGGGATTGATTCTCTGAGGTTTTAGCCATTGCCTTACAGGTTGCTGAAACATGTAATTTGGAGATACGGGTTTAAATTCGACTTCTGCACTGACTAGAAGCTCTATCCCAGACCTAGGAAATTTTCTGGCAATCAAAAGGCAATTGATAATACCATACAAAATATTTCTTGAACTCTTTGTGGATATTTTTCCTTTTATTTTGTGTGTAACATGGCAGACTATGACAGATCCCAGTTCCTTACTTTGGTCCATAGAAAGGAGTGAACCACGAAGGAAGCAGCAGAAGAGCTCGGTAGGAACTACCAGGTGTGAAAAAGCATTGAAAGTGAAAGTTGAAAAAGTAAATGGTGGAGCAGCTTTGCCAAGGTAAGAAAGCTGTATGCAAAGCCCACATAACTACTGAAGGAGGGGACCAAAACTCTGTTAGCACTGCAACCTCTCCCACGTGGGTCTTAAGAAACACACTATCTGTCCATGTGGATCCACTCCTCTCCGTGAGTAATTTGGAGCAGACAACTAATTGAATGCTCTCATATTGCCACGGCTCCTTCCCTAGGGGTGGATGCACTCAGGAAGGCTCTTAGTCTAAGTCAGAATTAGTCTTTAATATCGGAAAGAACAGACGTTTGATGAAAATAGTTGATGTGCCATTTCTGAATTGAGCTGAGTGTGCTTCAGCCTCATTGAGTTGAAGCATAAGGGCCTGCTGGAGGAGCTAATTAGAGTGAGAAGAGAACCAGCTGCTCTTCAGCCAAATTAAGGGTGCCCTTCATTCTCCACTCAGCTGCGGATCCTGCAGCTTTCCCAGCAATGAATGGCAGTTTCAGGTGTGTAAAGCTGCCTTCTGCCTAATTAAAGACCTGCACCACTCATGGTTAATGCTGTTGTTTAATGACAGAGTTTGCCAGAAAATGTATCTTCATGTTTTGGGCAGAATTGAGCCAGAAGCCTGTAGGTTGCCTTAGGTCTGAAGTCTTTCTTTCACAGGGCTGGCACATAATGTGTTTCTGTAGCGTTGAGAACAGGAGACCTAGACCAGGATGCAGTTGTAAATTACCTCCAAAAAGTAAATACACAGCTCACTCTGCAAGTAATGTCTCCTGTTTATTTGCATGGGAATGACAACAGCTACAAAGAGGACAATAACACTAATTGATAAAGCAAATTCTCAGCAACAGAACGTGTTGGAATGTTGGTGGGAATGTTCAACCTCTTCTGCCATCCCACCAATAATGGGCTGACATAACAAGATAGGAGGCATTCCTTTTGGAGCAGCCCTTGTACATTGGAAAGCAATGCAAGCTGCAAATGGCAGGGTTCTGTTCTGCAAATAGCAGAGATTTCTATCATGCTGTTTGAAAGTGACATTCAAAGAATTGCTCTCTTGGGGCTGGAAAAGAAGTTCTTCATTACAGAAAGCAGGGCTGGCTATGATTAAAAAGAGAAAATGTTCTCCTTGGGGGTTTTTTGTTTTATTGAAGTGAAAACTGAAAAGCTGGCAATCTCTGGACTGTCCAACCAACAACGGCCTGAACGGTTTCATGTGTAAGTTAACAAATGAAACATACAGAATGCATCTACGTAAATATGTTACTTTGCCTCTTAAGAGACTGCATCAATGACTGTTACATGCTCAATCTTAAATACATTACTGAGATATACCAAAAATATGGTTATTGAAATTCCCCTGTTCATCACAGGGCAGTCACACTATAGATGATCTTAATGGTTCCTTCCAACTCAAGTGATTTTATGATCCTATGAGATGTGAAACATCTATGTTTGGGCTGCTTCCATGTGGGAATAGCTTTTATATCTCTCAGCAGGAATTCCGTAGTTGTTCTGTGATAGTTTTGCAGCAATCTGTGCTTTCTTGGAAAGACCTTTGGAGGAAGAGTGCTCTGGAAACCTTTCCAGTGTCACAATCCCTACAGCCACCTGCAGAAAGAACCCATTTTCCTCCTTGGAAGTGGCTCCTTGTGGCTCACCAGCTGAAGAGCTTAGTAAGTACTCAACCATGGAAATACAACTTACTTACATCACAGGTTTGGGAATGTATTTCAGAGCGTTCCTCAGCTCCATCCTTCTTCCAGTACTGTCCGAGCTTTGCAAACCTTTTGTTTTCAACCTGTCCTGGTATTGAAGGAATGAGTCACTGTAAGGAAGCTTTCTTTGGCAAACAATTCCCAGGGAACCCCTCAAATTTCTTCAAGCTGTGAGCTTCTGATCCTTAAAATTAAAAGCTTATTTTTGAGGTTTCTTTTTAATTATTTCCAGCCTCAAAAATATCTTCTGTGGTGAGTATCTAGCAGGGCTGTTTTATATATATGCTTCTAAGGTGTTCACCTGTTATTTCATGGTGCTTTTGGAAGCACTCCCTGGTGCTGCAGAGGCAGTGCTGCTGGAGGTGGGGCAGTATCCCACCTCAACTCCATGAAAAGAGTCCCGTGCTGTTGTCATGTTCTGGTGCACAAAGGTTGCCTGGCTGTCATGCAGGCACGAGATGCGTGATGTGCCATGGGTGTGCATCCCTAGGACATCTGCAATTTTCATCCTCTGTGCAGCAAAGGAAGGCTTTCCCTAGTATTATTCTACTTGGAACACAAGGTCATAGAATCACAGAATATCCTGAGTTGCTCACTGAGCACTACCCAAATCCAACCCTATATCTGAGAGCAGTGTCTCAGCACTCCCTGAGCCTCAGCATCTCAGGGCCATGCCCACTGCCCTCTGGGGCAGAGCCTTTCCCTACTGCCCAACCTGAGATCATGTGCTGGTGGAGGAAACACATAAGAACAGCAGTTTGTAAGCTATCCTTTATCTGTGCTTGGTTATTACAGGAGCATGATTTCATGGACTTGCCCCAGGGCAGGTTTTGCTGTGGACTTCCTGCAGAAGCAGGGATTAATCTTCTAATCTGGTTCTGACACAGAGGAAAGAGCTTCTGCCTTCACTGGCTTGAGGGCTGGACTGCCTCACTACGCTGAACAGAAACCAAATCCTTCCTTAAAATTAGTACTTCAGGAGGAAATGGTGAGCTGCAGTAAGTTATAGTATGCTGCAGATGTGTGGTAAGGGCATTGAAGGAGATGGGGAATAGCATTGGTTTCAAAGAGCAGCAGGAAAATGGAAAGCAAAGGGGGAAAAAAAAGGAGATTTGGGGTTCTTTTCAGCATCCATATTTACATCAGGTGTAGATAAATCAAATCCTCTTAATGGAAAATCAAATCTTAATTAGAAATCTGCCACTTTCCTACCTTGTTTGGCAAGCTGACTTTCCTCCCCAAAATTTTCACATCTCCATGCTGCCCCAGCCTAGCCCTGCTCCTCAGTATGTACATGTGAATTTAAGCAGTGAATAAAAGCCAGAAGAACCTCCTGTAAACATGAGGCTTTGTATGATTTAAATGCTGCCTGCAGCCCACTTCTCCTCAGACCAGCACAACTTGCTTAGAAATGAATAGACTTTTTTAAGTTGGAGGCTAAGGGAAAGCTGAAGCTTGCAGTGCACTCAATGCACAGAGTTTTCCCACTGATGTGTGACCACTTGGCTCACAGCAGACATTCAAGTGAGTGAACCTTCCCATAGAATGGTGTAGATTGAAACACTATCCTGTTCCACCCACCTTCCATGGGCTGAGTACCCCCCACCAAATCACACTGCTCAGGGCCCCCATCCATGGCTTTGAGGATGGAGTACCACAGCTTCGCTCAGGTGCTTGCTCTGAATTCAGAGTTCTCAGAAATGTCAATGCATGGACCCCACACAAAGAATTTCTCCTTCCAAGAGACTTCTCACACACAGGAGAGCAGATTTAGCCTCATATTATCCAGACACCTTACAAAGGCAAAATTCACCACAGCTCAAGCTTTACCCCTCGTGAAAGGTTCTGTACATCTTCCAGTTAACTCACAGCTGGCTGTACCAGTGGCCGAAGCATGGGGCAAGGACCCAGAAATACTGTATTTTCAGGCACCAAAGACTTCACAGGAGAGAATTTCACAGGTTATTTCAGTGCCCACCACAGTCCCTGTCCCAGTGTGCACAAGGCCTAGGCCTGCAGTGGCCCCCTCAGGTGGTTTAAGCAGATGGATAGATGTTATTGTGTTATTGAGAGCATGGATTTAATCACAGCTGACAAATCCTTCTTGGTAAAAAGCATTAGGCTCTAAGATCCCACCTGGAGGGCTGTACCCAGCTCTGGAATCTTGTGTAAGGCTGTCATGGAGCTGTTGGAGCAGGTCTGGAGGAGCCTTTTAGCAGTCTTTCCAACCTTACTGATTTCATGAGGCCCCTTGAAAGAACCTTGAGCACAAGACCACATACCTCCGGAAAACCACCTTAGGAAAAAAGACATGGCTATAAATGAGCAAGGACCTTTGGCTGCTAAGCCTGTAGGAAATGTTACACTGCAGCAAGAGATGCTACAGCTGTGTAGTCCTGGCAGAAGTGAATAACACAAACCAGTGTCACCTGGATGGACGGGGACAAAAAGCACCCACCCCATCCTGTGGTTCCTTCAGACCAGGCTCCACATTCCAGCATGTTTAGCCCAAGATCTCCATCTATCTGCAAGGAAAGTCCGTGTTTCACATTGACAGATTTAACTGCATCAGTCATGTTCTTGCATCTCCAGGTCTTTGTTACTCACCGCCCTTTGGAAGCAGAGATGTTTCTCCTCGAGGTCATGAGCTTTGTGTGTCATTCAGCTCACTGAAGCAAAACCTCTCCTCTCACCGAAGCAGGAAGGCAGCAGAGCTTTCTGTGCTGTGAGAAGAAGGATCAGTACAAAACATTGTTGGCAGCGCTTTGTTTTACGTTTCTTTTTGGGATCTTTTTGCTTGTCTCTCAAAGAAACGTCATCTTTCCCAGTCAGCCCTTTGAAACACAACACATGGATGGGTAGGTGCAGGAAGCATCCAGTCTCAGAGCATGCTTTGCATGCTAATCAATGAAACCAGCACTGCTGAACCATATTATGTTGGGACATCAAAACAGGCCATGAGGAAGCAGCTGGGAGAGACCTGATAGAAGCCACAGGCTGGCACTGGAGGCAGCTACAAGTGGGAGGCACAGCAGAGCAAGGCTGGGGCCTCTGGCTGGCAAAATCCTCTGCTGAAGGGATTCTAACTTCAGGAACGCTGCTTTAAAAGAATTTCATTGATTTTCAATACAACAGAAGCCATCTGAATAGAAGAAGTTTGGTATGTTGAGACAAATTTTGTATCAGCTTCCTCTTTGATTTTGTGAAGCTTCTGCAAAAAGAGCTTCAAAAATAACTTCTGAAGACCATCAGTGCCTTGAAACCCACAGGCAAAGGGCTTCATTGAAAGGCTGAAGTAGCAAATAAACAGGCTGGATTCCCATAGCAAGGTGTTTCTTTCTCAAAAAAGAGCCTGAACCTGGACACACTTGGCATTAGAGTAAAGATTTCCTTGTAGGGTTTTGTTGGCACGATTCAGTCCCCGATGCAGATCTTGGTGCCCCTCTCTGGTTCCTTCTGTGAGCACAAAGGCAGGGCTCACAGTTCATAACAGCAACATCAGTCACAAAATCAGAGCACTCAGAAGCTGGGGAGAGGTAAGACTGCATTCACTTTAACTATTTCCTCATAATCATAATCACTTACATGGCTTTTTTTTTTTGACTATAAATAAAAGTTTTTTCTATCTCTGCGGCTTCCTAATTCCAATTCAGACAGACACTGAAAGTTCTTTTCTGTTTTTTATAATTGATATAGATAAATATATATATATATATATATATATATATATAAGTTTTGAAAGCTTGTAATTATTTTTCTTCTTCTAACAGAGGTGAAGACCACGCTTCTGTAATTTGAATACACAGATCATAAAACTCACCAGTGTGTTGAGTCAATGGCATGAAAATAGTCAGTATGCTGGTGTTACGTGCAGCTGGAGAGCCACCTTCCCATGGTAAATGAAGATGCACCATGCTGGTTGTGCCCAACTCCATCATTCCCCCATCCAGAAGTGACACCTTCCTGTGGAGGACACGACCCTACAAAGAGGGGACCTTGGTAAGATGGGTCCCTGCCATGGTCAGGTGTAGGAACAGTTGGAAAGGCAGCAGCTCCTTGTCATGAACATCACTGCAGGTAGTAATTAAGTATCATCATCATTTGAAAGATGAAGTTGAGGGAGAAAATAAATAAATGAGAGCAGGACGTAACATGCCCAAGGCAACAGGAGGAAGTGGTTATCAACACCAGGAGTAGTAGCAGTTTTGTTCCCTGCCGTTTTCAAAGGGAGAGGGAAAAGGGCACTGGGGCACACACACAGCCTCAGTGGTGGCTGTGACATGAGGTCCTGGTGTCCACGTGCATGGAGAGATGGGGAGCTGCACTTAGGGTTGTTTTTTTTTTTTTTTTTTTTAAGACAGAAGAGCACTGTAAGGCAAATCTGCTCCAGTGAGAAGCTTCACAAGGGAGGCTCTGTGTGGCAAAAAGCTGTATTTTTAGGTCAGTTTGGCCAAGCTGAATGAGGTGGTTTGTGTGGTAAATAGAAGGGGTGCCTGGCTTTGAAACTCACTATTTTCACAGTACAGAAGTCAGTTGTAAGCCACATCGAGTATTCTGGGGTGGTGGTTGCAACAGGGACCAAATGGTGACCAGATAGAGGCAGATAGCTGGCCAGAGAAGTTCAGTGAGAGCACAAAACTAACAGTGCCCTGCTTTGCTTTTCTCCCAGAAGAGTTGTGAACCAGCATTTTAAGCAAGTTCTGAGTTAATGCAGTCTGTTCAGTCGTTATCAACAAGATCATATGCTGCATAGAGTCTGATTTGATTAAAAGGGTCATTTGTTGTACTACCAGCTAATAAATGCCAGCACAGGTAACTTGGTGTCTCAGAGTGACTACATAGGAACAGGGAATTCAAGGCTGGATCAGCAGCATGGCAGTTTTAGTCTATCCCATGACTTAAGTTGCATGTTAGCAAACCATAGTGCTGATGGAAGCTAAGAACAAAAGCTGAAATGAATGAGTGAAAGCCCCATCTCTGGAGGCATTCAAGGCCAGGCTGGATGTGGCTCTGAGCAGCCCGGTCTAGTGGTTGGTGACCCTGCCCACATTAGGGGGTTTGAAAGTAGATCAAATTTGAGGTCCTTTGCAACCCAGACCATTTTATGAACAGACAAAAGCGAGAGGAGCTCTGAGTAGATGAAGGGGGGGTCTCCAAAACCAACACAAATTGGAGCACTTCATGAGGGCTCCCATTTCCACTAAGAGTCACGGGGAGGCCAAGGGTGACCATGCTTAATAAGCACAGAGTGGACTCAGCTGAGCTGAGCTTTGTCAAACTGCATGAGAGAACAAGAGCCACAACAGAACTGCCCACAGAGATGACACATCATCTAGCATCTCCAGAAAAAGACAACAGAAAGTACTCTTGGCTCTCTCACAAGTTTTGAAATTCACTCTGAGCAATGAGTCAGCACTTTCAGCATCCTGTGTTGCTTAGAGCATCAGCAGAGGATTTAAGTGAAGCTTAAGCAACGCTCAGGATCCTGCAGAGAGCTTCGGGCCACCAGTAAGGAGGAGGAAGATGCCTTGGGCAGGGGCCAAAGTCAGCAGAGAATTTAGGAGTAGGTGGAAGGGAAAAAAATAGAGGAATAGGGGAAGAGATAAAAGGAGAAGAAGCCAAATGGAATGTCAGATTTCTCCCATGGTGCTGCTCTCTGGAAAGAAGCAGTAAGAAGTACTCAAGGTATGGGACAAGGAGGGAATATCCTGAAACCACAGGATGTCCTGAGTTTGAAGAGATCCACTGGGATCTTCAGCTCCTACATAGCAAGGAACAACTGATCAAATGCATCCTGCTCTCCCACCTGTGTGCCAAGGGAGGTATCTGCTCTCTTTTTCATTCTTCTGGACTGCTCAACAGACGCTGGCTGCACGATCAGGCTTCATGCAGGGATTTGCAGGATGAGCCATTCCCACAGCTCGTCAGTAGGTGGCAAAAAGCTACAACCCTATTGCTAAGCAAAGAATAAATGCTTGTTCTCTTGAAGAACAGGAGGGATCTGTGAGCAGCTCCATCCCATCAGAGATCATGCGCCTCCTGGCCAGCAGCCCAGCACTATCAACAGGGTGTGACACCCCAGAAAGTGCACCATCCCTTCATACCACCCCTCTTTTTTCCTCAGGGTCCCCCTGTGCCATCACTTGACCTTCCTTGAGTAACTTAGAGTCATAGAATCATTCAGGTTGAAAAGACCACTAAGATCTTCTAGTCCAACCATCAGCCCATTTAGAAAAGCTGGGAACCCAGAGGGATTAATCAATACTTCCAAAGTTGGGAAAGAAGAGCTTTAAGGCTGTGCTTCTGCAGCACCATCTGAGGTTACCTGGTTGGACAAATCAAGCAGATGAGCACTCCATCTTCGTGTACAGCCTGAAACTGAGCTTAGTTTGGGAAGGAAATTGAAACCATCCCAGCTGCCTGTCACATGTCCCAGTGAGGGAGGGAGATAAGGGATTAATAAAGTTAGTGGAAATATCCAAGAGCTATCGATGGTGGGTTTTTTCATGCTTTTGAATGTGTGCAGGTGTCGGGAAGGGAGGATGCTGCTTGGTGCTAAACATCCACGTTCCTATTCAAGGAGGTCTAGTGCTCTGAGTACTGGGTGAAAAAAGAGCTTAGAAAGAAGAGAAAATGGCATAAACAGAGGCTGCATGGTGAGAGCCAATTACAGCACAGCACTGAGCTTCGTTCAGTTTTCTTTACCAGCTGTTGCTCTTTGCTAAGTGTAAGGAAGTTGTATTTCTGCTGAAGAACAAGAAGAGAGATATTACAGCAACCTGAGCCTCCAGACCTCTGCAATAGCATCTAGCTTTTTTAAATATAGAGGAAAAGTTCTTCAAGATTTCTTCTTTTAAGTGGCACATTTAATTACTAATGATTTAGCCAGACTGACTGGTGCTGACTTTCCCCAACTCTGCTGCCTGCGGCTGAGCACTGTCATTTTGTTCGGACATTTCAGCAAAATCAGTTTTGTTAATCCCAAGCAAGAGAAACTTGTCTCGCTCTGGCCATTTGTTATGCAATGGAAAGCACACCAGTGTCAGTAGCAAAGTCCCAGGCTGCAGCAGGTGAAGATTTGCTCAAAATGCAACAGTCATGGATACAGAAACAAAGAAAATAATCTGCTTACCTTTGGAAGACAACAGGTATACAGAGATCTCCAGTGAGATATCCTCATCTCTGCTGCCAACTCTTAAATGAAGTTTGGGAAGGGGTGGATCCTGGCTTTACCCTTTCTGATCACTCACTTGCATTGCTTGCACCTGAGCTCCCTTGGGTTGGCCCTGCCTTCTCACCAGGTGCTCCATCACTGCTTAAAGCTGTGACTTAGCATTTCCACTACACCATCTCACCACCACACTCATCCTACAGCCCTTTCACAGGGAAAACCCTATGCTCTTGTGCCTCGGGGCAGAGATCTATCTGACCTACATCTCCTAGAATCGTTGAAAGGACTTTTAGAAGTCTTCTAGTTCAGCTCCCCTGCAATGGATGAGAATGGACAAATCCCACTTCACTTCCATGCTGCGGATCCTTGCCTCTTGGCACCACCAAAATCAACCCCTGCTCATATGCTGTCATTGTAATCCTTCAGAACTCATCCCATGCCCATCCCTGGCAGTTGGCAGGACCTCTCACCTCTCCAACCTCTCCTTGCTGTGGAGGCAACCTCAGACCAGGAGTTTCTTTCCATCATGATTTTCACAAGCACCATGTGCTCAGTTCTGAGCAGCAAACCTCATCCCCTGCATAGCTATTTGTAATGACTCATCCTTCAGATGATGAGTTGGTATCAAGCATTTGGAATAGGGAGCTTTTCAGAGAAAAACAGCCTCTCTGAGTTGCAGCCCTGGCATTGCAGTGTTGTTTTTTCCCCCCTATCTTCTGGAATTTGCAGAAAGGTTTAAGTTTCAACTTTAGTAATAGAGAAAACATTTTCATTTCCAGCCTCTGAACAGATGTTAGGAAACGTGAGAGCAGGACGAGTTACCACCTGCCTCTCTCCAGGTCATGATGAGTTAACACAACTGAAAGCAGAACAGTCAAAGGACTTTGAGCATGAGAAGCAGAAAGAGGGCTTCCCAGCTTTGTTGCCTCCAGAAAAGCAAATTCTGCACACTATGAGTTGATAAATGAATGCTCAGAGTCTCCACGCAGCCCGTGCAATGGATAGACTGCTTTGCACACTCTCTCCACGGGCAGTGCTCTTCCTAAATGCTGGCAACGCCATTATCAGGAAACAAATCAGCTCCATCTGAGATAAATTGCATTTACACCAATTACAGCTCAATTGTTGACAGATGGGAACACAGAAGGGAGATGCGTCGAATCATTAAGAGGACAGGTGTATAAAAAAATGCCAGATTAATTGTTCCAGCCCATTAAATCATTGACCTTTCCAGCCTACCCTCAGTGCTGAATTCAGAGCTCTCAGGATCCTCCCAGCTCACACACGATGACCACGTTTACAAGAAAAGCACACAGGGATGCTTTTAAAACACGTACTCCAGACACAGACTCATTAGCAAGTCTTCTTTCTCATTAAAAGCTGTTTTCTTACTGTTTTCTTGGCTTTTCCATGCACTCACAGCAGCTTTCTCCCCAAAGAACAGACTTGCTATACATCTAGAGAGGTTGCAAAGAGCGAGGGGATGAAGGCAGACAGATCAGTGCTGGATGAAGGCTCTGGCTTTGAGTTGAGGCTTTGGCTCCGATTTCCAAATCCTGCTTTCCCTGGGATTTTCAGTAAATCCTGGGAGAGACAAATAGCTAAATATTGCTGAGAGCAAATAGGCCATGGGTGTCTAATTCCCCTAAACACAAGTAGAAGTGTGCCTCCTGCTGAGAGCCAACACCAGATCCACTTATTCAAGATGGCCTGGCTTGGAATTGCTAAGGTTGGAAAAGACCTTCAAGATCATCAAGTCCAAACACAACCTAACCAAACTACCCTAACAACCTCTCCACTAAATCATGTCCCTGAGCACCACATCCAAATGGTTTTTAAGCACACCCAGGAATGGTGACTCGACCACATACCTGGGGAGCCCATTCCAGTGCTTAACAACAGTTTTTGTAAGGAAGTGTTTCCTGATATCCAACCTAAACTTGCCCTGGTGCAAATTGAAGCCATGAAAATTAAGGGGATAAGATTTCCAGCAGAGGGAAATTAATGGCCATGAGGGTGATGGGAGGAAGAGCAAACCCACCTCTCTTCTCACTGCTGTAAATGTTTTACAGCAGATTATCCATTAAAGCTGGAGGTGCATACTGAAGGAAAGTCATACATTTCGCCACCTGGCACAGAGGAAAGGAAATTAAAAAAAAATAAAATAAAATTAGAAATACCAGAATGCTTATTAAAAGACTTCTGATCCAATCACTGTGCCTTTCAATTTGAATGGATGTTCTGTGGCTTAGAAAAGGATGCAGGGTTAAAAACAAGCAGAAAGGCCAAGTGACCTTAAGGCAAGCAAAACACTTTATTTCAGTTGGAACTTAATATGGGGGTTAACCCAGAATATTCTCCAGCTTCTGCTTGGTGGTTCTGCCAGCCTCCTCCTCCTCCCTCTGCCCCCACGTTGTTGTTGCTTGGTCCACACCACTTTTCCCCTCAGATATTCTTTCACATACCCAGACATGTCACTTCTGTCCACACATAAGCCACCTCATTTCCAGTGCTCCTCTCTGCTGTTCTCTGTGTTCAGAAATGCTGCACATCACAAACATCATGTCTATGCCACGGGTGTATCCAGAGCAGAGATCACGGCTTGCTCCTTCAGCACATCCCAAGCCATGCTGCTAGAACTCTTTATCAAAGAAGTTATCAAAGAGTGAAACTCTCTCTGTCCTGGTTCTCACCAGCGGAGGTCTGCGGTAAAGCTTCTTTTCCTCCCTCTCCCAGTCCTCAGAGTCAGTGCTGGAAGTGTCCCAGAGCAAATCCCTGCTGCGTGGCTCCTTGCAGAACCACAGCCCAACCTTGCTGCTGCTGCCGCTGCCCAGGGGAAGCCCAGCTCTGGCATGCTGCCCTGCAAATCCTCCATCCCCTCTGTTTCCTGAGAGAGAAAATAACAGTAATTGCAGTTTTCCTCAGAGGTATGCCCATCCAGCTGGTAATCCCTATGAGGAAGATCCTGAGAAATCCCTGCAAGATCAGAGCACGTGCCTGGGGCTGGGCAGACCTGGCACAGTCTATTCAGAAACATAATCTTGGAACTGAGTGGGCTTTAATGTCCCTTTCAACCTAAACCATTCTGTGATTCATTCTGTTGGGTGAATTAATCAAGTCTGGCATGAGGCAACTGGTTTAGTGCTGACCCATAGGAATGGATGGTGGGATTTGCACATTGTGTCCCAGGGAGCACATTTCTGCCTGAGATGCTTTAAGACTCCCAATGTATGTGAGTAAGTGAGTACCATCTCCAGTGCCTTCACATGGCACTGTCTGATCTTTTGCTGGTGGGAACCTGCTCCTCGCCCTGGGATCCTTGGTTCTGTGCCTCTGTGCCTATTCCCTGGCTTCCACGGGGAAACTGACTTAGAGTCATAGAATCATAGACTGGTTGGGTTGGTTGGGACCTAAAAGACCACTGAGTTCCAACCCCTGCAGTGGGCTGGCTGCTCCCCCCAGCTCAGGCTGTGCAGGGCCCCATTCATGGCCTTGGGCACCTCCAAGGATGGGGCACCCACAGTTCTGGGCAGCAGTGCCAGGGCCTCACCACACTCTAACAATTTCCTCCTAACCTCTAACCTAAATCTCCTGTTTTAATTTAAAGTCATTCCCCATTACCCTACCACTATCAGAGGTCGGTATTCCTCCTTTTTATTTTGACAACCAGAGAGCTTGTTTTGGGTTCATTAGTATGAGAAAGAAGATTTTTAAGAATAGATGCGCTCCTATAAAGCTCACTTTCAGCTTTTTCCACCAGGACCCCCAAGTCCTTCTCGCAAGACTGCTCTCAAGGAGTTCTGCCAGTTGTACACATAGCTGGGATCGCCCTGACTCAAGACCTTGCAATGCAGCTTTGTTGAACCTCACGGGGTTCAAACGGGTTTTACATCTCCTTGGAACATGATTCTGCTTACCATTGTTTCCATCAAAATGCAGATTGTGCTCAGCAGGGATGAGGTCTTGGCTCCTGGTGCTGTCGCCTCTCTGAAGTGTGTCAAGGACCATCTCCGAGTCCAATTCCTCCATTTTTTGTTTATTGATTTTTGCCTCCCTGTGGAGATCCCGCTTCAGCTCTGCCTGGGTTTGCAAACAAGTCATCAGCACAAGCAGCAGTGGAGCAAACAGGTTCTAACAGCTCGGCACAGCACATCATTAGAGAGCTGGCACTCAAGTAATCACACATCCAGGTAGCTCAACCAGGGCAAATCATGTTTGCCAAAATGAGCACAAGACAGAACGTGACCCCATGGGAACTTCCTCACCATGGGGGGAGGCAAAGAGATGGAAAAACCCTTCCAATAATCCTCAGCCTCTCCCCAGGGCCATCCCCGCGTTACCTCTCGGCGCCGGCGGGTCAAGTCCAGCATCTGCATCTTGTGCAAGTGCTGCCGTCTGCCAGGGAGGGCTCTCAGGCTCTGCCCCCTTTTCTCCAGAGTCTGTGAGGTATTAAAAGCATCAGTCAAGACACCTGCGTTAGCTGAAAGGAAAAGAAACTCCTGCTTGCCAACCCACACCCGGTCCCTCAGGTGCTGCCCAGGTGAAGGCAGCGAGCGTTTTCCTGTCTGGCCGATGTGCAGCAATTTAGTGTAGGTTTTCAAAGCACTCACAGCTTATCTATCTCACAGCTAAGGGGCACGATGGAAAGTTCTCATTAAAGTCATGTATGCCTGCTCCTGCTCCCAAGGTGCTGCTGCTGTGCGTTGTTCAGGCTGACATCAGGAGCTGCACATGGTCGATTGTGCCTGCTGCACAGCTTGGCTCTTTGCTGTGTGCTCACCTTGGCTTTTGGGGCTCCATCCATCACTTGCTGGCCCCGGGGCTTTGCAGCAGTGATCCCCCTTGGAGTGCCAGCAGGTTCAAGCTTCTGCAAGCGCAATATTTAGTGTTCAGCATTCCTCTTTTCACACAAACACCCAACCCGATATGAAGATACCTAGACATTCCTCCAGCTCCAATTCTGGCCTGGTTGCTTGGGATACAAGGAGGAGTTTGGCACATTCAGCAAATGCTCAACACACATCAGTCTCATAATTGAATACAGTGTCTCCTGGAAGGCCACCCGAGGCCAGATCCTGGTTACCTGGCCCTGAGAACCATCCCCTCCATCCAGCCAGATTCTTTTGGTGGCTAAGACCTTACTCTGCAGGACTGCACGTGGTATGGAAAGTCCTTCCTGATGGAATTCAGCAGCTTTACAGGCTGCTCTGAGCATGGATTTCATCTCAAGAACTAAGATATCTCTTTCAGCCTCCCAAATAACACTGGCTCACTTCTAGCCTCAATACTCCTCATTTCCCCACCTATGATGGGAGCTCAGCCTGGCTTCCATAAAAATTAAAAGGAACATCATAGAATCCTAGGCTTGTCTAGTTGGGGAAAGAGACTTAAGAGCATCAAGACCAACTATCAATCTAACACTACCAAGTCCACCAATAAAACACATCCCACAGTGCCACATCCCCATATCTCTTAAATATCTCCAAGGATGGAGACTCCACTGGGCAGCCTGTTCCAATGCCTGAGCACACTTTATATGAACACCGGTTGGATATTAGGAAACATTTCTTCTCCAAAAGATTGGTGATGCATTGGGACAGGCTGCACGAGGAGGTTGATAGCAACACCATCCCAGGAGGTGTTCAAGAACCACAGAGATATGGCACTAAGGGACATGGTCAGTGGGCATGGTAGGATGGGTTGCACTTGGGGATCTGGGAGTTCTTTTCCAGCCTTAATGATTCTGTGATTCCATATGTTCAATCTAAACCTCCCTGGCACAACTCAAGGCCATTTGCATCAAAGACTTTATCAGGAAGACCAATCTTGCACTTTATATGGGACATCATTAACCTCTTGAATGTGAACAAGAGTGTCTTCTGAATGGTGACACGACTCTGGCTGGCTGCACCGAGCTGCTGCCAAAGTCTGGGCTGTAATCTTCAAGGATCCTGTAAATAAATCATGGAATCACAGAATAATTAAGGTCCAACCATCACTGTATCATTATGGGAGATTAAAGGCAAAAGTAAAGGAATCCCATTTCAAGCCAATGCAACTGGTAAAGGTTAAAAAAAAAGCTCCCTAGAATTAATGGAAATTTTCTCTATGGGTTCCTATGTACTTCAGCTCTGCCTATGGCATCCCCATTTTCCACCATGCCTCCTCCATGCAGTGCTGCATAACGTGTGCTTTCTTTTCATTCCCCAACCCTGGCGCATGGCTCATGGTCAGCTTCTGTGCGTACAAAGCTGAACATGAAGCTGAAAAATATGGCACTAGATGGCAGCATGTGACACCACAAGCTGCAGCCCGGATCACGCATTGCTCACATACCACATCCCACAGATCGTTGCATCCTGTAGGAAGCAGAGTTTTGGGCTTTCTGCTCAAGTTGTGCCATGTGCTTAGAAAGCAGGATATGTTTGCTCCCCTGTCCCCAGGCCAAGCAAAGCAGCCCTATGTGAATTTTCATACATTCACCCTACCTGTGGTTGCCGAGGTGGGTGCAGCTTGATGATGCTGCTGCTGGCTCCGTTCTCTCCAACCAGCACAGTGCTGAAGTCAAAGGGCCCTGAGGGGTCAGAAAAGGAGAAGATGAGGTGAGGTCATTTTTGGATGTCTGCTCCTGGGCTTTACTCAACTATAGCTTTCTACCATATTTTTAATTGGCATTTCCCACACCCATCTCTCCCAACTTTTTGCCCATCGAGGTGCTGGTGCCCCATCCCTGCAGACACCTAAGGTCAGGCTGGATGGGGCTCTGAGCACCTGATGGAGCTGTGATGGGTGCCCCTGTTTATTGCAGGGGATTTGGACCAGGTGGCCTTGAAGGCTCCCTTCCAACTCAAAAGAGTCTATGATACTACTCCAGTAACAGAAGGTATAACTTATTGTTACCCACAGAAATAACACATGGATGTATTTGCATCTAAGAAACCTGTCTGCCACGTGCCTCTCTTCTCTTCTCCCTTTACAGCCCCTCACACAGTCCATACGTGACAATGACCAACCTCTGTGTCTTCTGTAGCACCTCTGGGGCCTCTCCTACGCTCAGCACCTGGCTGAACTCTATGGCCACCCCACTCTTTCCTATCTTGAAGTAGGGAACAGGCAAAGAACTGGACCTCTTTTTGCTGCTCAGCCACAAAATCACACAGAAGGGACCTTAAAGATCACCTGGCTACCACCCACCAGCACCTGTTACTTATTAAGGCAGTGCTTTAACCGAGCTCAACCTGCCCTGAGCTCTGTGCTGTTCCTCCTGGGGGCATAGGAGTGTTATTGCTTGCACAATTAGACATGCACAGTAACTGTTACAGCTTCTCTGTCCTCCCCAAACCTGCCCCTGGGTGTCTGAATGCCATTCCATGTGAGTCACTGAGCTTCCCATATTTTGGCCTCATGGGAGGGGATATGGGGATAAAGGGCTGGGCAATGGCACAGGGAGACAGGAAAAAAGGTTCTGCATTGGTGTTAAATCCACATTTAACAGTTGCACAAAGCAGGAGGTGCCCTGATGGGGCTGCAGTACCCCCAAACCCAATCTGTTCACCCCAGACCACTGTCACACCAAAGCTTTGCGTGCTGTCAAAGCACCCTGCTGTTCCTCCACAGACAGTCCTAGTGTCCCACTCCAGGTGAGCACAAACCTCCTTCACCTCTGGGTTTGGGTATGGAACATCTGGGGCACATTGCAGTGAGACTCACCTTCCTCCGCCTCTTGCTAGTGGAGTCAGCCTGGTGCCGTGAGGCTCTGATTTATTTTAATGCTGAATTTCACATCTAATTAAAGTCTAACTCTAATTAAGGTAATGATATGGCTATGCCCAGCGGTGCACGTTATGGGGTTGAGATATGAATGCTGTGTCTGATGCTGCAGGGGTGCTGTGAGTTGGGCTCTGAGACCATCTCAAAAGGCTCTGGGAAGGGAAACAGTTGCTGGGAAAAGCCTCCCCCCCTTGCTCCATACCTGTGAAGGCTCTCCCATACCCAGTCTGGCGGAGGGGTGGGAGCTGCCCGTGGGTTATGGGATGTCCGTGCTCCATTGTGGCTGTTGGGTGCAGGCTGGGCTCCCCCAGCACCTCCTCACTGCTGAGCATCGGTGCCACCTGGGTAACCCTGGGGTGCGTCTTGGAAGAGCTGAGACCCATTTTGTAGAGCTTGGGAAGAAGGAAAAGCCCACTCTGAAAGCAGTGCTGTGATGCAGAGCTCCCAGCTGGCTGCCGAGCCCAGGGCCGAATCCCACTGCCAAATGCACTCATGTGCCCTTCCCAGCTGGATTAAACATTGACACAGCCCTGGCCACTGCTTTGTTTTTACCTCCACGCGACTTTCAGCAGCACCGCCTCAGCTGGTTGAGCTGGAGGCATTTCAACAAGTGCTTCTTTTGCTAAACATTCAGCCTTTGGAAAGAAATTTGATGCTCGGAGTGCCCAAAGGATCACAGCATCTCCAGAACCTCCCCAGGTTTATGAAAAGCACCCCCCTACCCTTGCTTTATCTCCTGGAGTGGCATTGCTGGAGGTAAAAACAGGTTTATCACAAACCCACCTAAAACATCAAAGCCAACGCCAAGATTCGGGTTGGATATTAGGAAAGATTCTCCAAAAGAGCAGTGATGCAGTGGTACATCTGCCCAGGGAGTGCTGGGGTCACCGTCCTTGGAGAGGTTCAAGGACTGCGGAGATGTGGCACTGAGGGACGTTGGCAGTGGGCATGGCGGGGCTGTGGATCTGGGAGGTTTATTCCAACCTGAATGGTTCTATGCACCAATGGGGTGGGTCAGATCCTCATCTGGAAGTTTGTGTTTTAGGGGGCGTGGGGCAGGCAGAGTGGCTTTGCTGGGGGTGGGAGGAAGGCACGGCTGCAGAATGGCTGTGTCTGAGCAGACACCGGGCGGTGGGATTCTCAGTTTGTATTCCTCCAATGGATCAGCAACACGGCTGTGCAGAACAGCCCTGGATTTCACATTATTTTCCTTGCTGAATACTTAATGAGGCTCCTTGAAGGATCCAGTTCTGGGCCTGAAGACGCTGCCGTGAGGCTGTGCGCCAAAACGCACTCGTCAATGCACGCTGAAAGGAAACGCTTGTTTTCCCTGTGTGTTTGGTTTGGCAGGAGCTGGAATTTCAGTAAAACACATCTCTACAGCTGTCTGTCGGTGTCAATGAACGTATCAACCCCAAAACCGACTTGAGGTGGTGCCCTTCAGCTACAAGTGTGGCTGATCCCAGAAATGCTGGGTCAAAACTCCCCTGTGGTGACAGGGAGGGAAGTGGCCGGGTTGGTTTGCTTTGGCTTTTGAAAGGTTTTTCACTGTGGCAGAAGAGAAGAACAATTGTTTGGCCCATTGAAATGCTCTGAGAAATGGGATCTGCCATTTCCCAAGGGTGCTGGTGGTTCAGGGTACTCCATCTCTCATGAGAAGGCTCTGGGAGGTACTGGGCTCATGATAAAGCTCAGCACCGTTGGGTTCAGTAACACAAGAGCTTAAATATTTGTGTTTTTTTTTTTAATTAGAAAACATTTTATTGTGGTTATTTACATCCTTTCCTCGGTAAGTGTATAAATGTAAACATTTATTATAGATCTAACTCTCTTCTCTTACAACTCATACCCAGTTCAGAGTAAATGGCATTTTTAAGCATACAAGGAGTGAGGAAATTTAAGCTATATTCACAGAATATACATCTGCGTGCAGTACAGTCCACCAGCCCTAAGCTAGTGGTATAGACACTGTGCCATTGGCTCTACTTCTGCTTCTCGTGTGTACGCTGGAGTCTGTGATGTCGTCGGCGTGATCCTCACTTTTCTTCTCCTTCAAGCTGTTGATGAACCTCAGGGTTATTTCGTCCCATTCTTCGGGGAGCAGCATCAGCAGGAACCCAATGCAAATGATGATGGTGGCTCCCAACCTCACCACGCTGAAGATCATTTTGTGCTTCAACAGATCCACAGCTGCGAAGGAGAAACAACAGCACCATCAAAACTGCAGCAGCAAAAAGACTGTGGCAACAGATCAGCCTGGCTTATCTCATGACATGCATCTGAGATGGCCACGTTGTCTGCCATCCCCTAAAGTAACCAGATCTTGGACAGTGTAAAAGACTTTTCCTTGTATCTAACCTATTTTCTTGAAGCTTGAAGCCATTTCCCCTTATTCTGTTACCACAGACCCTGCTCAAGAGTCTGTCTCCTTCTTCCCTGTAGTTCTCCGTCAGATATTGAAAGGCTATCAGCAGGTCATGTCCTTGTGCCACATGGATCAGAGAGGGCAGCAAGCTGGAGGTGATGCCTCCAGGCCCAGCCTGCCAGCTCCACAAGCATAATAACAGCACATCTGAGCCCTTACAGGGCTGACAATCACATCGTGCATCTCTGTCCTGCATCCCCCTATAAATAGATGTTTCTTTGGAAATGTGCCCAGACACCTGGAGTTGCAGGGGGGTGGAGGAGGAAATCAGAAGAGCAGAGACAGCTACTGAAGAAGAAGGAAGGACTTTGGTGTAAAGTTCCATGTGTACGGGCTGCCCTCAACAGTCACCAGCTCTGGGGCTGCTGCCTGCCTCTCTGTGCTCAGTATGGGTACAGCCACCAAGAAAAGGAAGACAAAAGAAATGGCTTTGGCTAACCAAAAATCCCACCATCACCAGGAGCGTGCGTGGGAGCCAGGCAACATCGAAACCCTTCTGAAATACGTGGCAGAACATTTTGACCATTTAGACAAAAAACTGCTTCTGCTGTCCGCATGCTGATGTGCTTATCTTCCAACCAACGAGCACAGGACTTGTACCTGCATTCCCAGGGACGCTGAGCACTGTGCCAATGGAGATCAGAATGGGGTATGTAAGCACGACGCCAACGTTAACCAGAATGTTGAAGGCTGGGGAAAACAGATAAAATAATACATGATTATGCAGAAGAGCATAGAATGAGACTCTCCTCCTCCACTCTGACCCCAGAAGCGTGATGGGAATTCTATAATTACAGAATCATTAAGGTTGGAAAAGACCTCTAAGATCATCTAGTCCAACCATCCACCTACCACCAGCAATGCCCACTGACCACATCCCTCAAGATAAAGGGGCACTCATGCAATTAGGCTATGAAGTCAGCTGAGCAGGCTGTACTTAGACCAATTGTCTAAGTACTGGTCTTGCTGCAATGTTGAAGGCAGTACAAATGCTCAATGTGGATTTATGGGATGTTTGGGGTTTTTGTTTTTAATATAAGTCGTCCTAAACAGCAGAACTCTGGGTGGTAAGTTACCACTACTTTTTGTCTCTTTGATGCTCACGGAGAAGCTGCCATTCAGCTTAGGAATGGCAAGAGCTTTGCTCTCAGCACCTCAGCTGTCAGACCCACTGTGTTTTAGCATGGCTGCATTGATGGGCTGTGTACTGGCAATGACATCCTTTTTGTTTCCCTTTAATATACTTGTAGTGGAGACAAACCTCTACAATTATGAAATAATTGAGACTTTAGCAAAGGAAAGGATATTCTTATACCTGCAAATTAAAACACCCCTGGGCTGAATCCAACAGCTTTTCTGCCTGGCTAGAGGACAGCAATTGTGGCTCTGGAAGAAGAAGTGTTAGGGGAGAGTAGAGGGGAGGAGAAGGCTGCAAGAAATGAAACAGACAGCACCAGCCTTTGCAGACCCCCAAAAAGCTGTGCAACTTTTGCCCAGAGCCTGCAGCACCCCCAGAAACATGTCCTGCATCAGTAGGTCTCCATGTCAGTGCTGCATGCCTGCAGAGCCTGCCAGGAGCTGCTCGGCTGTGTGCAGCCCTTTGAAATTCCATTTTTAGCAACCAATCTGGGACAGAGAAAGTGAAATATCAATAACACCGCTGTAGGAATGCAAAGATGAAAAGTGAGCAATTAGTACGAGCGCTCTGTCTTTGTTCCCTTCTACTAATGTTAGTGTTAAGGCCTCAAAGGAAAGCGTTAATCATTCTTCAAGGAGTACCAGTGTGCACTGAGGTCAGATTCCATCTGGGAGAGCTTTGTACTAGGTGCAAAGGGATGGGACAGAAAAACGAGCACCTGTTTTTTCACATACCTAACCAGAGGCCAGCTACTCCACACAGGTAGCCCCATGGCACAGCAGAGAAGGGTGACCAGTATTCCACCTTCGTAAAATACAGTATGATTGGGGTAACAGAGATGAAAATTAAATTGAAGAAGCCCAAGGTGGAAACAAAGTGAGCAGCCTCTCCAAAGTTCGCACTGCCAAGAAACATCTTGAACAAAACCTGCGAAGGAAAGAGGGGGGTTTTAGTCTCGTGGCTGTTGTGGAAAGCAAAGTCCTCCTGCACAGCATCCTCCATTTCCTTGGGAAGAATGGGGCACAAGGACAGCCCTGACCAGGACAGGGTGTCACATCCCCCAATTCCTTCTTAGCAGAGCTGCCCTCAATGAGTTCTTCTCCCAGAGTGTACACACAGCTGGGACTTCCAGACCAAACTCCAACACCTTGCATTTGGCTTCGCTCAATCTCATTAGGCTCACATGGGCCCAACTTTTGAGTTGTCCAGGCCCCTGTGGGTGACATCCCTTCCTTCTGTTCTATCAACTGCATCACTCAGCTTAGTGTCAACAGCAAACTTGCTGAGGGTGCATTTGATGCCATTGTCTGTGTTGTTGATAAAGATGTTGAAGAGCACCGGTCCCAAGACGGACCCCTGGGGGACACTGCTTGTGACCAGCCTCCACCTGGACATAGAGCCATTGAGCACAGCCCTCTGGCTGTGACCTTCTAGCCAATTCTTTATCCATCTAATAGTCCAGCCTTCAAACCCATCTCTCTCCCATTTAGAGATGAGGATGTGGTGTGGAACCACATCAAAGGCCTTGCACAAGTCCATACATACAACATATCATGATGTTTATTATAAAATGCCAAAAAGAGAGTAACTCAGAACCCAAATACATAGCAGTCCATGTAAGGAGAATTACAGGAGTAAACACAGCCAGCTTAGCCCAACCTAGAAGGTGGGCTATTTCTAGGTCAGCCATGTCTCTCCTTTCTTCATCTCTCACTTCCAAGAGCAGCTAGTTCTTTCAAGCAGGAGTCAGAGCCCTGCTGTCTCTAATATACCAGGCAAACAGGGGCTCTGAGCCTGGCACGAGAGTGGAATACACAAGAGCTCTGCACTGCAGACCAGGGACGAGACGTCTGTCCCTGCAGAAGGGACACGGTGCTATCTGCTCTCACCCTCTCCTCCCTGCTGCAAATGGCCCACTTGAAACAGTGTCAACGAATGGCAGTGGCAAGAAATGGTTAAAACATGATCCTAAACTCCATGCAGCAGGATAACAACAGAGATTTCATCAAGGGCTCGTAAAGCAAAGGCAATCTGAATATTTGGCAGCTACAGACTAATTACTCTGGTAGTAAGATTTCTGACATTGTGACATCGCCTCGTCACAACACAAATAACACATGAGGGGTAAATAAATTGAAGCATTGAATTCATAGGGACCTGCTCTGTACATTCACATTATTAACATCTAATGCTAACTAAATAAAAATATTAATAAACAGTGACGACCCACCTTATACAATGCAGATGTAGAGGCTGATCCAACAGCATATGCTACCCCGATAATTGAATCACCCTGGAAACCATCTGCATATGCCATCATTACGATTCCTGTGATTGCCATTATTGCTGCGACTATCTGCACAGACAAAGCAAAGCAATGTGAAGCTCAGCACAGTTTCATTACACAGAAAGAGATTATCACTGTGGGGGGCTTTAATGAGTGTCACTAGCTATGTTCTCTGACTTCAGATCTTCCCGACTTCCCTTAAATAGTTGGTTATATACTGTTGGGAGAGATGTAAAACATAATGAAAGTGTATGCACTGAGAGTGATATGGATCTACAGCATTGCAAACTGTCCTGGGAGCTACTCACATAACATCCATCACTGCGTATTTTATAAGCTAAAGACCCACTTCAAAGACGTGACTCCAAGACCAAGAGATTTCTAAGATACTTTGCTATGCAAGAGGATGAATATTCATCAAAGCCATCACTTGGACCTGAAATGTAAACATTTGGATGGGAAGCCTTCCTGGAGATCAGCCCAGGAGAATAAATCTTGTGTTGGGGAACAGCTGTACATAACTGGGAGCTGCATACATTTCCCAAAGGCTGCGCCAGCTTTCTTGGACAGATGTGGCCAAATGTCTTTAATAAGCCTTTACCTTTCTGGTCAGGGTTTGTAGGGGTGGGTTGTTTTTTTTTTTTTTTTTTTTTTTGCCTCTTTTGAAAATCCAAGTCAGAACTTCTAAGAAACTCAAAGGAAAAAGAATAGAAATATGTATCTACGTAGTATGTGAAATCCTGGGTCCTGACTCCAGGAAGCCTCATGAAGTACCAGGGCTCACTCCATGCTTTATTCTTTGAAAAACTCCTCTTTTCCTACCTGCCCTCAGCAGGTAAATACAGTGTCTTTACCTTATTTTGCTTTCAAAGACGGTGACTACCTAACTTCCATGGACTTCAGAGGGAAATGTTTTCTCAGACCTGAGGAAAATCACAGCTTCATTTCTGAAAGATGGCTTTTTAAATGGATTTTAAAAAGAATAAGTATAGCATTAAACACCTTGCAATTATAAATAAAAGACTGTACTAGAGCTTGGAACAGTCAGAAGGTGCACAAATGCAGATCTCTAAAGTTGGCTGTGACAGAGTCATCAGCAGTTTGCAAGGCTAGATGCTTTTCTCCTATCAGATACCCATTAAATCGCAGTGAGGAGGACAAGGAGGGCCCTCTCCATCCATACAAACAAATATGGTTATGCTCAACAGCATGCCGTGTTGGAGCCAGCTCCTGAGCAACCTGCTTGGCAGGCAGGGCTTTCATAGAATCACAGAATCACAGAATGGCCAGGGTTGGAAGGGACCTCAAGGATCATCAACCTCCAATCACCCTGCCAAGGCAGAGCCACCAACCTCCACACTTAATACCAGCCCAGGCTGCCCAGGGCCCCATCCAACCTGGCCTTGAACACCTCCAGGGACAGGGCATCCACAACCTCCTTGTCCCTGGTATAACCCCAAACCAACACCAACAAGACATAAGCACTGGGTTAGGAGTTCTTTCTGGAAAACCTGACTTAGCTGCACATAAGAAATGGTTACCACCAGATAAACTTGAGTTTCACGTGCTTCACACACTCACAGGCAAAGATTTCTCCATAAAACCACCTGCCCTGCTGCAGAGCAGTTTGACTTTCAGTTCTCACAAAGGTTCACCAAGAGTCCTAGAAACCAACTGATCCTTGTACTGAGCAGATATGAGTTACACTGAGGCAACAAACACAAAACCCTCATAAAACAACTTCAACAGCACCACTCAGATGAGCAAAGCCATGTCTCAGGGGACACACAAGATGAGGACGTGTAAATGTGTCCATGCATGGGACACTACTGAGAATCAATAATCAACTCTTACAGTGAAGCCAAATCTCTGAGACCAGAGCTAAAATGTTAGCATTCCTAAATCCCAATGGCTGGAAGGTACCTTTTTACAGCCCACTGGGTCCCACCAGCTCAGGCTGCCCAGGGCTCCATCCAGGCTGGCCTTGGGCACCTCCAGGGATGGGGCACCTACAGTTTCTCTACGCCAGCATCTCATCACCTAATAGAGAAGAATTTCTTCCTTATATCTAATCTAAATCTCCCCTCTATTAGTTTAAAGTCATTACTCCTTCTCCTGTCGTTGTACTCCCTGACAAATTATGTAATAACTGTCTAATACTGCTATTCCTCCTTATGGTTTATCCTAGCATACCAATACCACAGCACCCAGCCTTGAAGCAGTGCAGAATCATACTCAGCACTTCTCTGAAATCAGCATGACACGTCCTGTGATTCTGCAGAGCTTCCCTTGCCCTGCTTACTGCACATCTGGTTTCATCTTGGACTGCATCACACATCCCACCTCGTGCATAAATTCAGATGCAGCATTTCAGCTGTCAGCTGGATCCTTCAGCCACAGTATTTCAGGCAATATCTCCCATAAGACAAAACAGGGGAATCTGATGCAGTTATCCCCTTCTTCAGATGGAAAGGATCAAGATTAAAACAACACTCTGACCCGGTAAGTGAAGCTTTTCATGGTTCTGATGACCAGTAGATTCATCATCCCCACAGAAAGGATCTTCCTTGTTGGGAAAATCATCTTTCCAGCCTGACTACATCCAATTCTGAGAAGCAGTTTCCTAATTTAATCAACAATTTAGAAAGCCAAGCACCTTTTCCCCTGAAACAACCACAGCAATGGACAGACATGGGGCATCATTTCGTAAGACTTCAGAAACATATGACCTGATATGGGAAAACAGAGAGAACATTATTTCAACTCCATGTACAAAGCTCTTCCTGCAAATCACACTGCATTAGCACAGCTGACCTTGTGTGTTTGCTTTAGAAACCTGAGCACACATCCTGCAGACAAGCAGCAGCAAGGCCACGGCCAGGCAAGGCTGACAGCTCGTTAAACAAGGCTTTTAATTAATGGAAGAGTGGAATACCTTTCTTTCAGATCTTTGTAGGTAAGGAATGAAATAAGCTCGCCTTTTTCTTTTTCCTGGAAGACAGCTAGGTCAACTAACAGTTAGGAACAATTGCTTTTCTGTGTGCAGCATATGGCAAAATGGGGTGCTGCAGTAAGGAAATCTGTGTTTGCACTCCAGCCAACCTTTCTTTGGGGGGGGAAAAATGTCCCCAGAGCACTCTGCACCTACCCAATAAGCTGCACTTACTCACTTCAGCTGCCAACTTCACAGAAGAAATACAACCATGGGCTCAAACTTGGGAATGTTTAACATGTGGCTACATCTAAGCATCATAAACCCACAGAACTCTTCAAAGATGAGAAGTCATTCACACATCCGTGCTTGCTCTGAGCCACGGCTGTCCAGCCTTCCACAAATCCCTATGTAACATGGACACAGGGTGCATCTTATTAATCTGTAAGGCATTCATAAGTGTCCAAGCAAACCAGGTTATGGCATAGTAGGGTCTGTGTGATGTTCCCTGTGCAGACAGTCACTGTGGCTAAGGGTCTGCCTCCAGTGAAACTCTGAATCCTTACTCTTAAGTAAATAGATACACATTCATTGCTGTGTATATCAGTTTCGTACAAATATTCTTTCTCCAGTGTGTGCTTTATCATAGAATCATAGAATGGTCTGGGTTGCAAAGGAGCACAGTGCTCATCCAGTTCCAACCCCCTGCTGTGTGCAGGTCACCAACCAGCAGCCCAGGCTGCCCAGAGCCACATCCAGCCTGGCCTTGAATGCCTCCAGGGATGGGGCATCCACAGCCTCCTTGGGCAACCTGTTCCAGTGCCTCACCACCCTCTGGCTGAAAAACTTCCTCCTAATATCTAATCTAAACCTTCCCTATCTCAGTTTTACTCTCTCTGGTTGCCCCAAGCTCCTTCAGCATCACTGCAAAGCACACACTGCAAGTAACTCAAATGCCAGAGGGCTGTGTGGAGCCTTCCTGCAGCTATTTAATGCTTCCCCACCCAAATCTATGCCACGCCATATGGGCAGCCATCACACCACACCTGTCCTTTTGCAGCCCACCTGAAATCCTGCCTGCAGCTGCATTCCACCCCAATGCAGTGCAGATATGCCCCACAGCTCCCAGGCTCTGACAGAACAAGTAGCTGAGCTCTGAAATGCTGGCTGGGCTCCAGGCTGCTGTGTGCTTCTGCATAGGGTATGCAATTACCCTTTTTCTTTCCATCCCCTTCATGTCCAAATAACCAAATCATGCCTGCTGTGTGAGATGCATTCATAATACCAAAGGCTGAGTCCACGCTGCTTTGCTGTGTTTTAGTTCTCATACACTCTCCTGCGTGGTTATTAACATCATTAAGTGTTACTCAGGCAGGAGGGCTGCTGGAAAACGCTGCTAATTACCCTTCCAGCACAGTGCATGCAGAATCTGCCACTTAGCAGCAAAAGCAGGATTTGCTGTTGGCTTCCTCTGCCGGCTCTTTCTTGTACAAACCTCACGGTGTTTACAGCATTAATACTAATGCATATTTATAACGACTTTGTATCAGTCAGTGAAAAACAGCTAATAACTGAGAATAGCTTTAGTATTTTTTACCTGCTTTCTTTAAGAAAGTGGGCTACAGAAATGCAGTAATTGTGTTTGCTCTTCTAGAAAGAGGTTGCTTTTAGGAAGAAAAAAAAATAGCTTAAGAGTCCCAAATTTCCTTTTTTTTTTTTTTTTTCCCCAGCTGGGCTCAGAATTACCTTATACAAGTGAGGAATAACAGCAGGAAGATGAGATGATCAAGGGACCGAGGGGGGAAAACAGCCTCAGAAGTCACCGCTCCTATTAATTGCTGTGCAGAAGAACTGAGGATTTCAAACCCTGCTTCTGTGAGCCAGCCATCAGCATGATGGGGGTATGGCATGCTTAGATATCTGAGTTTTTACATTTTTAATTATATATGAAATAGATATGCAGATGCCTGGCATTAGCACTGCAAGGTGAGGGGTCCATGCCCTTACCTTCATGGCACGGACCCTTTGCTGAACTCATCCAGCAACAACCCCTACCCAAAGGAGAGGTTCTCATGGGACAACATGCCCAATGCTCCATGTCGTTACAGACTGCATAGCCAGTCCTGTCCCTTCAGGAAACCCCAGAACTGTTTTACTTTAAACAATTCCTTTTTCTGTCCCCAAAACCTAAACACAGTGACTGGGCAATGTGCTGCTGTCTGCTCCAAATGCCTGTGAGTTAGGGTGCCTTCTCCTTTCACTTCTGAACCAATTCTATCACATTGCTAATTAAAACAAAGCTGTTGTCTTTGTCATTTTTTTATAAAAGCGGGCCACTTGGATAAACATCCTGATCCTTCAAGCTTTCCATGGAACTTCCACTCTATTGACCCTCCTGGTTATGGAACTTCCATTCTATTGATCCTCCTGGTCATAGAACTTCAATTCCATTGACTCTCCTGGTCCTAGGCACCAGCCTGGCCCCACACAGTCACTGGTGGGGCTCAAGGTCCAGAGGGATCACAACTAATGAGACCACGAGGCCTTGGACCACCACTTCAGTGGGAGAATCTGCACAAGCAGAAACAGAAGACTTGGCAGCTCCTTAGCCAAGCTATAGAACACAACCATTCAAACTGCTGCACATCAGGAGATCTCAGATGTGGTGGTGGTTTATGCATGTGTACTTGTGGAATAAATATGTATTTTACATATCGAGTACAGCTGCCTGCTCAAACAAGGAATGAAATCGCTTTGGCTAGAACCTAAGCATTTATCACAAGGTTTAAAATAAAATTAACTGACTGTACTTAGCCCTGTAACCCAATCAATGTGGGGGATCTTCAGGCTCACATTTGGGCCACAAAGCTAAATGGGAATGGTTTCATGGTATATGCATACCATAATGTGGTGTACGCATACCATAATGCAGCAGGACTATGGTAGTGCAATAGCTTATGGTTTGAGGTAAGGATGAAAATAAGAGAGGTGAAAATCAGGCATGCCATTACCCTTGCTCCCATGAACCTGTCTTTCAGCACAATCCAAGAAAGCAAGAAGACAAAAGCTTTGTTACAACAGAACAGAGCAGAGACGTCTGTGGCTGTCAGCTTCTTTAAAGCCAGTAAATACAAGTAGTTAGTCAAAGTCCACAGAATAGAAAAGGGAGCAGTCCTTTTAAGAAAGAGTTTCAGCGTCAGACCATCTTCACCAAAAATCCGACTGCATTCCCTAAGAAAAGAAAAGAGAGTTTAAAGCTCAGCTAGGGTTCTGCTTAGCATTCACTCCAGCACAGCAAACATTCATTAGACTTTTATCACACTCAATTAAGTGCTTTTCTTAACTACTCTGCACGCCCGTAAGAAAGTATTGTTTAATTCGCAGAGAGAAAATAACCAATATTTTTCTCAAAACAGCAGTTTCACAAATAGAAAAGAAGTAGCTTACCTGGAATAATCACACTCTAAGCAACAGTAATCCCAGAGGTGCACACGTAAATGAAGGTCATCTATAAAGCACTGACAGCTCTCAGCTTCTGCCTTCAAGGCCATGAAAAGGGTGATTATAACTGCAGTTTTTCTCTGTAGCTTGACAACTGTTCTCTTGCTTTGCTCTGATACCTCTTTTTATTTCTATTGAAATATATTCTAGTGTATGGCCAAGCGAGCTTTAGGGATTGCCTGAAAGATACCCACTGGCACGTGAAGCTGAGCCGATGAAACGAGAGAAGAGGGAAGGGCAGGGTATATAACTGCTGTATTTTACAACAGAGTGAAAAGTGTGAATGCATCACAAAACCAAAATGCCAATGGAGCAAACCAAGGTGCCACCAAACTGCAACACATCATTCCATGACAACACTAAGGGACTGTGACCAAAATTCTCCTAGGTCTTGGGTCCCCAGAACTTTCATAGCTTTGGACAATTCCTAAAATACCAACTACCTGGAACTAACTAGTAACTTCAAAGACTGCATTGCAAAATAAATCAAGTAAAAACTTAGGTTTTCTGTACTTTATTGGGAAGTGGTAGTGGGAATAATAATCTTGACTTAATTTCCCATTTAAAGAGTTGTGTTGGGGTCTCCTTGCCCACTGCTACTAACTCTGGGGAAATCTGCTGTTAAAAAGGTTTCATGTTTTTTACTATTGTGAATAGAAACCACCATTCTCCATTAGAAGAAAGGAGAGTAATTACATCTGTGTAATATATAGGATAACCTATGCCTTACTTCATAGCTATCAATTCCCTCTGCTACTAAGATGAGCTGGGGTACAAAGCAGTCATTTTTGGTAATAACACCAAAAGTGGGATGTGCACCGAGCTGATGATGCTCAGGTTCGCAGATCTGCCAATCCTCTCCTTCAGTCTGTATGAGCTGAATGCTCTCAGAAGTCAGCCTGTTTCTAAGGAATGTTCTGCACAGAAAGAGAACAGCTCATGTTGTGTACCATTTATCATTTGCTTTGTACCTCATTTATCTGAGGTAAACTGAGGCAAACGGATAAATGTTTCAGTTTGAATGCAGGCTGTTGTACCATTGCTTTCAACAGGAATTAAATGTGATGAATTTCCTTGTCTGGGAACGGCCTTGCTGGCAGCAGAAACTTGACTACTTGTTGGCTTGCAGATACAGCAGCTGTCACTTAAGAGATGTTTTTCTCCCCGTGAGACACAATGGATGCAGAGATGATGCTAAGCTCAGATGTGTCTCACTTCAGGCAGGTGTTGCTGACCTGGATGCACCAAACCTGTGTTAGCATTACGAGATGCCAGAGCTGGTATGCCCTGTCTTGTCAAGAACAGATCTGAACTGTGAACTATAGACCTGCATGGATCCTGATGTTCAAACTAGTGGGAATTCTGCTGTCCATTGAGATGCACAATTGGATTGTTACATGGATCTAAATCCAACCTGTCTCAGATGCTGTCAGAATCTGTCTTAGAGGGAACAAGCTTGTGCTATATTAAAATGAGAGAGATTGGTGCTTGGGCTGCTCAAAATAATGCAGGGCACAATTAACTATCCCAGTGCTATGCCAATAGCATACAAACAGCAAAATCATCCAAGTGCATCACTGTGTCTGCAAGGCAGCAAGAAAAACTCTCTTCAAATGTGCCATGGAAAATCATGTCCCCATCAGCCCTGCACCTGGCAAGGCAAGGCACTGAGAGCAGGCAGATAAAATGGAGCAGCAGCACAGCTGGAGAACAGCTGGACCTGAGTGATGCAGGAGATGCTGGAAATACACCCAGCACTTCTGCCCATCTATCCACAGGGAGGGGAGGGAGTTTCCAAAGCCAAAAAGGGGAAATGCCAGAATCACAGAATCATAGAATGGTTTGGGTTGGAAGGGACCTTTAAGATGATTCAGTTCCAACCCCTTGTTATAGGCAGGGATATCTCCCTCTAGAGCAGGTAGCTTACAGCCCCATCCTGCCTGGCCTTCAAAAAAGAATGAGTCAGGCTTTGTTGTCCTATAGATCTCCAGGATGTTTGCACCCAGACAAACACAGAGCAGAGTCAGGTCCGAAGTGCCCCAGCTGAGTTCGTGGAAGGAAGAAGCTTCAGAAAGATTTCTGTTGTTCTGGGATGGGCTCTATGGGCTGGCCAAAGTCTGGGAGGGACCACCAAAAACATCACTTATCTCTGAGTTCCCAGAAACAGTGGGAGGGATGCAGACAGGATCACAACTAGCAAAAGAAATCTGAAAATTCAGCGTCACATGCCCCAGGCAATGGACTGCTTAAGTACATGGAAGAGCCCTCATCACACACAGGAGGAAACAAGGACCAGGCAAAACAGAGGCCAGTGCTTCATCATCTCTCAGTTGAAAAAAGAAAAGAAGAAGAAGAAGAAAAAAAATGTGACAGGGGTGTGCTGAGCAAGAGAGAGACCTGCTGAATTCACTTCTGTGCCTAGGAGAACTCCGTGTTCCTGGTGAATAATGCTCAGTGAGTGAGGAGCTAGGAAGAATGCCTTCTCTTTCCAGCCATGTCTAGAGTCATTGCCTCGGGCTCTGTGAGGGCTGGTTGCTCTGTGGTTAACACAGCCTCTTTGGCATGCAACTAAAATTAAACCTGCAGAAGCCATCAGGACATGACAGTGATTAAAACCCTGTGCTCAGGGGAGAGGCTCCGTGGATCCACCCTGATATAGATATCTGTAGGCTGTTGACTTACAGACAGAGACATATCTAAGGGCAGCTGACCCTGAAACTATGACACAAACTATTTCCAAACGCACAAGAAGTCTATTTAAAACCTGCCCTCTAACACAAACAGCTCTTTTTATTTGCAGGTAGCCCTCAGCTCTGGGCAGTGTGCCATGCTCTCAGGAACTGCAGCACCTCAGGCAGTCGTGGAGCTTTTCTTCTGGGTCACACTACACACACTGCATCCCTCTCAGTTATTTCGATTCCAGAATTCTCATTCCATGCAGAAGAATAGGTTTGCTCATCCCTGACACACAGCAGCTGCTGGAGCGTAATTCAGCAGCTGGTTTTAAAACAGCTTACAGAGAACAGCTAACAGACACTACCTGGAGTAACATGAAGATGAGGACTGTAATGCTCACATCTGGTCCTTTTTGCTAGGCAACCAACTCTTCACAACACGTTCATCTTTCCTTAAGCACACCTACCAACACTGTTCCTACCCCGTGCCCCAAGGTTGCAGAGCACCTGCTGCTGTAGTATGGCAGTATTCTGGCAGAAAGCTGCTGAACACTACAGTGCAAGCTCCTTGAGAAGCCAAGACAAGCAGACAGGGAGGCAAATTTTTTTGACATTGGAAATACAGAATTATAGAACAGTTTGAGTTGGAAGGGACCCTTCAAGGCTATCTGGTCTGACTCCCTGCAGTGAACAGGGACACCCACAGCTCCATCAGGTGCTCAGAGCCCATCCCCTGACCTTGGCTGTCTGCAGGGACGGGGCATCCCCCACTAGTCTGGCAATAACTGTGCCAGTGCCTCACCACCCTTATCATAAAAAGCTTTTTTTCTTACACCCTGTCTAATTCTCTCCTCTTTTAGTTAGAAATCATTTCTCCTTGTCCTACCACAACAGATCCTTCTAAAGAGTCTGACAGTCAGTAGTTCCCTTCCACCTAACCCAAGCCATAAGTCTAACAGGATCCTAAGCCACAACTGCTATCAGCAGGGTTGGATTTCCTTTTGCAGAGCTTACCAAGCCTTGGAACATTTTGTTCATGGCTATTGCAAGGACTCTCACATTTATCATGTGGAACTGTTGTCTGCAGTACCAGGAAGGTACAAAGAGCTGTGCCTTCCACCTCAAGACAATTCTTTACTGAAATCCAGTGGGGAGGTAATAACTGTGAGTTAGTTTCTGAGACCACAAAATTTAATCTCTAAGGTAAAGTGTGAAAGGTAAGAAATACACAATTGCCAATCTTAAGAAAGCCAAAGTAAAGTTGAAGACTGAGACTTTTATCCTTCCAGGTGGAATTTATTTTTTTTAAGAGATAAAAAGCAACAGTGGCTCTACACAGCTTTACCAGCCTGGGGCAGCTCTCTGCCAGTCACTGGCATCATCATTGGTCTCTGCCAAGATATCATCAACACTGTTTGTTCTGATCCTCCGGGACTGTCTGTGGGGCAAAATGTCATTTGTCTTTAAAGCCTGTAGTGAGGGACTACATCCTCCAGAAATACAATCTCCTCTGGACCTGAGGCAGGCCTGGAACCGTTATACAACAGGCTTTACTGACAAGAATTACTCCGCAGAAATAAAACCATCAAATGAAGCGATAAGGAACCTTAGAAAATGCAATTTAAAAAAAAAATAATAAGGACTGTATCAAAAACACAAAACAAGCTGTTAACCAAGCAGTTGACCAGCCTGGAAATTAACCCTGCTGTGAGAAGGAGGCTGGATTACACGACTCCAAAGATCCCTTCCAAATTTCTATAACTCAGAGTTTAAAAACTCCAGAAAAATTTTCAATTCTTTAAGTCATCAGAAAACCAAACACTCATCCTGGAGAGATTGCCATAGCCAAATCCCAGCACAAAGAGCTCATCCAGCTGTAATGCAGCACAGACCAAGCAGGCTGGTGCCCATGACAGTCAGTACTTGCCAGCAGTCACTTCTCCCTGGGATCTGAATTCTCAATACATCTGGACTAGGAAACGCTCTGGAATGTGCCTTCCCATCACCAAAGTCCTCCTTGCACACTTCACAAACGTAGCTTCACATCTGTGTCAGAAGTTCCTCTGGGCATGTACACATGCCCTCAGACCTGGCTGAACTTCATCAACAGCTGGGGAAATGTACCTACTGTTTAAGCATGCTTTTATTAATCACTGCCACAAATGCTTTGCTCAAAACTTGGCTCTGGTGGATGCCAATCAACTAAATGCAGAGGCTCTATCTGCGGGGATATTTAGTCTCACCTTCTTCCTTATTTGCACTGCACTCATTATTACTTCACCCCATACCCAGAAGCCAAGCTGACGCTGTTAATGTTCTCACCAATACTCCAGAAAGAATCTGAATGAAGGCATCCTTAACACGCAAAGCACTGCGTTTTCAGAGGAAGACTTAATTAAGTGCAACCGTTCAATTTCAGTCACGCTGATTTGACAGAAATGATAAATTTAAGGCCAAATTATATCTCAGATCCTGGAAAAAGCAGCCAAGGGAAGGCTCTGGCCCTGCTACACTCCAGCCCTGATGGTCACAAATTGAATTCCTCGTGTTCTTGGGGACAGCTGTGCTGAGCCCTCCATCAGAGGGAACAAGGTGTGGGCCACACACTGTAAACATCTGGCAGAACAGATCACTCTGCTGCAGTCAGTAATACTGTTTTCAAAGCAGCTCTACAGTGGAGTAACAGAATAGGGTCCCACCTCAAAACTACTCTGTGAATACCCTCCCTTCACAGACAAGGTCTGGTATATTGTGACAAGCTGAATTTACCTCCACCCTTTAAAACAGCTTCTACTTCACTGTTGGATGAGTAGAATAATGGAAGAGGAGGAGGAATAGTCAAATTAATTGCCCCAGGAAGAAGTAGTAATTCCAAACCCTCAGATATGGCTTTAAGTACCAGCCAGGGTTGAACTGAGCCAGTCTGGTCCTTCTGCAGTCCTGCTGGTTGGACTGGATGACTTCTTTGGGTCCCCCCTCCAATCCTGAATTCCTGTGCTTTCAGGCTGGCCACTAAAAAGGAATGGGAATTTCTACATCTGCACTAATGCAGACTAATACTGTAGCAAACACTATGCATTCCTTCAGCCTTTGCACTTGAGGCTGGGAGCTCGAGTGCAACTCCCAGCCACGTGGCATATGGAAAGCCTAGAGTCGGAGTTGTTCTCCCTAGGCTCTTGTAAGAGAGAGGAACAGTTATTTCCATTCAGAACTTTACAGAAGGACAAAACCTTCTGTAAACATCTTCTCCCCAGCACGACAGCCACTCAGCTATGCCAACTTGCTCCTCAGAGTTACAGGCAGAGGAGAGCCAAGAGCCTACCCCATGCAAAAGAGCAGAGAAGGCTCCAGAGGTGTTCATCCTCCCGGCTGTGATCTAGCAGGAGGAGGAGGAAAAGACAATTTTCAAGCTGCAAACCAGCATAGAGAGCAAGCCATCTCCTTACCTTGAAGCATCTTTTATTCTCTACAGCTATGAGTTGCTTTGATTGCACCTTACACTAGCATTCTGTCAGGAGAGATTAACGGTCAGTGGAAAACTGATCCAGGCAAGAACACAAATTATAGAGATTTTAGATAACAGCAAGATTATAAGCAAATAATTGACCTTTTCAACTCAGTGAAAAAAAAAACCCTCTAATGATCAATTATCCATTTATTCAAGCATATGTCACTCATCTGTTAGCCTTTTAAAAATTATTTATGAATGTGATTCTCTGCAGCATGACCTTCGTTCTGTCTTCTGACACCATGGGTCAAACTGAGAAGTGCAGTGATTTCAGTCCAGAGCAATCAGGCTGCTTAAAAGTGATATTGCCACGATAAAGCCTACCTGAATTTTTTGATTGGAGACTGCTTCTCCTGTGCAGTTGCAAGGTGCCCAGAATAATAAATGGGAAATACCATAATGTTCCAGTTTGTTGAGAACCAAGTCATGAAAAAAGGACAGTCAAATGTCTCATAGGTGATTTTGACAAACTGCGTTGTCCCAACCCAGGAGGAAGAGACGGACAAAATGATCAGAAATCTCCAAATGAGCTTAAGAAACGTGGATGTGCAAGACTGGCATCGTGTCTGTCCCTCAGCTTCTTGGCTGCTGCTCTCCGTGTGCGCTTGTGTTCCTTCTTCTCCTGGATAAAAATGATACAGAAAGAAAGAAGAGTTGCACACATCATTAATGCATTCAAAACAATTCTTAGGAAAATCTCGCTTTGTGATTCAGCCAAGAACCACTCCGTGCCTCTTCTCATTTAATTCCTGCATGTCCTACAAACACCAAAATCCCACTCAGAAATACTTAATAATACTATCTTCAAGAGAATAGGAACAAAAGATAAACACAATAGAGGCTGGAGGTAACAGCATCATGGTTAAGCTGTCTGCTTTATCAGCCCTTCTTCCCCTCTGTCAGCCAAACCTCCAGAACACAGCTACCTCTCTTAGAACCAGCTACATTATAAAGTCAATTACTCTGCATGTTTGCAGCATAAAAGCTATCTGACCCTATACTTCTGGAGCCAGAAAAAAAGCTCTTATTATTGAATATTTTAACTCAAAAATCACTGTTTTCTTTGAGAGGTGAGGAATAAACAGTCTGGTGGTTTGATGTTCCAAAGCAAAGACAGGGATTATTTCAGTCAAGTTTCTGTATTTACACTTTTGAAGTTAAAAAAGGAAACTGAACAAAACTGAAGCTTGGCATGCCTGGAAATAAACCTCTAAAGATAAGCAAGAGGGAATCAGAAAGTTGCCATGTTCCATTTTCATACGGTACTTTTCAGACCCAGTCTCCAGATCACTGGAACCAGCACAGCGGAGCACCAAATCCCACTGACTGATGACTGGCTCTCCAGATTTACTGATGCAGCCCGTGAACCCAATTGTGATTTCACAGATCCCAGCTGAAAACAACGGATCCGACTGCAGCAGCAGTTCTCTGGCTTCATTTATGCCCATGAGCTCATGCAGCACCAATGAGCTCTGATATTTACTATGTTAGAACATAGCACATAGTTTGATAGGAGGAACAGGAGTTCCTTCTGAAAACCATGACCTGCAGCTATTCTCAATATTCTATTCTATTCTATTCTATTCTATTCTATTCTATTCTATCTATTCTATTCTATTCTATTCTATTCTAACTGCATCAATACAATGTGATATAGAGTAAGAAACTACAAAGCTGCTGATGCTAAGGGGAGTTATAGATCTACTGCAGTGAGAGCACCCACACACTTTTCTATGTTCAACCTAAACTCAGTTCTGACTTTCCTTCTTTACTACTGTTTCTGCTACAGTCATAAGGAAATGTAAAAGTGAGCTTTTGAGTTATTAAATTAGACCAACATTCTAAAACTGATTCATCATAACAGAGAGTAAAATTTGCAGTCAAGAATTTACCTAACTGGGACATGAAGCTTTTTGTAATTGTACGGTGCATTTTTTCCCCTTAAAAATAACAAGTATTTAGCTGCTCCATTGTTGTGTGATGAATCAAGAACTTAAATAAAATTACAGGCTGATTTAAAACATATAGAAGATAATCAGACAGAACTCTGAATAGAAAAGCACCACTGTAGCATTATCTTCATCTACTGGGAGAATACAGATATTTTGATAGCACTAATAATGACTGTTATCTTCTATTAAAAAGTAAATTGCAGTTTATTTGCAAGTTAAAATGGTTTAGAAAGAATGTATTTCATAACATCCTCTTAGGGGTTTTCCTGCTAAGCAAAACTACCATGCAATTAGTCCTTCTTCAGCTAGCAGTGAAAGCAATCACACAATGATGGAACACTAAAGCACCTTTATCTACACATTACATTTTCCAATTACCAAATAACACTGTAATTGCTGTTACAATGCATGACACTATCATTAGCATTTGACTTGGTTGTTACAGCACCAAATGTTGGGGAAAGGCACAGAAACATAGACTTTTTACAAGTCCTAGCTTGATTTAAAAGACCTGTGTGAGATTTAGCCTAATTAAACGTACAGTAGGGAGGTTTTGTAAGTGCTTAATTGACAGGATTCACCCCATGTAACGTAGTTAGCAATTGTTTTTCAGGCTAAAAATGTTGTCTAGGCTCCCTCTATACTTGGTGAGAATGGACAGGCATGTTGAGAAGGTGGCTGATCTCACCCTCATGTACCGAAGGGAGGTGGGATGTATGACCCACTGGAGGACCTTATCTTGCCTTAGACTATGTGAAATTCCAGGCAAAGTGGCACAGTAGCTTGACAATTGCTTTTGAAATCCATGAGATGCTTATACTGAAAATTTGGTCAAAGATCCACAAGGGAGAGATAAGAAATATCTTTAAAAGAATCACAGGACTTGAACTCAAAGAGGGTAGGGACATATGGAAAGCAGACACACAATTCACACTAAAAAGGCTGGAGAACTTTCAAGTGATGAAGTTGGGTCTGAATTGAGCTGGAAAGTAGAATTTGAGTCCAGACACTTAATGCTGTGCTGAGAAGAAAATGAATTCATGAGCCAAAGTGGTATGCAGATAGCATTTTACAATTAGAAAGGCCATAGAAATCCTTGGTGACTTCAGTTTGAAGCTAACCAACTGACTTAACCCGTCAAGAACATGGAAGCAATCTGAGAACTCAGTAAGGATGAAAAGAGAGGGAAAGAATGCAGGTGACACCGCAGGTGACACATGCAGATGACACTGGTCAATGGCAAACTGTGCTGAAAGTCAATGACCAGAAATATCTTTGCATGCTCCTTTTGTCTGTCAGTAATGTAACTTTTCTATGTGATATCTCCGTAACAAGAGGAACAATCTTTTTAGCTTTTGTTTTCAAAAGAATGAGATAAATAAAATCAAAACCTACAGTTTTTCTTTCTGAACTCCTAAGTGTTTCATAACTACATCCTAGAAAATGATATTCTTTATATTTGTTCACCTACCTGTCAGGTCAGTCATACTTACACCTCACTGACGAGGAAGATCTGGATAAAAAGGGGACTAAAAAACTACAAAATAAACATTTGGATGAATATGATGACACAGTACTATTTTTTTCTCAATAGGGCTACAAGTCCTTTCTTAACAAAAGATAGATTCTGATTTGGATGTACCCTTGTGCAAGTAAATATGGAATTATTCATCCTAATATCTGCAAAAAATGAGAACAGATGATTGGTTTTCTACTATCAGTATCTAAGTTCTTCACTGCAAGATGCTGTAACACCCACTCCTTGCTGCAATCATCACCTTTAGTGTCTTTCTGAGGGTTTCCATCAAAAGAGTACTCCTGGAGTACAAGATTCCTCTGTTTTCCATCCACCTCAAGGCAGAAAATAGCTGACTCTTGCTGCCATCAGTGATGAAGTGACAAGATAAAGGTTCATCTCCCATAGTTCCAGTGTGCAAGGAGATCCAACCTGCTCTTCCTCTCCTTTTTGCTCACAGTATCTACATACACTGTTATCCAAAGTACTTGGTACAGTTATATTATTTCAGCCATTTAACTACTCTTTCTTCAGCAGTACAATCCAGCACTCTCAAAGGTTTCTGGCTGCATCCTGCAACTGCTCCCATACCACCCCTGTTGATGACAGATGGACATCATGGTGAAGAAGCCAGCATTCTCCATACGTACAGGTTCATCTGAGCTAAACTTCTGCAAAAAGTGTGTGACACATTCCCAGTGGAAGCCCTGGTGTGCAGCTGCTCGATGATCTGAACTGTGATGGTCTTTTCTAGATATCCTTCCACCCGTCGCTCCTTCTCTTCCTCTTCATCAGATTGTCCAACGGTACGAGCTGAGATTGTCATTGCCTTTGAGAAGGTAAATGGCTGGTTTTAAGGGTCCTGGTCTCTGGCCAGGCTGAAGCTGAGGAAACACAACCATCTCGTAAGACTAATTGGTGCGCTAATGTTAATCATCCTTCTGTGCCAACAGGATTTCTCAGATAACGCGTTCTACGTTCCTACCGAGGCCCAGCACTTCCTCTCCCATCCTTGCTTCCTTCTTGCCTAACCCCAGTCTGCACACAGGTACAGGAAGGACTTTCACAAGGCCATGCAGTTTGCAGCACCGAAACCCAACGTCAGCACTCTGCACCGTCTTTCCAAAAACCAGACAGGAGAGGCCTTTAGCAGGCATGCTGCGACACCGGCAATGCGGCCGTTATGCCTACCTGATCTGCTCTGCCTCTCGACTCTGCTGTGCCGACAGATTCCCGAGGGACTTCGATTCTGCAGCTCAAGAATGGGAGCAGCAGAATCTTCAGCCACAGATAGAGGGGAGAGCTGCCTAGTCATGCCTCTGTGTCTGCTGGGGCAGTTGCCTCCTGGCTTGCATTGGATGACAGATGATCGTGAGGCACCTGAGAAGAAAGAGTTTGCATCAGTTTGGCTGTAAACTCCCTGGAAGAAAGCGGGGCTTTCAAACACTGTCAGCAAAATGCATACAAATGAGTCAGTGGGAGAAAGGAAGCACACTGCAAAAATCAAGGTTTCAGCTGTGGTCAGAATAAAGTAAATAAGTAAGTAAATAAATACTTAACTCTCTCCCCCCTTCAGATAAATGCTGCTGTACGAAAACCAGCCTTTCCCCTGAAGAAATGAGAGCCTTATGCTGCAGCATACTCTCAGCCATGCAGCTCCATCCACAGGGTCTGAACAGTCAAAGGAATTTGTACTCACGTGGGCCCCTCCTGAGCACTGACACTGAATGAGGCAAAAGGAGAGGTCACCATTCCCCATAGGACAGAAAGAAGGGCTGAGGAACAACTGGGGTTGGTGCTGAGAGACTCTCAAGGCAAGAGCTTCCCCTTCCATCCTTCAGAACCACTCTTGAGATTCTTGCATCGGATGAAGCCTTGCTCACTGATGGGTCTTTAGGATGCAGGCAGTTGCTAACTTACAGCAGAGGTCAGTTTGCAGGCTTTAAGTGCACCGTGTCATAATCTCCACATCTTCATGCATGTTGCTTTCTCTTCTGCTGTGAGGTGCAGCCACCCCCAAGACACTGCATGTCAGAGGGAGACTTTACAAAGGCACAAGGCAGTGGACAAGCCCCAGTTGCCAGAAACACCAGCAACACCAGATGAGAAGTTTGCTGGTGAGAAGGATACAGCATTTTACAAGTAAGTGCTTGAAGGACTGGACGAAGCACCAGAAAGAAACAGAACAGAGCACAGTGCTGAAATCTGGCCATCTGGCACATACTCCCAAACTTACTGAAAGGGTCCGTTGAAGAGGTCAGCATGTGAGCAGCACATCAGAGTTCTCTTCTGAGTCAGTAAGCCAAGATGACTGGCCGTTTTTGATAAGTGTGTGTGTTCACGGTCTGTTGAGATCACCCACCTCTTCTTTTGCAGCTGCAACTTCAGTTGGTGACCACTTCTCCCAGCCTGACACAAGTCACATATACTCAGAGCAGCCACTGATTTTGCCATGATTTGGAGGCTTTAATACAACAAACACTTGCCTCACACTGAAAAGCACAGAAAAACTGCCACAGAACTCATGTGTAAGGTGCTAAGTATGCAACAAATGCAGCAACAACCTCTTAGAAGGCAACACTCTTCATTACAAAACGAGCCACTTCAGTGTGCTTGGAGCAAATAACACCACATAACCAAATAACAACATGGAAGCATTTCCTAAAGCAGGGATTGTATTCAGGGTAACAGAGGAATCAACTCAACACTCTACTGCCAGAGGAGGCTGAGATTCATATAACTACACATGAATTACAAGCTGTGTTTGATTCACCTGCTCTAACGACAAAGACCACAAAGGAGACATTTAGAACACAGTCTATGACAGTATAAACACTGAAGTTGACTTTCAAGGACCAACACCTATATTGTTTCTAGGCAATAGATTGTTTCTCCTCTTTTTTTTGGTGAGCGTCAATATCTACAGAGCTTTTTAGAGCCTACAAGACATTTTCAAACCCTTAAACGCTTTTCATCTTCATATATTTACTTTTTAATGGAGAAAATATTGATCAAATAGCCACACAACTCTTCCTATGACCTTGTTCTACTCATTTCACAAGTCCAAGCCTTGCTCTTTCCACCTGTCACCCCACAAGAAGCATCATCACACCTTTATTTGACAGCTGAAAGTTACTTCCCATCTCTGCAAGGTTAAGACAAGCAGCATCTTCTGGCCTAAATATCCAAAAAGGCACTTCCAAATCTTCCAGTCCTTAACTTAGGGAAGTTTTATTTTCACTTGCTGACTGCCTGTCCTCCACCACCAAGGTGCATCAACCCAAACCACTGCTCACTTTGATCCGCATCATTTAAAGAGATTTCATTATGTTAAAAGACACATGCTACATCTCAATTAATGTCATTTAGAGCAAGCTCAGGATACTCAGCAGAAGTCTATCAGATGATCTGCAGCCAAAATTTCAAGGATGCCTATTTTTCTCGTATGCAAAAAGAGCTCAGAGTTATTTATATCTGGTACAATAAAGGAACACCAATCTTTTCCTGTACAATGAGAAACTCAGCAGCTGAGACCAAAACTGCAATTCAGGAGATTGCATTTAATCGAAAGTCACTGCTTGATTTAGTGAGATCTCCTTTTATATTTGAAAGCAATCAGATAGCACAGCAATTTATCAAAATTTCCTTGTTACAGCTGGAAAGGTTGGGCCATCTAATGCTACTGAATCTGATCATATTTTAAAGAGATACTTTGACAGGGAAGGTGAAGAGTAATATGCTGGGCTAATTTCTCCAACCTCAGTTTCAGCTGCAAGGACAACAAACCACCATTTACAGAGCACTCCAACAAAACCTTGCACGTGTGCTTCTAACCCACGTGTTAGAGGAAAGGAAAACAGAATGTTGTGTAATTAATTCCCATTCTTTGACTCACACAATAATTACTGGCGCTCAAGAAGGGATCCACTGAGACCCACCAAGCTTAGACAAAAATCAAGAGCAGCATTTCCCACTGAATTTTTGTGTATGTGAATCCCACATGCCTATGGAGACCTTGTAGCCTCAGGAGGTGAGAGCATGACCTCCCAGAATGGACAACAGGAGGGTCCTACCATAACACGGCACGTGAAAATGAAGGAACAACTAAAATGCTCCCAAAATACACTTCCACCAGAGCAAAAGTGGAGCAGCACTGTTAGGGTCACAATCTTTTGACTTAATATAGACGTAAACCTCAGGATGAGTGCCTGATATAAGGAAGAACAACCATCTTGAGTCGAAATATTCACACTGGGTCAGACTCAACTATTTACCTGATTTTATTTTTTTTTAACTGAAAGAAAAATCTTGCTGCTAGAAGAGTTCCTTGCCTGTTTGGAGCTTATAATTGAGTGCCAAAGTAACACTCAGCCCATACACTTGACAAAGGAGGGAATGGAAAACACGAAAGGGGCACAGGATCGTATCAAGCATTTAATGAATCAAATCCATCTGGGTGACTTTCCATTACTGGATAAAAGCTACCCCCCACTCTGCCCCATTTTTAAAGATTATTATTTTTTTCTATATCAGTTAAGTCTTTTTTTCCCCCCCTAGAAATGTAGACACTTTTCTTTAGGAAGTAAAGCAATTTATATATGTAGACTAAAGGAGACCAGCAAGGAGAACATGTGGCTTTCTGCATGCTTCTATCAGAGTCAGTCCATGTCTTATATTAATTACTATATACTTATTCCTGTGTCGTTCAATTTAGCAAGGTAATTATGCTTGTGACTAACCATGATTAACATCACTGAAGCCCATGCCTTTCCACATTCTTTAACACTGCTCTGAACTCAGGCTGATGGAGGAGGTGAGCCACCAGAAGCTGCTGCTGTCTTGGATCCAACCAGGAGCCAGCAGCATATGGCTTGTGTCCCAAGAGCCATTTTCACCATCCATCTATAACCTGCAAACAGCTCCCTTGCCTCTTGACTCTGAGAGATGTGAAGCAAGACTTGTGGCTTTCCATTTATACACGGACTTTCACATGCAGTTCACACAGTGAGAATATTTGTCCCTCCGTGGCTTCGGGCTAGACAAATCACTGTTATTATGCAGGGGGGTAGGAGAAAAGGGATTTTGCTTTGAGATTCAAGAACAGTGATTTTCAGATTAGTTTTGTATATGTGCAACATATTTATTGAGTGACAATACTGCTTAGAATACCAAAAAAGATGCCATTCTGCATCTTTTCATCTTTTATGGCCTCAAAGTTGCTACTAAAAACAAAGTGAATGGACTACCAGTAAAATAATGAATTCATTGTAAAAATGCAGCCCTGGGAAAACTTTAATGGCCTCATCAGCAGATAACTGATTTTTTTTTTCCTTTTCTTTCCTCAACAACTGCCCCAGTGGAAACGAAGAATCTCTCAAATAGATAATCAAATTCTTTCCATAACCTCTGCATGTCCATGATACAAAGTGTTTGTTAATTTGGAGACAGCAACATTTGCCTTGCTGGCATGTGCCAAAACATGTGCTTTGTTGGTTTGCTGGTTTTTCTTTTTATTACAGAACTAAATTGATGGCTAAATGGATGACATGCTTATGAGCTGGAAAGTTTCTTTTGTTTTCATAGTCCTGCAGAGGAGGGAGGGATCATCCATAGCTATCACTGTAGTCAGGCAGTAGGCAAGCTTTGCCAGAAAGTCACTCAAGGCATTTACAGTCTTTCTTTTACTCACACAGTATTAAAATCTGTTTATTCTACCGTGTCCTCAAAATCTCAGCTCCTAATATGTCATTGTTTGTGCATCGACAACATGATGTCTTCACGCCACTGCCGCGGAAACAATCGCTGAGCTTTGACAGATGGATGGAGGTAGAAGCCAGGCTGGTGCTATGCGAAAAGTACGTCAATCGAATGTTCCTGCTAAATTGGGCACCAGTGAAAGAATTGACAACGCTTCCTTTGTGTTGCAACCTTACCTGCTGGTGAGCATCCGCTGCAGTGAAGGACGAGCTCACACATCACCAGCCCACTGCTTCCAGCAGCCCGTGTGCACATGCTCATGTTGGTAACAGTCAGCACACAGCCATGAGGGCTGGAGATTCTTGCAGAGAAATTCTGGTCCTAATATTGTGCAGTAAGGAGAAGACGATGTAAAATTTGTGGCTGGAGAAGCATTGGATGAGCACAACTCAAAAGAAATGGGGACTGAGTTGCAGTGCCATTGTATAGGAAGACAGCTTCTTCTGTCAGTTTTATAACAAGAAAACCTCATCAGAGAGCATTAGCTATGGCTTTCATTGGATTGTTTGCCACTGCTACCACACAGCTGCGGGCAGGGCTACCTAGTGGAGTTAGGTCCATAGTTTGTTTAATTTCAGCCGAAGGGACTCAGTGTAAAATCAAATCCTGCCCTTCATTACACTGGTATAGACCCACAGCACCTGAGTACAACCAGCAAGGCTGTTCTGCAGACACACCACTGCACCTGAAGATATTACCACTATTAATGTGAAATTAGAACCCAACAGCAAAATTTCCCCCATTTTTAAAGAGTTCAGAACTAGCAGTTCAACTCAGGACATGAAGCCATAATGACATTTATGAAAGCCAAGCAGACCAACTCTAGAAGGAGAGTCTCTGCGGATCCTACTACACAGGATTCAGGAGCAAGCACCTCCTACTTTGCTCAGTGAAGATAAATTATTTCACCGTATCTCAGACCTCAGTGATGTTCTCCATTTAAAGACACCCTTTGGAGACACAGAGTTCTGTGTATCAGAGCTATGCACGTATGAGCAGTCAGAGTAATGCCCTGTTTATTCACTCTTTGCTAGCTTGGGAAGTTTTTATGTCTGAAGGGGATGAGAAGGTTATGACAATTATTTTTTTGCCCTGGGAAAAACAAGATTTTCACATCTTAATGAAAAACAAATGACTCAGTGATGGTATACAGCATTTCTCCTGTACTATGATTAACTGTTGTCAAGAGCAGAAAGCAAAAGTGCAGACATTTTTGTTGTAGTTCAACAGTGACGTCCATCTGCAATTCCTGCCAATTATCTCCTCAGTGTCTGCACGCAGCCATTCATTTCAAACTGACAGAAACTTCCCCCACAATTAGGAATCTCCATAATTTCAACATGCCCTCCTATCTTTGCTATAAAGCAAACAAAGAGGGAGCAAATAAGTTAAATTTCACCATCCCATAAATAACGCAGTGCCTAACGAGGGACGTGTCACCCTAAAAAGAGGGAAAAGCCTCACTATGGCTGTCATTAAGTGCCTGAAAAATGGTCTCACAGCAGAGACAAATGACAGAGACGCCCATCAGGTGTGATGAAGATGCATCTTGCTCTGCCTTAGAGGAGAGGATGCAAAGAACTTCCTGAAGTCACCATCCAGCCCTGCACCTCCTTGGCTTTGTGATGATAATAGCACAGGGAGCTAGAAGCAGCATGCCTAACGCTCCTGATTTAAGATATAGGCTGATGAACACCACCTCGATTAGACTTACATGCAAAATCTTGGAGAAAAAAAAAAAAAAAAGCATAAGCTAAATCATGTATAAACATACTAATTCATAATAACTACAGACTGAGGATGTATCTCAGAACCAAAGAGGAAAGATGTCTAACTCTAACTCTGCCAACTACAATATCACAGGTTAGCTTTGAGTGAAAGAAATATGAGTGCATCTGAACCTCCCAGTATGAGATGTGGCAAACGAGGCACTCAGAATGGAAGGAAAACAATCAGAATTGGGCAGGAGCATCCTCACATAGCACAAGCCACTTGTGGAAACAATATGGGATTCCAATTTGTCCTTGCACCTGCAGTGTGTGTTTCCTTCCAGCTCTTCTGATTGCTAGAGAGATTGCTACTGCCAATGTAGAAGTTTTGTCATGATCCTGTCCCAGTGCCTGATGTGGTTGGACTGCAGATTTCATCTGTGACATCTGCTCACATAAACTGCAAGGTCTGTGAAAGCCACCTGGCAAAGCAAGGTGCAGTGTCTGCACATCCTGGCTGTGCTTGGGATGGCAAGGACACGAGATGTGCACACAATGTCTGTGCACATGTACCTGCTGTTGCTGGAAGTAGCTACAGTGTGAATAGCATTGAGATTTACCATATGTATCAAAGGAACTTCCATTTAAGCTCAGTGAAGCCAGGTAACATGGGGTGAATATATACAGTTATTCTTCTTTTGCAAATAAGGGAAGATAGAAACTGTCGCTAAGCCAAGATGCACAGAGGTTTCTACTCATGCAGTGGTTGATTTTCATCTGCAAAGATCCTCATAGTTGGCTGCTGATCCCTTAGACTAGCATTCCTGTATCAATTGCTGTATAATTGCCTTGCTGCATGCCAGTCTGATAAACACGCCTGCAGGTCTGTACATCCATCATTCTGTATATCAGGTGCATGAAAAAGTCATTCTGAGATGCAGGCTCTTTGGCAAACCTGGGAATATGGCAAACCTGCATGGTCTACAGCTGCTGTGTCCTAAAACCTCCAAATGGGGACTGCAGCACAAAATGGATTCAGGCTGCAGCATCGTTATGTTCAACAGCTGTAACAATATAGAAAAAGAAAAAAAGAGCCCTCTGCAGGAGAAAATAAAAGCTTTTCTGGCTGTAAACAAACCTGCAGAATGGTTTTTGGAGAGCTCTGATGCATGAGCATAAGAGATAGCCATCTCTGGAGGACAGCAGAATTTGTTTCTTACTGTAGTAAAGGGCCACTGTGTGCACTGCTGTGCTTTTCCCTGTTTTTTCCTCCTTAACCACTTTATCAGACTTTTTTTTACCCACTTTCATTCCAACATAACTCAACTATCACTGCCTCTGTTTCAGCACAGCCAAGGAATCCCATTGATGTGACATCAGAAATCAGCACCAATCAGCACCAACGTGCGGGTGTCAGAACAAATTTTAGAAATAAGTTTATTCGATAGCATCTGAAGTGCAAACGGCACCTAGAGAGAGCAGCAATGTGTTCTGAAATGTCATGGCTACATATATATTACAGTTACTGGTCATAACACAGCGTATTTAGAGGTCCCTAGAGGTGTTCAAGCCAGATTGGATGGGGCCCTGGGCAGCCTGGTCTAGTATTAAATGGGGAGGTTGGTGGCCCTGCATGTGGCAGCAGGGTTGGAGATTCATGATCCTTGAGGTCCCTTCCAACCCTGGCCATTCTGTGATTCTATGATTCTTAAAGGATTCATTTGTGGCCCTAACTCGTATCAGTCCAGGACACTAAACTGAACAAAAATTGGAAAGAGCAACACAGCAACTCCCGAACTAGGCTTACTCCGGATATACAAATGTAGAAACCAAATCATATAGTCTATCATTTGCATTTGTACCAGGAAGAGTATCAGGAACAGTCAACTTTTACATTTTACTCAAGGATGGACAAAAATTTGGGAAAGCAGAGAAAGCCATGCAAATGACTTTTGTATGTTGAAAGTGAAAATTCTGCAACTTCTACAGAAAATGACCTATGCACATTTACAAAACATAATATAAAGCAATTATTGGGAGTGGAATATTTTGGATTGAATTCTGTCATCAGAAAACATTGCTGGCATCCCCATGTGCCTAAAAACACAAGGCTGTTGTGTGAGGAGCAAGAAGCTGGGGGTCAGAGGTTTTTGTTCTGGTGATCTCCCTCTGAATCATCATTAAGGTTGGAAAAGACCACTAGGTCGTGTAGTCCAACCATCAACCCATCACCACCACGCCCATGCACTAAGCCATGTCCCTCTGTGCCATTCATAAGCCAACATCCATCTGTCTGAGAGAATGACCATAAGGGGACTTGTGAGCCTTGGTGCCCTGAGTTCAGCTTCAGAGCAAGGACTTCATTTTAAGCTTTTGCTGACACAAATATTCTGTGTGAGATCACCTCAATGGCAGTTTCTGCCAGAGTCCTTTGAACACAACCAAGAGGAACATCCTTCGCTACGACACGTCCATAAGAATCATAGAATGGCCTGGGTTGAAAAGAACCACAATGATCATCCAGTTCCAACCCCCTGCTATGTGCAGAGTCATCAACCAGCAGCCCAGGCTGCCCAGAGCCACATCCAGCCTGGCCTGGAATGCCTGCAGGGATGGGGCATCCACAACCCCTTTGGGCAGACTCGCTTTTCCCCTGATATGCCAGACCCAGAACCAACCAAAACCAGAGGATTCTTGGGCCTGAGATGAGATCTATTTTTCATCACTTCAGCACTGACTGAGCAGCAGATAAGCATAAATCACTTCATTTGAAATCACATATCATTCCATTACAGAAAATCTCTCTGACAAACTTTGTAATAAATTACACCAGATGTGCCTTCAATAATTTCACAGATTTATATATTTTACTCTGAAATAAAAAGTTATGAATCTTACCAAGAAAGAAGAGAATCCTCTGAAATGCCAATGAATCTTGTCATTGCTAAAATGTAGTGACATTTCCAAAAAGCAACAGACATTATGAGTTAAACTCTCATTTTACTTTCACTGCAGCACATCGACAATAGCTTCAACAAAAGCCATGAGGCTGCTTTGACATAAAGTCATTGTACAAGGAGTTCAGACCCAAGACACTCCTGAAATCACTCATATGCATCTCATTATCAACTAATTATGAGATAGTTTCTTTTCAAGAAACACTGCAATAAATCCAAGCTGGTTCATCGGTCTCTTAAGATATGAATGTAAAAGCAGTCAGCACACTGACACATAACTCAATATCAAATTGCTTATATTCATCTCCTACACCAACTATTGCCTCTCCTGTCTGATGGGTGCCTCCAGAGAGTGATTCATTCCAGCTCCCAGCAGTACCGATCCAAGGAGATGAATCACCTTTCAGAGGCATCCATCTCTCCTGTTGGCTCCAGGAAGCTCAAACAACTTTCTCAGTACTTCCAGAGGCTTACACTGAGATGCATTGAGATGACTCCAAATCTGTCTGCCTCCGGCTTGAGGCAGCACTTCGGTACCTGCCATGCATTAAGCAGGTCCTTTGGTTTCTTTGTCTGACTTAGAGCCTATTTAAATACTTTTGAGGAGCAGTGGGGTAAAAGAACATAAGGCATTGCTCCTGTTCTAATCCCAGTACACAGGCTCAGGGCCCAAGGCCCTGTGGCATCCTCTCCACGTGCTCTCCTGATGCCTGTGAAGGAAGCAGAGACAGCTGCAGCATTTTTGGGAAGCTGGCAGCTGCCCTATCCCATTGGGATTCACTGGAAATCCCCGCTAAAATCTTTGCTGCTCTGTAAAACCAGCTGCACACACATTTCATGTCTAGGTTAGCAGGGCTTAGTATTAGTTCTGCCTGGTCAGCCTCATCCCCAGCAAGGACCTTTCCATTTTCCGTCTGTCGGCTATGACAAGTGCTGTCATGTAGTCACTTCCAGTCTATTGCCCTTTCTTCCTTCGATGACTGGATTTTCCTTCCCTAAGGTAACAGATGGTGCCATTTTTGAGCATGGGGAGCAGGTTAAGACTCCTGAACAGCTGGATGGGGCTAGGCAGTGGCTAGCCACTGTCTCAACAGCAGCAAATCACCTTGTTAACCAGCTCATCCCAGCATCTCCTCAAGAACCAGGTGAGGGCAGGGATTACTATTTCACACTTCCTAAAACCCAACAGCAATGCACCAACATAAGCAGCTAGCTCCATCCGCTCCTTCAGCTTTCTTTAGGGCATTTTTCCCCTCTAGAAAGAAACACCAGCTAAGTGTTCAGACTGCAGAATGCTCCGTATTGCACACATACTCCCAAGAAAAATGACAGACAGTTGCCTGCTGTACCAAAACCCAGTCCTTTTTGTAATTTAAGCTAGTCTGATCCAGGTAGATTGAAGAGCTGGAAGTCACGCTCTGCTGTGCAGTGCCTCTTGCTTTGCTTTTATGTAGTGCCGAATTTAACTCACAAAAAAAAGGAATCACAATTTTGCTGCTGGTCAGAATAACAAAAATCAGGACAGAGACAGCACACACCTTGCAATTTTCCAGCACGAACGTTCCTAAGAACACAGCACACCTGGCAGGAAGCGAATTCATTTCGGGCAGAACAAGCAACTTTGGGAAGCAACACTCAGCGCTCGGAAACGTCTGACACTGAGTGTAATAAACTTGCAACAGCACAGTTAAAGCCTGAGATTTCTACAGACAATAAGAAAACAACACCACGTTGAACCTGAACATTAGGAATATTTTTTAGAAAGTTTTCCTTTCAACTTTTGATTTATACTACACATATCCCTGCTGTACATTCTCACCATCCTAAGTGCAGCGATCTCTCTCGCTGGACATCTCCAAGTTTCCAGCTGACACTGAGCTGTGCTGTGAATTTGGCATGCACTCTGCAGGGAACAAGCCGTGTTTCTGCACTTTATGCTTGGCTGTCATGTCAGCGAGAGCACAGCATGGGCTTCACAGTTTCTATCTTGTGGTTTCAGCATTAAGGCATTGCTTCAGAGCTGACACCTCTGCAAATAAGGGGGGAAAAGTGCAAGGGAACAATTGCCATCTCGAGATAAGGGACAGCAGGCACAAAAAGTTGGTGCCTCTGTCTTTAAAACAACGATAGATCTGGGTTATTAAAATACTAACTAATACTAATAATATACTAACTAATAATAAAATCAATAGCATAGTACAGAGCTAATTTCCCAGCCTTTTGAAAAGCCAGAATGGAAGCACAAGAACTTTTTTTTGGCTGCCGTTCTTTCAACGTTAGTTTCTTCATCAGAAATCACTCACATAGCAACTGAACACACAAAGAAGAAATGCAACTGCACTTATCCCAGATGATATTACAGTGTGAAAAATGCTATCAAAGCATTAGTTAATTAAAAAACATAGAAATACATCCACACACACACTCACGTTCCTTTGCATGGAACACAGCAGGAGCAGCATGCAAAGTAAATTCCTGCCTAGCCTTAAATATAAAGGAAAAAAAGCATTTACCGTCTGACACAGGCGAATTTAATTCAGAAACACTGTAGGATGGTAACGGTGCCACTCTTGCTGAATGTTTCTTCATCCTTTGGAATTGCTCCTACTCACACGTTCCCTTGCCTTTGGTCTGCATCACTTTTGGTCCCAAGTACTATAGTAAACACGGCTGGGGCTGGTGGCTGGATGTTGTTCTGAAGATGCTGCAGTAGGCTATGAGTACTGATTTGCTGTTTCCCTGGGAAACCATTTGCAACACATTCAAACAATGCTTGACCTCTGCTAACACTTTTTTTTTTTTTCATTCGATTGTTAAGTATAGCAGATAAAATATATTTATATTTGCTATTGCTCTTCTCTAACTTGAAAGCACTGCAGTCCCTTTGTAGGAAAAGAACGATTCCACATCAGATATCTGCTCTGTGTTAGCAGAGCAGACAGGAGATTTCTCAGACAACTGCAAGGGAATTATGCAATGCAATTTTCTGGTTCCTTACACTGTGACAATGTATGTATGATTACAGTAGTTGTTTTAAGAAACTTTGAATAATGCAACTCCAAGAAAGCCACTAAACCAGAATTGCACTGGGCGAAAGAGCCAGTAACATCAAGCTCCTTCTTCATCAGATAACAAAGCAGTGGTAGTGCAGGAGTCTCTCCTCTTTTAATGCCCCACAAAAACTGTCACAACTAGCAGATATATATAGGCCACAGTTAGTCTAGATTCTTCCCCTGAATCAGCCAGGACATTTTAACCCTCTTTCTTCTAAATCCAATCTCTTCAATCTCATTATTATTTTTATTTCTACTATTGGATGTTGTACAGAGCAACAAGAAAGTTTCATTGAGCAAACCATTCCATTTCCATTCAACATATTTATTACAGCAATTATGAAAAACAAATTTAGAACAGATTTCCCAGACAGGTGGTGGCACCCCATCCCTGCAGACACCCAAGGTCAGGGAATGGGGCTCTGAGCTCCTGACCAAGCTGTGGTGTCCCTGTTCATTGCAGGAAGTTGGACCAGATGGCTTTTGAGGGTACCTTCCAACTCAAACAATTCTATAGTTCTGTATTTCCAATGTAAAAAAATTATGTTTGTGCCTTTGCTAACAACTGGAGCTTGGTCCTTCATCTCTTCCTATAGGGAGGAGTTATTGGAAGGCAATACAGGAAGGCAATAAAGTGATTTGAAAAAGACAAAGAATCTCCAACCCAGAAGATCACAGCTAGGCTTCCTAAAGGCAGTCAGCACGCATCTCAAATGTTTTACATTGCAACAAGAGCCTCTTTCTGGGCACAAAATAGTTATTGCAGGAGACATCAGCTATGGCAATTCCTCCCCTGTGTATTGGAAGGTATCAGTCCATGACATCACCATACCCACAGGAGATAGGAAGCAGCTTCAAAGTCTTCAGGGCAAAGAAGCCAGCAGTGTAGGATATTATCTTAAATGCACAATCTTGTTCTGCACATCTTTTACTTCTGTTTGTGTGATCTGCACTCTTTATCATCAGGAAGCAGTGACACAGTAAGAATCAATGGCGAACACTATGGAAAAGAATGAGATCTCAAGGCTTTCTGTTCCAGTGCAGAGAACAACAGCACTGGGACACGCTACATAAGAACAACAGAGGGAAAAAAAAAAAAAGATTACAGTCACCTGTTTTTCTACCCAGCACATCCTCTCCTGGAATGCTTGCAACTCTGCTCTAGTACCTTCACTTCATCCCCTGGGACTGATAAGTCTCACCACCCTGACAGTTTTTCCCAAAGCATCATAATGCATCCCATCAAGCTAACCAGCTTTTACTGCTTATCTGCATTCAGAAGATTTCCTGCACTGTGTAACAAGTGCTATTCCAAAGAAAATTATCTTCCCAATTTGCAGAAGGAATTTTATTCTCCTCTCCAAAGTGCTGAGAGTCAGCAGACTTTGTGATAGAGTAATCACAAGTTAAGTAATTGCTGGCTCCACAATCACAAGGCTATCTATTAATACACGTCTAGTCCTTGAGCGTTTATATTACATAAACAATACAACACGGATGGTTTTTAGAAAACCATTTCTGCAAATAGGAGTTTGTAATGGAATCATTAATGAACCCTAACAATGGAGAGGGTGAAATGCATGAGATGATGTCAAGCAATTTAAGACGTTTCTTTCAGATAATTTGAACGTTACCGGCAGAACGTGGATGCATCGAAAAATAGCCTGCTTGGTTTTGTTTTTTTTTTTTGAAGGAAGATCAGCAATTGTTTCAATGCAGTAACTCAGAAGACAAATTCAAATTCAGAAAAAAAACCTTTCAAGTATCTATTCCAGCAATCTCTGCTTTGTACAACAATTAGAAAAGAAGCAGGTATAAAACCTCTTCAAAAACACGTGACTGGTAAGACCCTAACCAAAGCTCTAAAGCCAGGTGAAATATCCTTTCTCTGGTTTTAATGTAGATGGTAAGCATTGGATTAGCGTGCTTGAGTTCAGCCTGCAGCCTAAGGATATTGGTTGAGGCCTAAGGATATTGGTGAAGCCTCAGAACCGCCTTCTGCCTGGTACAGGTCCAGTGTGTGCTGCCCACCACAGCCTCTGTCTCTCAGTAAATACTAATGCAGCCGAGCACGTGGAGAAGCTGCAAGGCTGCTGACTCATGCACCTGACAGCAAACCAGTGCTGCAGGCAGTTGGAATTAGGGAGTCTGAATTACATTTGCTGACGAGGGCTCCACACTCACACCAGAATGGGACTGATGCAGTCAAAACATCTACCATCCTCCTGACTTGCAACAGTAGCTAGTTACACATACTTAAGGGACCAACTCTAAGAATGAAGACTTTATTCTCCTTCACTAAAATTGCAACCTACATTCAAAGCAGTAGCAGAACTTTGAGTAACCCCAGGTTTATCTGAAGCGTCGGTCCTACAGAGACAGATGCTTGCTACACTCCAGTCTTGGATGTACTTGGTTCCTGCTGACAAAGCTGGTAAGAGACAATAAACCATTTGGAGGTTTATCTTGGGGTGAGATACAAATAATGAGGTCCCCAATAAGGACACTCCACCACCCTATGTCACTAGTTCATTAAGACTACAGAGAACATAACCCATAAACTCATCAAGCCATGCCAGGTTTGGTTTGGAGGCCTTTTTTTCCTTCATATGGGAAAGAACTGACAACCAAAATCACAGTGTTAATACAATCCCACTGAGAAGTGATGGAATATTTGATCCCAATGAAGATGACAAGTGTGCTATTGCCCCAGGGAGACAGAATCATCTCAGCTAAAGGAAAATAGCTGCAGAGGTACACAGAGCACTGAATTTCAACATAGATAATGGGATTCATCTCACCTGGCTTTGAACATTAAGGTCTGAAACAGCTACACCATAAACCTTTTAAAGGTGAATGGTAAAAAACTGGTATCTCTAGAGGACAGCTTGCCTGGTCTCCCTTACATGTCTGTTGCAATCTGAAATTAGGAACTCACTTGAATGCATTCATTTCTATCCAGTGAGGTGACTTGCTCACCCCTGACCATTTTAGATATTAAGTTAGGGCAGATGCTTCTAATGGGAAACACTGTTAATGCTCACTAGAGCTATGAAAAGACCTTCTTCGACTCTAATTGACTCTAGAACAGGGTTCAGATCCAAAACTGCAGTCACTGTTTGTTTTGAACAAAGCTAGTTACAAGATCTATATGCAATCCACTTCCCATAGGCCCTGCTGCCAACAGGTCAGTCTGTTCCCACTTACCAGACCATAATACTCTCATAAACACGACTTTACTGGCTCTTGCAGGCTGAGCGTGTGTTTTAAGACGACAAGCTAAAGGGCTGTTATCAAGCTCACTTTACCATGCTGGAATATAAATTAGATGCAAGATGCAGAAGAGATAAACAGTCAAACTGACATCAAAATGGATGGATCCTACAAAAAGCATTTCTATGTAAAAGAGAATTCAAGGCTTTAGTTTGAACATTCACCAGAAGCAAGAAGCTTCTGTTACTTGATTCAAACAGCAAACTCGGTCTAAAACAGCTTCCAAAGCATGCAAAAAAAAAGAATTGTAAATCTGTCTGCTGCGCCAAGTCGTATCATATGGATTATAAAGAATCATATCCTGAATTCCTTGTTTTGTCTTACCTCAGACAAAATCCTCACTGGCTTAAATACTGTTGGGTCCCAGAATATCAAGCCTATTCTGCTAGGAACCCTTAAAAACCTTAGTCATGATCCTTTGACCCCCACCCTACACGTGCACATATCATATGTGGACAAGACGATGCAAAATACTTTTCTGTGTGCTTGCTGCAGGAGCGACAATTGCTTCTGCACACATCCAGTGGCTGCTTGACCAAACACCTGCCTCTTCCAACACAGAAACATGACAGTTCATCAATCCCCATGCTCGGGTTGTGGATACCAGACTCACATGAGCCCAGGAGACGCAGGACAGCTCTGACTCAGAAAAATACTGAAGTGCTTGGAGGGTCCTATTCACTTGTTCAAAGCAATTGTATTCTCAAGTGCCTCTCTGATGAACAGAATAAAAATCAACACTGGTGAGTTCCTGGCTGTCATGTCCAAATCCTCCATCCGTCCAGGCCAGAGCTTGATGAGTGATTCTGCAATGGCATTCCAGCCTGGGAACTGCTGCTCCTAGCCATCCCCTGGCTTGTGGCAGAAAGACTGCCTTACCCTTGACTTCTCTATCATCAGACATACTCTATTTGAGAACATTCATACTGAAGACACACCGAAGTCTCACATATTATGCTCACTGACACAGAGATACAACTTCATCCAGCTTTTCTGGTGTTCTGCAAATACCTAGAAGCAGAGGACTCATTTCTGACTAAAATACCACCTAATCACCACAAGCAATATTGCTAAGTTTGAAGGAGATTTTAATTCCCTCGAGGGCTGAGTGTTTATATACTGATCTCCAGAGGCTCATGTTAACATGGGTTGCTATTTTCAACAAATCAGCCCAGGAATTCACTCTTTACTACCCACCATGTTTTCTAGTGGGAATAATAATAATAAAAAAAGCAATACATTCTATTTTTGGGCTTCCCAAGCAGGCAGTTTACAGAAATAAGATTAATGGCACCAGCTAAACATCTACTCAGAGATGATAATAGGAAGATTTGCAGTTTGCTGTCACACAGAGTAGGAAAGCTTTTCTCTGCTGTTGCAAGCCACTGCTTTTCCACCAAACCCCAAAGAGCTGTAGCTAAGCAGATGGCAGCTGGACCCTGCACTACTGGCTTGACAGCAGCATGACACCAGGAGTTAAAATGCTCAGATCATGGATGGACAGCTGTGCTGCAAGAGGCCAGCTCATATAATTTGATGTTACACATTACACAATGCTGTGCTGCTTAGCACCAAACCCAAATTATCTGATGGCTGCCCCAATCCTAGCAGCTCCCACCAGAAGTAATTCCACAATTCTCAAAGCAGGAGATCTGTTCCATCCCTGGATGCATTCAATAGCAGGATGCAGGGGGCCCTGGGCATCTTGATCTAGTGAATGACAGCCCTGCAGGGTTGCAGCAGGGCTGGAAATAGATGATCTTTTAGGTCCCTTCCAAGCCAATCCATTCTATGATTCCATGACTTAGAACTACTAACATCTGTAGCACTGCTTTTGGAAAGCTTTTTATTCACGATAGGATTTCATAGGCCTGACAACTAGTATTTCTGAGCTTTCCTTGGGAATAACAGGAAATTGAAAATTTCATTAATAAAATAAACTTCAGATTTTCCTTAGCCATGTGACTTGTAGAGCAGAAAAACCTTCCTCTATAATCATCATGAGATATGCACTGACGTCCCCAGAGCTGGCAATCAGGAAACACAGAATGGCTTGGGTTGGAAGAGATCTTAAAGATCATCTAGTTCCAACCCCCTGCTGCAGGCAAGGAGACTTCTTAAGTTTTTTGTTCTGTTGTGAGAGGAAAAGATCAAGAAATAATATTTTCAAGCAATTAAATAAGTTAAGAAGAAATACCAATGTTGAGCATGGGTAACTTTTCATTTTTAAAAAGAGTCACTCACTGTTTCATGGGAAGAGAGTGAATCTACATCAGCTTAGATGTATCCTCAGCTCTTTGGCATCACTGGAAACAAGACTTAGATTTCAGGCTGACAAAATTATTAGGTGTTACCTCCAACGTTAGGAATTCATTCTCGTTCATATTTGCAGAACAATAAGAAGTGCACAATGTAACCCAAAAAACGATTTGTGATGCCTGTGGCATCACAGCCTCCGTCAGGTTGAATCGATCCTGCTGTCCTAATCCTGAATCAGTAAGGCAAAGTTTGTTTAGCACTGCATCATAAATTGCAGCCTACAGGATTTTCTGAGAGCCAGGCACAGCAAAAAGCAAGAATCTTAGGAGTAACACACACACATTTCATTTGTAGCATGCATAGACCTCACCAGAAGGATTCAATCTCAGCATTCCCTGCAATCCAGCCTCCCTACTTGAGAAGCAGCACTGGCATAACTGTGAGCCTATGAGATCATGCTTTGAGCTTCTGAAGCACTGTCTGAATGAGCCTGGGCAGCCCTCATCAAAAGTCACCTGAATTTCAAACTCTTTGCAAGTCTAAGAGAGGAGAAGAAAGGCTCCCACTTCAGCTTGGCCACTGAAACCTGCTGGCGTAAAACAGCATGGGGAGATGTCCAGCTCAGAGTCTGCAGCAATAGCAAAGAGTGAGACTGCTATCAATTCAAATACCCAACACAGACAGAATAATAGTCAGAAGCTCAACACTTATTGGGGCTTTTTTTGTTGCTATTTGGTGTTTGTTGGTTTTGTCTCTTCTCACCCCATGAAAACAGTTTAAACGTAATTGCATGCCAGATTATTACTTGCCTTCCCCATGCATTATTAACAAAACTGCCACAAATGAAATAAGCTGTCTACGTTTTCTAATTCCACAATCATGAAATGCCTCTTCTTTACCACAGGAGAGCATTTGAGTTGAGACAATTTTCATTTCGAGTTTGTCATCATGACTGTGGTGCATGTCAATGACAAACTAAATCACTTCTCCTATTTGCTATCTTTTGTGTAGCCAGCAGTTAATGAGATTTCTTTAGGCTTTTTGTAATACCACTACCACATCAGAGCAGAAGGCTAGGAAGCCAGGGCTGGCTAGTCTCAAAATGCCACCACCAGCACTGCAAGTTCTGCAATGGAAGCAGAAGCTTGCACCATCCAACACTGCAGTCCCCACCACTCAGATGACAGCACAAAGGTCCTTGGGTGGAGAAACTCAGTATTGCTTAGAATCAAAGCATGGCTTGGAATACAAAGGACCTCAAAGACCATCTAGTTCCAACACCAAAAGTGAAGGAAAAATGACCAATTCTTAAGACAAAGAGATAGCATTTGTTTTCTCGGTGGTGGTGCTTCCTTACATTTCTAATTTTATATTTCACAGCCCCTCTAATTTTAAAGGCTGGGTGCAGCATTCACAGAGATTTTGAAGCAAGATCTAAAGCTTCAGAAAAGATCTGAAAAAGGGTAGAGGGATCAGAGGTTGAAATAACAGTGTGTGTGTGAAGATGGGAAGAACCGGGGTCAAGCACTTAACGAAGGCAGAGGGGAAACAGCAAAGCAGTCTTCATGTGTGCAAGAGGTCCCTGCATAAGAGAAAGGATTAATTATGGACAACTGTGTTGACAGGGCCAGGGACAAGAGACTTTAATTGTATTAATGAAAAGTTCTGTCAGCAGATGAACTGTTTAACAAGGAGAACAGTGAACCGCTAAATGGGATGATACCAGGTACAGAATTCCCACTGCTGGAGAGTTTTCAGATGAAGCTGTCTGCTGTGTTTGAAGTGGAGCTCATTCTACCTCAGAGCACAAGGACAGACTATGTCCACTTCCTATCCTAAGATGACTGTGAGAAACAGTTCTACCCCCAGTGAAGACCACAGCTCCAGCTAAACATGCATTTAGAAACTGGGTCCTTCAAAGTGACCACATTTAGGTACTTATATCCTCATGGCTGTGCAGGCCTTGGATTTCAATTTCCTTATCCCATTCATTCACTGAGTTTATTTTCAGCAAACAGCACTGCTCTAACAACAAAGAGGTGCTACTAATAAAACTAGCCATTATTAGTTGAGCTAATAATAAAAACTAGGGTGAAGGAAACACACTGCTAGCTCAGAATGGGTCTCAGAAGTAGGATGCTCTGCTGAATTCCCAGCTAAGCACCCCCTTATTGCAAGCAAGTCATTTAAAGTTGTGTTTTCCAACCTGTGTAGCACAGGCAGCTCAGGACCACTCCTAAGGACAAGCAAAAATGCTAAAAAGAAAAGCAAACACAGTGCCAGCAAGCCTCACTTACTATTTAGGATTCTGTGCCATTTTTGGAAGGAACTTAGATCTCTAAAAGTCAAAATAGTTTGACACCCACCAGCATCTGGCACAGGACTTTAGGAAATCCCCAGGCGGATGTGAAACCTTGCAAAGATTCCCAAAGCAGACAGTCAGGGTTTCTCATGGAAGGGACCCTTCGGGAGTTGATGCTGAACACTGTGTTGTAGTTTTCTAAGGAGACAAAGCAAGTCCTGATTTAATGGGCAATATATTCAAATTCAATTCTAGTTTAGGTCCTATACTAGATTAATTTCCTGGAGCCCTGATGGTTACATATAAAATCTGCTACCTCCCATTTTCTGCTATTTTATTTAAAAGCATTTTTATTTTCCATTTTTATTGCTGATCTGCTGCCAGCGTGGCTTTGCTTCTGCAAAATTCCACAACATTTATTTAGTGATGATGAAACAACAGACCAGAATCTCATCTGCAAGATATCAGTCTTAGTCTACTGCAGCCAGTGCATGCAATTAGGTAATTGTGGTTGTAAAGACTCAGCACAAAGTGTCTTCCACCACCTGCAGAACCCTTCTGAAATCAACAGTCTCTGCTGGGTGCCAAAGCCCATCCATACACTTCTAAAGGGGTACCACAGGGATGTTCATGTATCCCTAGTCCAGCCGAAGAAGGAGCTTAATTCTTTTCTTCTCCAGGAATTTGGGTCCACTTAAAAGCCACAGATAAATCAGATGGTTCCAGTTCTGTTAGCATGAGTCTGAAAAGTAACCAGTGCTGAAATTCAAGATAAGTCTTTTGAACAGTAGAAAAATTTTCAGTTTTACAGTAGAAGTTTTCTACAATTTTTACAGTACAATTCTTTTGTAATAGAAATTTTAAAAATTGGTAATAAAATCTCCAACCTTTTGTGAGTACTTCTTGTCTAATCTTCATATAATCCCCCCTAATGCCTTTCAGTGTAAATCTCCACTATGTGCAGCATCTTATTAGCAAGACAACGAAAATAACACAAGAAACCTCTATGGAGCAGCATAAGGGGATTAAGGAAGGATTAAACAGTAGCGACACAATGAAAATGTTGAAGCTGTGTATTCACTGTAAGTACTCTGCTTTTAACACTCTCACTGGTTCAGTTACCCAAGCCTTAGGATTGTCCTTCAGGGATGTGTGGTAGCAGGTCTCAGTCCTATATCTCATGAGTTGGGGCCAGTTCTCCAACACAAGAGGGATAAGGATATCCTGTTCTTAACATATATGAAAAGCTGAGTGCAAATGTAGCAGAAAATGATAGTAAAAGTTAATAGGTTCTTTCTAGACAGCAGAGCTTTGCATTTCTTTAGGATGATGAGACACTTTAAGCAATGTGAGGTTATTACTTGAAAGGTCTCCATCCCAATCACAGAGTATCTCTTCCAGAGATCCTTCTGGAGCTCACTCTCCTCAACACACATCTCCAGCAGGGGAAGCACACACAGAACTAAAGAGACAGATTTTGAGGTCCAGTCCCGTGCAAACCCATTTTGTCTAGCAGTCACTTGAATGATAACTATCCTCAGGCCCTCATTCCACTCACAGCATTCACTGCTGGTACTAAATGAAGTGGTTGGAAGTGGAATCGCTCAGATCAAGCCCCTTACCAACATCTCTGCCAAGGAAGAGACATGCCTTTGCTTCTAGCAGCTCCCCAAGCATGGGGAGCTGAGATCTGCAGCCTGTGCAGAGAACAGCCACCCCTAAGCTGCATCTGTAGCCTACAGCGGGCTCTCACCTTGAAAAACTGGCCCTTAATCCAAAATACATCCTTACTGAATACTTAAAGTCAAGCCTATTTACTGCAAGACAGCACACTATTGATCTGGCAATGGTTTAACTTGTCAGAGGTAAATCAGGGCCCGCGGCAGGATTCTATTAAGTTATTGGAAGACCCATCACTTCATTAGGGAAAACACTGTGCAATTAGCACTACATCCACAACACAAGTAACATGGCACCAAGTGTTCACGTACAGCCTTTGCTGGCTTGTGGCATCTTCGAGCTGAGGACAGCATCTCTTTTACAATAAACTATGTGTGCATCACTCACCAGCTAGCTCGTGGAGGGGTAGGAGCTGCCATCTCTGGTCATAGAATCATACAATCATAGAATCATTTAGACTAGAGGCTCCAAGATTATCCATCTTACTGCCAACCCACTCCCACCATGCCCGTTAACCATGTCTCTCAGAGCCACATCTCCACAGTTCTTGGACACCTCCAGGGATGGTGACCCCTGACCATTCTTTTGGAGAAGGAATTTTTCCTAATATGCAACCTGAACCTTCCCTGGGCCAGAGCAGGCCCAGCATGTCTGTCACTAAACTGATAACTGTGGGGGTTAAAAATGCAGAGTCTAAAACCAGGCACGTGGTGAGAAAACATGACCTAAAGAAGAAACCACTCTCCTCAGCAGGAGATCAAAAAGCCACTGCTAGGCATGGTATGGCTTCCTCAGGTGCAGTGGGCACTTGGCAAAGAGTCATCCATAACACAGAGCAGTATCAACGCTGCCAGCTTTTCTACAGAGGTCTCTTAGCAAGGTGGGGTATGGCAAAAAGGGCCCTTCGGGAGCACTGCTCCATGGATAACAGGAATGCAGTATCATGGTGCAGAGGCCCTGACAAGCACACAAACTTCTCCTCCTCTTGGCAGCAAAAATTTTTGCATCAGTTTTTTCACGCACACAAAATGCCTGCAGGCTTCACTCTGCGGGAGCTCAGTGCAGATGCAGCTCGCTGGGAGAGCTCACTCTAACTAAGAACCTTTCTTTTCCTCTCCATCAAAACTTCAAGTGTCTGGAAGAAAAAATAAAAAAGGAAAAAAGACTCCCATGTGTCTGCTCAACCCTCAAGCCTTTCCAGCCTGCAGATCGGCTCTGCTGCGGCTCACCCAGTGATCTGCATGCACTGCACACACAGCCTGCTCTAACGATGCAGCCTCCATGCACTCACCCTGGGGGAAACACACGTCCTTCTGTGTCACACCAGCTCCCTTCCAGGAGGCTCTTATTTGAGCTCCCCTGACCTCTGCTGTGCTCTTACTTAAACGGAAGCCTTTCCCTCAGGGATTGTCCCATAACAGGTATTTTGAACTCTATGGAAGACTCATTTTTACTGCAACACGTCGCCCAGGATGTCTTTCTCTGCTCTCAGGAACCCTACTCTGGCAGAGCTTTGCCAACTATCACCTCCTGGGGTTCGTAAAGAAAGAAAAACTCATAATGAATCTAACTAATTACTTCAAAATGATGCTGCATAGGGTTTCATTCATTGTTCTTTCATCTCTCCTTTCTCTTTTGTACGTATTCCCCTGTCCTCCCCTCTCCTCTTTCCACTGCTGGATTCTGAGTGTTTAGCTTGATTTCCACCTGAATGCCAAAAGCAAAAAAACACATGAAAGAACAGAGATACAAAATAGCCCACTGCAGACAGGGGTTCTCTACACATTACCAAGCTGGTCATTAAAGTAGAGTAGTGCTCTAGCTAATGAAAAAGGGTAGGAGGAGGCTGCATGGTCTTAGAGCAGCACTTCAGCTGTGCCCTCCTAAGCCAAGCCCTCTGCCAGACACTTGCTACACTATTAGCATGGCAGGGAATGCAGCACAGATAGGAGAGCAGCTCTCCAAGATAAACCTTTGGGAAGTCAAATAAGTCAAATTCTGCTTTGACCTCCTCTTCTGTAATCCCAGCTGGTTTAAGATAGCTATTTAAACACTCTCACCAAGGAGGGAAAAGCACATGGAAAACGCAGAGCAGAGCAGCTGCTCTCTCCCCAGTATAGCTCTGTGCAGCAGTGCAGGATGCCAAAAACTTGTCTTGGCATGTGAGCACACAGCAGGCTTTGGAGAGAGAAGCTGGAGGCTCTTGAGCTAACAAAGAAAAATTATTTTGAGTGCTTTGCAAGCAAACACCTTTCTACTGGATAGTCTATGTTTTGGTTTTCTAGAGCAGAGCCTTGGGTTACACAGCTGTAGAAATGAGAAATCTGGCAACCACATGCTCTGCAGCTTTTATCATCACCTGTGCCTTCCTAACCAGAGGCTCAGTTTAATTACAAAAGCTGTGCTAAGCATAGGTTCCAAAAGCACAGTCAAAAGCCCAAAAGTATTTTCCTGGTGGCAGATGAAGAACTCTCTCTTTGCAGATTCAAGAAGCATCTATCAGAGTGGCCTCTTTTCTGTCACTCCTCTCTGTTGCTCCAGCTGCAGGCAGTCAACACTGTTGAGATTTTTCCTAAAGCACAAAGCAAATTAGAAGACAAAAGTGCAGTGAGATCTGGCTGCTCGTTCCACTTGCAGAGCCCATTTCCCAGGCCAACTCTCCCAGCATGGCCAGGAGCTCCTATGGCACGTGTAAAGCAGTCACTGGCTTCACCTCCTTAGGGCCTTTCCTACAGAGCTCACAGATGTCCAGAAACTTGAAAAGATTGTTTTTTTGCCAATTTCCAGTACTTGCCTGGGTCAGCAGGGCTTGTAAGCATGAAAGCTCAGCCAGGTACGGAGTAAGTAATATGTCCTATGGTTATGGGTCAACGCAGGCTGCAAGCAGTGGGCAGAGTCCCAGCATCATCTGTCTCCGCTTTGCCATGCAGCAGCTGCACAGAATTGTTTGAGCTGGAAGGGACCTTTAGGGTCATCTGGTCCAACTCCCCTGCAGTGAGCAGGGACACCCGCAGCTCCGTCTGGTGCTCAGAGCCCATCCAGCCTGATCTTGGATGCCTCCAAGGATGGGGCATCTTCCGCATCTCTGAGCGTAACTCACCCCAACATGACTGCAGTGCACACAACCTCCCTCAGCAACAGTCAGATCAAGCTAACAGCCCCAGCATTTGACAAATGTCTACAATCACGTGCAAAACAAAGTAAACAATTAAACAAAGCCAAGGACTCATGATGTTTCACCATGGGAACAGAAGAGTGTCTGTGGTCACTCACTGGGAATCTCCTATCCCTTAAAAACAGAAGGGACCTTTCCAAAACTCCCATTGCACTCAGAGCAAATGACTGACCCAGAGCAGCTGTCAACCCTTCTGTAATACCCTGCTGGAGGTCAGGCTTTTCCATCCATGCTCAAGTCTCAAACAGAAGAGTGACCTGATTTCCAGGATTCTTAAGCACCACAAATTCCCATTGAAATCAAGGATAACAACAACAGTCAGCACCTTTGAAAATGAGGCCATGTACTCTTCGAGGTGGTTAGGCACACATTTAGAAGCGAGTTTGAAAATCTGGCCTGCTAATTTTACTTTCCAACAAACTGCTTCTTATTTATAGCTCAGACTGTATCAAGTATAGCACGTAGTATCCACCCAGGAACTGGGGTGAAAGGCAAGAATGAGGACAAAAACTGCAAGAGGAATTTAAAAGATTTGAAAGGAGAGAGGGGGAGGGAAAACAGTGATTTTCTTCAAGCAGAATTACACTGGATATTTGAGAAAAGGACAGCGCATCACTCAGGGCAGAGTCACAAAGCAGCAGAGGGGCTGCTGGCAGTGCTCAGCACTATAGACCGCCGGGTAACCAAGCAGTGCTGTTATCCAAAATGTGGATTTTGAGCTGTGAATGCAGAAACTGGAGGCTTTCCTTGCAGATCTATAAACAAATACTCCAAATCCTGTGAAGTCCAGAATAATTACATGTTCAGCAGTCACCTTGGAGGAAGACACTGAGCTGGATCTCTCACTTCCTGCTAAGTGTTAATTGTGAGGATACAATACAGGTAGATGCACTGCTTCTCCTTGGCGTGATTTTGAAGCCAAGTGTTGTGCTGTATGTAAAGCTCCTACTATGAGATAAGCAGCTATGCCCCTGCCCGTGGCTGGCCCTAGAGAAGAGACTGCAGAGTAGCAAGCAATGTAAAGGGCTCAGACTCACACAGCAGCAATTTGAAGCCACTGGCAATCTCTGCTGGTGAAACTAAACTGGTCCTAATGGAACCTAGCAAGGTTTTGGGACAATCTCTGCACAGCTCTCACATCCTAAATTCCCCATAAATGTCACTTCCAGGTTCAGGCCTGAGGAACACAGCTTACACAGCCCACATGAATGAGCAGGGTAACTCCTGTTCCCAAGACCAGCATTTTGCCCTCTGGGCCATCCTTTCTCCTGCACAACAAGCATCAGATAAAGGAACAACCATCTCTTATTTTTTTCCCCAAAGGAAGTAGTGTTCCTTTCCATCTTCCTCTCCAGCACACTCAGAGTTAACTGGCACCCAAACAGCCCCAAGGAACAAACACACCAGAGCCTGGTTTGTCTTTCCAGAGGCTGCTGTGCTCCAGAATTTATTCCTCTACCCACTCAGTATGCATTTCTGCCTGGGTGAACCCTGCTGCATCTCAGGAGAATCCATAGCTCCCTCTTGTGTCGCTACGGCACTGCTGGTACTTGCACCGAGCGCCTCCAGCCACCTCTGCATCTGTTCACCTCACCTTCAAGCACAAACTCACTTTGCTGGCACCATAAATTCATGTGACCCCCATGAAGCTCCCGCTTTTCTGCCTCCTGCCTGCACATGGCACTTCCCAGGCTGCAAGGTCGTAGATCAGTATCTCAAGGCAGCGCTGATTGGAGCAGAGTGAACAGATAAAGTCGGCTTCCCTCAGGATGCTCTGGGGCAGGCGCTGTATCTGGGTGTATCTGCAGGGACACAGGAGCAGTCTGCAGTGACATACCGCTGTGATGCTGCACCCAACGAAGCTGCTGGCTTGGAGGTTTCAAAAAGTGCATTTTAAGCCAATCAGAGAATAGCGTTTCTTACGTTTTAGGAGCCTAAATTATTCATTAGTCCAAAGAAAGGAGCTCATTTATTTATTTATTTATTTAAGAGTTTGGAACAAATCCAGAAAGAAAGAAATCAAATAAAGATGCTTCAAAACACGCTTAATTGAAGGAAAATATGTTCAGCATCCCACTTCTTACACAAGAGCTATCCGAGGGCCTGACCGCAGCTACCTTAACACGGAATATTTTCACCATCGTTCTCCCACTGATGCTTTTCACACCCTGTCCCTTTCTAACATTCATCTTCAGATTCAGAGGAAATGAAGGACCAGCTGGACCAGAGCCAAGATGCATTTGTATCCATTTTTCCCCATTTCCTCTTGTTTTATATCACCAATTATGCGGTACCGTCATGTATTAAATAGAATTAGCTTCTTGTTGAAAGGCAGTGACAGAAGGAAAAGAGATTTATACACTGCACTGTTTTCTGCTAAGCAGCTTGGCTCTGATGGATGTTACCAGATATCAGTCACCATCAAATGAACCTAATTGAATCACATGGTCACGCAGGTAATGAACCCTGCAGCAGGAACTGCTCTTCAAGGTGACACACCATCAGAACCACAAGAATAAGGAGGGATCACGGTGCCAAATTCATCTGAAAGAATCAGAGCTGGCAAGCCAGCAGCACCTTCCTGCCTTTGGTCTCTGCTAGGACACTGTGCACTCAGAGCCAGTGATGACATACACTGAGTGCAAAACCACACTCTGGGTTTTGCTTTAAAGGAAGTCTGTCGCAGAAGTCTGAATGCCCGGATGGGATTTTCAGTGAAAAATGCACACTCAGAAGAATACTGCAGAGTGGAGAAAGATGGTTACTTCTTCGGGAAAGCTTCATGTGACTTCTAGCTTTTATACTCAATTTTAGCTCTATTTACCCTTGAATCTTCTGTGTACACGTACAGCATTTTGGGTCACTGCCTTTAAAATGCACAGCTATAGGTATGTGCAAGCAGGGGGACACAGCTACTGTTTGCTCTGGGAATCTCCACTGAATTCCCCAGATTTGCTGCAATTAAAAATCTTAAATTACCTTGGAAGCAGCTGGCTTTTTTTTTTTTTTTTTTTTTTCTTCTATCATTCTAATGGATGATTCTAACTTTAGGATAATCCCAGGAGATTGGGTAATTATTTACCTTCTCTTTTCCCTTTAGGAAATTTTAAAGGGTGACTTCTATTTTACTTTGTTTGCACAGTGCTTTGAGTTGTAGCAAGAGAGCTGCTGTGAACTGATAGCTGGTGTTAATTACACACCACATTAAATCCTCTTGGAGTATTTAGCAGAAATTGAAAACTAAATTATAGAAGTTTGGTTACTTTCAGTTTTAGGATTCTATTAGTCATTTATCCACTAAAAATACTGCATGGAAATTGCCCAGCATTGAAGCTGGACAAATACGGACAGCATAACCCAGAGCAGGAAGGCAGCACTGATTTGCACCCAAAGGACAATGCACGAACACTACAATTCACCCAGAGCACCATCAGCTCGTTCCAGACTCCATTGGGAGCCCTTAGGAAATAACGAGTGTGACAGCTTGTGCAAATCTATATGGCAGCTGAATTTGGGCAGCCGAGTCTGGATGTTGGGCCTGGAACTCCAGAGTATAATCTCACTAACATGAAAATTGTCAATATAGGTATTGTTAATTTGACAGATCTCACACTTTGTGCTCCAGGACCATACTAGGCTCTTAAAACTCTTACATTTTACCTTACCTCTGCTTTCTGCCAGCTCCTTTTAGCTTTCTAGGACTCAAGCTGTGCCACCACTGAAAACTAAGCAGGTCTGCAGCTGTCACACCATGCAGTTTCTTGTCCCTGCTGTAACTCATGCAAGAGTCAAAGCAAGTCTCTGAGAAGAGAAGCAATGACTGCAATGCATCCCCAAACCATTCTCCTAGAGACATAGCTCTACCAGCTCTATACATTTCCCATATACTGAATGAGAAGATTCTTTATAAATTTCATGCAAGTGCCTGCGTGGTTATTAATAGGGAGAATTATTAGATTTTGAAGGAAGAAGGTTGCTGCATTTCCCATCAACTCTCTGCCATCTGATTTCAGCTGGTTTGTATGAGGCACGCTGGAGCCAGATCCCTGGGCAGAAAGTGGTTCAAGCAACTCATTACCATCTCAAGCACAGACACTTGATAGTCACAACACCTAAATTCGGTATCTGTTGTAAGCAGCCTACGTGAGACCTCAAGTCAGTGTGTGTGAACTGGGACAATTCAGCTGACAGATGGGCATATGCTATTTATCTGCCTCCTATGCCTGTAGGAAAAACCAACAAAGTCCCAGGAACTGCTTTGAAATCTACCAGCAGAGTCAGAAAAACAGCATTATCACAGTTTTGGAAAGAACTGGACATCCATAGGTTTATGGAGATCAAGGTACCAATAAAGTTATAAAGCATCATAAACCTGATCTTTGAATATACATCTAATGAGTCATATTATCCACATTTATCAGCTGACTATGTGAGTACTGTCTCAGAATTTACCACTGCTTTGAACAATCTTAGCATGTTCTTGCTAGCTTTGCTGGCATTTTAAGAGTTGCATTGTTTTCCTTCCAGATTTCCAGAACAAGAAGCACAGGTGCTTCCAGGCCCTCCAAAAGCCATCTTATCTGGCAGTGCTGACCTCTGTGGCTCTGGGCAGCCTGGTCTGCTGGTTGGCAAACCTGCACATAGCAGGGGGTGGAAACTAGATGATCATTGTGGTCCTTTTCAACCCAGGCCATTCTACGATTCTATGACTAAAAATAACCAAGAGTCTCATTCTCTTTCCCCTGATAGTTGTTACGTGTGACACCTGTTCCAGAAACATGTAAAGCATTGTACTCTTCTATCTTGGCACCATTTCATGCACTCCTGATGCACACTTTGCACGAGAAGAGTGAAGCAAATGAATCTAGAAGCTAAAGGGTTATGAGTCAGACCCCTGGAGTGGAGAATCATAGAATGGCCTGGGTTGAAAAGGACCACAATGATCACCCAGTTTCAACCCCCTGCTAGGTGCAGGGTTGCCAACCAGGCTGCCTAGAGCCACATCCAGCACGGCTTGTTCCTACTCCAAAGCACTGAAAGAAAAAAGAAAAGCCTCTGCCCTCCTGAGGTTGATGAGTTGCTGCAATTTCTAAATGCCTAGCATTCATCTTGCTGCGTTTAGGACTTTGACCCTAGATATCTTTTTCTGCCAGCTAGCATACTGCAGCAAGCAAGACGCTGCCAGTCAAAACACAACTTGTTCTTTGATTCTGTTTTTCTCCAAACTTTGGGAGGAGGAGGAAAGACAGAAGTGCTGCACTACAATCCACACATCAGTCAAAACAACAGCGAAGCTGTCCCAGGGTGCTCACTACATAAGCAAGGGCATCAAGTACCTGAAGTGCCTGCTTTAAAGATGCCTTCAAGGCAATGAGGGTAGCACAGCTCTGCACTACAAACCCACCTGAGTGCAACAACTCACTCACCTACAGTACAGGCAGTACCACTAGGGCTCCCTTTTCTGACCTTCTTAGAAATCACAAAGAGCAAAGTGCTTTAAAGCAAGGTATGTCAAAGCCAAACTTTTCTTTGTATAAAACATCCACAAAGCTCCACTTCATCACTGCCTATATTCAACCATGACAGTAGTTGGTACTGCAAGTACACCAAGAAGAGCTGGTTGCCAGCCCAGACAGGCTGTGTGCAAAAAGATACAAGAGAAACACATAAATTGGGAGATAGCAGAGGGATAGCTATCTTCATATCAGAGAGAACACAGTCTGACATTAAACCTTTGTGCCCTTCCAAAGATAACCACATACTTCATTCTCATCAGCTGAGAAACCAAGTCATTTTGCAGTCCCCCCACTCTTGACAAGGATGAAGATAGGACAAAATCAGAACCCCCAAATCACCAGGCAGTCTGAAAACTTCTGCACACATTCACATCTTCTGCTATCTGCAAAGCCCTGTATGAGCACATTGCACTCCTGTGACCGTGGGAAAATGAGACCCATCTGTGCCCCAGCCACAGGACCAACTGCAAGCAGCTGCTTAGCACAGCCATGCAGCTGTCCCTTCCTACAGAGATCTACATCACAGCATTGCAGAGGCACCCAGTAGTGGGACTGTGGCGACAGCTTCAAGGGAGAAGTTATCACACCTTTAGGGTTAGCAGCATTCAGCCAGGAACCTACTGGAGCAGCAGGTATAGGGAAGAGATGCTTGGGCTCAGAGCACAGCCTCAGCAGTGCCAAAGCCTGAGAGCTGTTCCCTGTAGGTGCCTGTAGCCAGAGCTGGGTGCATTTTTAAATCAACTTACCCTGTGCTCAGCTCAAAACCTCATGGATCAGTGCTTCAGCGAGAAAAATCTGAACAACTGTGGGGAAGGTGTAGTTTCAATCCTTCTTGTTTATTCACTTCAGTGCTCAGCTTAGTAATAGCCAGTGCCTGCTGAGCCGGTACAACAGTCTGAGCAGCACATCATATGCACTGTTTTGACTCTTCGTGCCAGGGAGCAGGGACTGCGGACACTCACCAGAAGGGAGAACTTCATTTTCTGCTATTTGCCACTATTGCAAGTTGACAAGAACAACAGCTGACAGGGAAGTGCAGGAGGAATTGAGGTTTTGATGCTCCCAGGGAGGAGGGACAGGGAGAAGTCTGGAGATGCACAGGAAACGGCTGGAGCCAGAGACATGACTGGCAGGAGTGGTGCTGCAGGAGTCCCACGATAGCCACGGTTGAGCCACGTTTTGCTTTGCAGTCAGAGCCTATTTCCCTGCCTTCCTCTTCTCTCCCCTCTCTGCCTCTTCTGTCCTTCTCAAAGTTTCTTCCTCACCAGAATTTGACACTGAGGTGACCTTCTGTAACGTTTACTCAAGCAGTTAGAAAGAAGACTTACAGGTGACTGTGCTGGAAATAGGAACCAGCACGCTCAGGATCATAGAATCGTTTGAGTTGGAAGGGACCCTTTAAAAGCCCTCTGGTCCAACTCCCTGCAATGCATAGGGACACCCACAGCTCCATCAGGTGCTCAGAGCCCGTACCCTGACCTTGGGTGTCTGCAGGGACGGGGCACCACCACCTCTGGGCAGCCTGTGCCTGTGTTTCACCACTGGATCTTGCACACAGTGGCAATCCAGCTGCAGAGATATGTCTTTACTTAGCAAGGCTTATAACTTTCTCTAGTCCTATTTGGGTGTCACTCTATCATACCTGTGTTGGTGTTGTGCAGCCAGTGGGCAAAGAATACAGCTTCACTTCAAGAATTAAAAGCTGTTGTTTTTTTGCTGGGATGTCTTGGCTATTAGCATTTTTCTCTTGTGGCCAAGAATCCCACTCAAGTCTGTACGTACCATTACAACTGACCTAAACGACCAGGTTTCTGTTTCAACACCTTCCAAGTGGAGTACAGTTCAACACCATTCCAGGATGTGACTGTTGTTCTGCTCCGGATGAACTCCAAACTCAAAACAGGGAAGCTCAGACAGAGTGTATGACCGTATATTATATTAATCTGTCTTACAAGGCAAACTCCACCGTGCTAACCATGGTCCAAAAAGCCTAGCTGGAAACATTTCTGATTCCAAGCAGGAGTTTCAAGTAACGTCTAATAAATTGATAACATTTGGGAAAACTAACATTTTCCCTTTTTGGTTTTTTGTTTTTTTGGGTTTTTTTTTGTTTGTTTTGTTTTGTTTTAAAAAACCACTTGCTGTGGAAATTACCCAGCTTAGTGCTTTTGATCTTGAAGGAAGTAAGAACAGAGCATCTGGTCAGTCCTGAGAAACAGTCCAATGAGTTTGCCTGTGAATATTATTAGGTGACAGGCTACAGGACCTGCTCTGGAAGTGAGCATGCACAACAGGAGATGAGATTTCTAAGCAGAGATCTGAGAATGAGAAGAAGGGTTGGGGCTGTTAGAGGATGCCTCCCTTGTACAAAGGGCAGCAGAGGTGAAAGAGTGAGGGTACTTCATGAGAAGTTGTTTTAAAAGCATAAAAAAGAGCAGCTCTGCAGAGCAAAGACAGCCAGGAGATCGCAGCCAGAAGCAGCCAGGTCAGCAGAGCCCTTACAAAGGCAGGCACATAATTTATGTCTGAGACAGGAGGAAAGAAAGGAGGTACAAGAACAAAGACGCTGTGGCTGCACCATTCCAGGACAGTGCACTTACAGCAGTGTTTGGAAGGGCACAGAGGAGGCAGAGGGCAATAGGCACTCACACAGATTCATCAAGGCTCACATACATTCCAGCTGCTGCAACTGAGTTCTGTCATTATGCAGATCTCTCCAGGTATCTTTCCACTCGCAGAGCTCTAACAGTGATGGATTTCAGCTCCAGACACTTCATTCACGACCAAGGTTAACCATGTTCTGTACTGTTCGTTTTTCTTCCAAAGTGCTGCTTGCAATGGCAGAACAGGTTATTTCTGCACCAGGCTCCTTCATATCTGTGTTTCCTCATTTCTCTCAGCTTACTGGCTCATGATGATCAAAATACCAACAGATCTGGTACCTCGTGACTGGTTTCCACAGATTTTTCTCTGGCTGTTCTGAAGTCAAGCCCAGCTAAAGACAAAAATCACAAGTCTGGTGCTCTTTGCTGTCCATACAGCAGCTCGAGCTTGCTCTGCTCTCTGCCTGCAACTCTGAGGAGATCAACAGTGACAACTCCTAAACGGCAGTGCAGAGCCCCTGCACAGCCTCTGACCCTGGCTCTGGCTGCTTTGTGCATCTCTGCTGCCACAGAACAGCCACGGAGTGGCAGACGTGGTATCCTGAGAGCACATCAGCACGGCCCCTAGATAGTGACAGCCTCAAAGCAACGTGTCTGCAGCACACAGCTCCCTGCTGTGAATCAGCAGTGCCCCAGCCTTCCTCTGTTCTCCAGATCTAAAAGGGATCAGCAGCAGCCCTAGGATAAGGCTAGATTTTGCCAAAAGCACCTGCTCAGCTAGCTTCCTAAAGCCAATGCTGTAATTAACCAGCAAGGAGTTGCCAGAGTGGGACAAGTGGTAAGGACAGCATCCTGCAAGCCTCCACCTATCTGAGACACAGCAGCTGTGTTCTTCAGAAAGCAAAAAACAAGGTGACCCCCAAGCAGGGGTCTGCAAACCCAGAAAGGCTCAGTGTTCCCCATGCTGTCTGGTTGGCCTTGCTGCTGGCACCCTGCTCAGCAGTACCCCAACCCCCAGCACCTTGCTCCATCCTGCAGCACCTGCTCCAGCTCACATCCACCTCCAGCTGCACACAGCCACCTCATTGCTTAAGCCACATATGGCTCCAAGCCACAAGCTGGCTGTGCTAACTGCAGGATTCAACCTTCCACAAACCCAGAGCAGAACTGGACATCTTTTCCCTGCCACACTGAAGGTGAATTACACATGTAAGCCCATAACTCAAATACCCAGTTTTTTTCACCTAGTCAGTGGAAAGAGCTGGCTTCAAATAAAAGCCACATTATCTTCTGGGAAATATCTGTGCCATAATATGCATGAGCCAGAAATAGACAGAAATAGCAGAAGAAAAACTGCCTCTGGTAACAGGCAGCTGCACCCTGCTCCAGCTCTATTGCATCTCTGCATTTTTCCACTGGTACTTCCCTGCTCAGCTGTCCCATGACAATAAGAACATGCTGGAATATGTTTCTCACCCAACAAACTTCATTACTTTATATTCTTTATATCACCTAAGTGTAAATTGGGGGGTTGGACTCAATGATCTCTGGAGGTTCCTTCCAACCCCTACGATTCTGTGATAAATATTAGGAGAGCTACATGAAATGGTATCTAGATCACATTTCATCACTCCTCTCTTTAAGGGAATCTAATAGATGCCTCATTTCAAGTCACATAAACAGAACGAGAGAATGCAGGCTGCTTGTTTCAACAAAACGACCACAACAACACAAGCAAAGAGCCAGACTGCAAATGTCAAAACAAGCGATTGGCTTTGAAATATGGGGAGAAGTTTGTTCTAATGATCCAAACAGCTTACATACTTATGCAATGCAAAGAAACAAAGCACCAAAAGCATTCTCCAACTTTCCTTCATGTAACGAGGTAATGGCAGATGCACAACAGAATGTCTCCCTCTCATCCCAGCCAGATGAGAAGGCAGCCTGCTTCTAAGATGCTCTAGAGTGGTAGGGAGCTTGTGAGGATTTTAATATCTATCTCTGCTACAAATGCTCTCTTGACTTTGTCATAATACATTCACATCTCTGCAACTGCCTTGTCCACTTGAGCTGGATGCTTCTGGGAAGGATTCATGTCTAAAAGTCAAACATATGAGCGTGGTTTCAGCACAACACACCTCACAACCAGCCTCCCAGTTGCTACTGCAGTAGAAAGAAAAGCAAATATCTGCTGTAAGCTTTCAGTACCACGGGATTTAAGTTGTCAGATACTGCTGTAAAAGCAAGTCAAAAAACTGAAAACCCCACAGGCTGCCCAGATGATAGCTGATCTCCTGTTCCAGCAGGAAGCCATCGAGTTAGCACTCCCAAAATGCACTCAGAACTTAAGGATGGTGCTGGCAGTTGAAAACACTGCTGATGGCAGCGACAGCCCAGAGCCAGGCTTGGTACAGGAGCTGGGAATGTGGGCTGGGACCTGAGCTGGATGCTGAGAAATGCTTCCATCAGGAAGGCACCGGCTGCAGACCATCCGTGCTCAGCCCAATGCAGAACCACAGGGCTTTCTTCCCTGGGTAAAATTCCAGCACATTTTTCACTGCTTCTTGTGAGCCAAGTAGCTCCAGTAGGTGATATAAAGAATATAAGTTAGGAGCTGGTATGGGCTCATACGGCTCTGAAGAAATAATTATTTTCCAAAATAATTTAAGCTTACAGTTAAAAACTGTTCGTTTTTCTTTTTTGGAGATGTTTACTTAATTTATTCACTTTTCACCCATGACTTGTTAAACCGGGACTACATAATATATTTATTTCATTGATTAATAATGGATTAAATTAGTCTTTACTTACTTATTGCTTAATGACCCAGCAAAGGCCTCAGAATTTGGCTTAACAACAGTGCAGAAGATGCTTCAAGTGATTAATTACGGCATAATAACTAACATCCTTGCAGTTGTCAGGCACAAAGCCCAGTGATGTACGAAGCCTCTGTGTACACAGGATAGAAATGATTCCAGGAACTCAGTTCAAAGTGCTTATGGCTGTGACACCATAGCTGACATTCAGCTCAGAATCATTAAGGTTGGAAAGGACATCTAAGATCACCCAGTCCAACCTGGACCCATCCCCACCATGGCCACTGACAATGTCCCCTTGTGTCACTGCTTTGTGAGAAACACAATTAGGAATGGTGGCAACTGATGGTATCCAGAGCTGTCTTTTAGTTGTCAAAGCACTTTCCTGGCCAGGTCTCCTATTATAGCAATAAGGAAGATTGTAGAAAAGTCCAGTGGGACTTAAAGATCCTCAGCTTGGAAGGCAAAGAATCATCTGGGTGTTTCTATTCGCTTGTTAAACAGTACAAGTAAAGCCAGAGATGGCCCAAGTTTCACTTAAATGGATAAAGACCATGAGACATGTTCAGCCAATAGGAAAAACAGCACAACAACATCAGGACAGTCTAAATTGACTGTATGCAGCTGAAACTAGCAATGTCTTCAACTCAGAAGCCTTTCCACTCAGAAGCCTGCATGTCAACCAAGTTCATTTTAAAATCTGACCTTGAACAATAGAAGAAAGTGTCCCTCTTCAAAAAAAAGAGTGGTTCACATAAATAATCTCAGCTCATTTGGCTGTAAAACAACTATGCATACACAGTTAATAGGGATTCTTCTTGGAAGTCATACATCTCAGAACTCCTGCTCTGAGGACGAGCCAAATACCCAGGGGTTCACTGTAAGGGCTATGCAAGATGTCCAGGGGTCCTCCAGACACCTTTCATTGATATTCCCCATGGAAAAGGACCTGGGAAAGTGTGTGGGGATGGGAAGGTCAGGGAGAAAATCTAGAGCAAATCTATACCAAGCAGATATTGAAATCCATCTGTTTTACCAAAAGCAGCAAAAATGAGGAAGGCAGTAACACACCTCCTAGAAACTGCATCTGTTGGAGTGTTAAGAAACCAGTCAGAGCTTCAAGACAAGGCTAAAAGAAGTAAAGGCTTGAGCAGTGTCTTCAAACCACGTTTTTCTGACCAGGATGGTTTGGCAATTTCAATACCTGGATAAAATACTCCATTGACATTGGTGTGATTGCCCATCTTGACTCACTGGTGCAGTTCCCATTCCCATCAGCAACAGCACAGGCAGCAATTGCCTGCACCTGCTTCCACCTTTGCCTAAAGAAAGGTTTAAATTCAGGAGTGCAATTTCTAAGAAAACAATTAAAATTGAAGCTTTGAGGCAGCTCAGGCTACCAGGGAAGCTGTCAACCATCATGATGCACAGTTGTGAGTGATCTTTCCAGCCAAAGTGGAGACAACTGCTGAATTCTGGTTTCACTCACAAATAGGACTCAATTGGCCTCAGCTCGAATCTCAAGCTGTCAAGGGCAGAGCACTGACTTGCTGCTCAGGCTTTACCATGTACCTGATGCCAGTACTGAAATTATGCATACTGGATAGTTGGTGGCTCTTTCAAGTATCAAGTCTGGCAAAATTCAGCCTTTTGAATGCTCAACTCTGAGCTCAAATAAGTCCTCCGCTTTCTTAAAAGAAGTCTAATGAATGAAAAGGAAGCTTAGGCATCCTTAAGTTTCAGGGATGATCCAGTTTTGGTAGCACTTTCCTCCCTGAGCACGCTTAAGCAGAACATTTAATCAATCCATTTAACATAAAGTGACAGTTTGCCTGCACATGCAGAACTGACAGCACTTTATTTTTAGGCTCAAGTGGTAGGGTTTTCAACCTGACAATGGGAAACATCACAGTGATTCAATGACCACGTGATTTTGGCCAACGGAGCAGTTTGCTGATATTCTGCTTGTAAATGTAAAGCAGATGCTCCTTGGCTTTCTTATAATGATCTTTAAAAGCAGAGATTTTAAATGTACCTATGACAGATAATGGGTCCAGAAACAACTGTGAAAACAAAAGAAAACATTAAAGAATACAAAAGACAGCTTTACAAATACCACCAGAATGGCTGTAAATGTAGTTCAGGATGTGACTGCAGGTGTTAGCACATAGGACATGTATCATGTAGGTCAGAAAGATGGAGGAGATGCAAGAGGGCAAAAGCAGAGATGCCACAAAAACTGACTAAAAGACAAGTGAGAGATAGCGGAACTTGGCATGAGAGATGAGTTCACAGAAAGAAGAGAGAAATGGGAAAGGAGAAGAAATTCTGAATGAGGATAATTATCTTGAAGAGCAAGAGCTCCAAGGGCGAGTTTCAGCAGAAGAATCTGCAGTGATTTTGCGTGTAAAGATTAGAGACAGAACACCGGAGCCAGCAAGTCAGAAGTCATCTGGGACCAGCTAAAATAACGTGTGCTCTCCCAAGCCCCCCCAGCACAGCAAGTAACAGTCCCATGGAGCCTCCAAGCACCGCCTTGTCGCTGCCCTGTATATATGCTGCAACAAATCCATTCCAGGGTAATGCTGCAGGCAGGTTTTGTACACCCCAAAGACGGTGCTGTCAGGGAGGTCCTTCAAAAGTAGCATTTGCTATAGCCATACAATGCACTATATAGATTTCATATCAGTCCTGAGGTCACCATTCCTCTAAAGATGTAAAGAAAGCCAAATATTTAAGCCTCCTTCCTTCACAATGGCAGTAAATTTGGGGAAAGGCTTTCCTGGCTCATGGTGTATTTTAGAAGATGCAAGCAGTTCAGTCATCCAGCTTCTTTCAGATAAAAAGCAAGAGCTTTTCTTGAGAATCTCACTCTGCTCTCATTCCTCCCAATCTCAGCTCACAGGGAGAAAGCAGCATTCAGTCCCCAGCCACTACTCCACGTTGCAAAGCATCAAGCAACACCCAGAGATCACCTCCCTTGCTGAGCACAAAATGTTCTTGCACCAGAGTAGCTGGCTCAGAGTTCAACCAGCTCTCCTACTTTGTGACAGGGTAACACAACATGTCTTGGGTGTAACACGCAAGGATGCTGTGTCCTCATGAAGATGGGAAAGCCACATCCAGCCCCGGGCTACACACAAATCCTCCAAAGCACCACTAGACATAAGGCCAGTAGCTCCCTGCACTGTCCAGAAGAGTGGATTTGGGGATTCTGACAGGACTACCAGCCATCAGCTTCCTGGCAGATGCCTGTTTGGCTCCAAATCCCATAAGCTATGCTTGGCTTTCTGAGACATTCTCCTTACGGTCATCCCTCGGTCTGTCACAAGTGCAATGTAACACATCAATATCACACCCAATTTTCTCATTTGTCTAGCAGCACGCCAAAATAAGTGTTCAGATGGATGGAACAAAAACATTTCCTACTCGATACCTAGCAGTAAATTTCCTAAGGTGTACTCAGAAAAGATAGAGCACAAGCATTGATTTTGGTCACGCTAACAACCACTCTCAGGGTGAAGTCTAAATGCCACTCGATCCATAGAGAACTTCAAAGGCAGACTGCCCCATCACATGCACACCTCAGCAATACCCCAAGGATAAAAAGCCTGTGAGACAGCAGTATCTTAGCAATGAAGCCCCAGTGCTCCTTCAACATTTATCCCATTGGGAAATTAAGTATTAAAGAGACGCATTTATGCCTATTGGCTTCAAATACTCAGAGAAGTACATTCTTCTTCTACTCCTTTTTTCTTTTTAGTTTGCAGTCATCTGGCATTAGGCAAAGGCCAAAGTTCTCTGTCAGAGAGGAGGTGATGTTTCACTGCCAGGTTTTTTGTTTTCAGAACAGCCAAAACACTCATTGCTCCAGTTCTCAAGAGAAAATGCTGTGAAGAGGTGCTGACATAGCAGGTTGTTCTGACAACACCTTGTACTCCAGGTTACCCTGGTTCAGGTGTCCCCAGAGATCTCCATGGGCTTCTCAGAGCACAGGGAGAAAATCCCCAGAGCAGATCAGAAAGAGGAATGACAGCTAATGGTGACACTCCTGTTCCCAGGATATAGGGACCATCCACAGCAGATCTTTGCTCCTTCTAATGAGGTCTCAGAGGAGATAAGCTGTGACTGCCTTTTGGGAAATACTCAAGGCTATTTTACAGGTAGCAGACTAGCCAAAATACTAAAGTTTGAAAGCTGAAGACCTAAAGTGCCTTTGGACCGAAGTGCTCAGTGCATTTTAAGAGAGTTATTTTGGCAGGAATCTTCATAAGAAAGGACAAATTGCAGAACCAAAGGTATAGCCCAAAGAATTGGCTGGTGGATCAGTGTCCCCATAGCTCTAGCTGATACACTGCAAGAAGGCCCTGGGGATGACTGGGGTTGTAAAGTTCCTGTGAACCTCCTGGCAACAACCATGGCTCAGGTGCGTATTGGGTTCAGTGTGGGAATAATCACTAACTACTATCAGAATACACTGATAGTTACAAATCCTCAGAGCCAAAGCTGCAAAACACCTTCATGCTGCAGCACAACAAATGACAGGATTCCTTTTTCAAGAAGAAAATGCTACATGGCTGACAGCAGACTTACCACGTGCAAATCACAGTAAAAATTAGTGTAAGGAAGTCTGCTAACAACATCACTCAAATCCTTCCTTGGAGATATGCTGTAGCATAATAGAATTTCTCAAACCTAAGATAGGGAAAGCAGGCAGTCTTCTCTGCATGCAGATTAGCTAGAAGGATGGCTTAATCTTCCTTCTGGGCTGCTTAAATCCACGTTTCTCTTCATGAATCCAGAAGGCAAAGTTAAACACAGATAAGGTCACTGTCAACATAAGCAGGAAACAAGTGAATAAAAAGCCACAAACTCTTGGAAGTGTCTCCATTAATTATAAATCACTGGAAAGCGTTCAGCCAGTTAACAGCTGAAAGCCTTTTCCTGGCTGCCAGCAGGGAAGTTTGAAGTTTACTTTGAAAATTTACAGAAAGGGAAAGATAGGGTAAGGTCTCCTGGCCATGACCAGCCAGAGCCACTAATTGCTTTAGAAGCCTCTGATTTCCCATCTTAACTGATGGGAGTAGATAGCGGCCAACTCATACAGCAATTCAAGTCATTGAAGGATGAGACACCATCACCCAACCAAGACTGAGAAAGATCCAAATCTTTCACAGACACTGGAAATAAAAGTAGACAGACTTAATAAACTTGGTCATGGACAGAGACTAACAACCCACAATTGTTCCCCATCTAAATGGGGGCCACAGATGGAAGGCAGACAATTTGCCTAAGCTTTACAGGAAGCTTTAGAACATTCCCAAGGTCATACGAGGTGCTTGTGGAACAGCAGGAACTGAAACCGAGCCGCACAGATCCATTTCCAGTCTCAGCCCCCAAATGATCCTTTGACTCTCCTGTAAAGCTCATCTGAACAGGTCCAAGATCATCTGCAAGCTTTAAATAGAGAGTGTAAAGAATGGAAAATAACTCTCAATGCTGGCAATATTGTCCCTATTTCGCTAACGAGTATCGATTTCTTCCTCAGCCACTTGAATGCAGATGAAAGCAGCGCAGATTTGGTTCTTTTGTTTAATTCCCTCAGTCCAATGAGTGTTACTGATGCTATCACCAGACTCTGAGGACTGATTACCCATGTGCTATTTAAAGTCAGAGAGGTGCTTACTTCTCATTTTATTTAAGACCAATGGGAATTGTAGGTTAGGGAAAGATTCTTTTTTTTTTTTTTTCCTCCTTTTTTTTTGTGTTGATAAAGCTCTCCCTTATGAAGGAACAGATCTCTGAGAAAACAAGCTGTTCTCAGAGCAACAGAACACATGGTGCCTTATTCTCCTACAGATTTATCCCTTTTCTATACCGGTGCAGAGAACGTGCTTCTCCTTTTGCCATGGTTCCATCTTCATGAAATTTTGGATAAACTATCTTCCACAAATCCCCTTATAAAACTCATTTCCATCCGTTTCAAGTTGAAGGAGCTCAAGCGGTCATACACCAGCTACAACTGAAGCTTTCCACCTGTGACCCAAAACAAGAAAGCAGCGTGGAAAACAACTAGTCTATGTATTGTTTATTCTTTCTCCTTCTCCTTCTCATTTTTAATTCAGATGCAACCTGTACCTGCAAGGTGCCACTCCAAGCCTCACAGCTCTACAGCTGAAGGCAGGAGCAAACTGTGGTTATTTTTTCCAATCTTCACAATTTACAGTCTTCTTACCTTCAAAGAATTGTCCATGGGAAAATCCTCTTTGCCTGCTCATAAATATAGGCTAGAGAAGCTAATATAGGGCTTTTTGCTTCAGCCCGGTTTGGGTTTTGTGCTGTGAAATTGAAGATATTAAGTCTGGATGTTAAGATTACAAGTGACAGAAGTTGACAAAGTGGGGAGGTAATACCTGCCTGCCTGCAACACACACATCCACCTGGCATCACTGAATCCTATATGGGCTCATGTACCAGCTGCATTTGCTCTCTCTCTGCAAAAATCTTCCCCAAAAATCAGGCGCTGCATTACTTGTTTCTCTTAAACATCTGCTAGTTTGCCACACAGTTCCAGTCCAGGACAGGATCACAGATGGGGCCATCACACAAGCACATATGTTAAGTTCCCAGACACAGCTGTCACCCTGCTGCAGCAGCACCCCTGCATTTCTGCAACAACTTCAAGAAATACAAAGAAATGCTACAAAGAAAGAGCAGCAGCAGAGAGCCATCTAAATTCTGTACCTGTCACCACACTCCTTTCTCACAGTTGTAAATCTATTACCAGTCATAGCCTCAGACACAATCTGGGCCACGTGCCTGACACACACGGCATCAGGCTATAAATAGTCAGATATGGACACTCACGCTAGATATTCTGAAGATTATTTGATTAAGCTGGGGCTTCTGAGCAGCCTGCGTTCAGCAGATACCTTGCAGAAGCTGGCTCAGACCAGCACAACCAGCTCCCAGGATGCTGAAAGCTGCAGATATACCTGGTGCCCCTGGGCAAGAACCAGTGGGGACCATCTGAGCATCCGAGCGGGACCGCCTAGAAGGAAGAAATCAAGAGATCTTGATACACACTGTTCTCATTTATCCAGTATCTTGGTACAACCTGAAATCTTGTGCATCCAGGGAGCTGCACTGCTCTTTTAGAAGTGACATGTCAAGCACTTCAGACTATATGAACCCCAGTCTGACTAGGCCAGCACAGAGCAGGTATGCAAGCACTGTGCTGACTGTGTGCTCAAATGCAGACAAAGCTGAGCAGATGCACTGAACATGTGTGTCATACCTGTGTGTTTACCTTCTGAGAAGAAGCAGATTTGATTCCCCACTGCTTTGTATTTAGCACTGTCACCCACACTACCACAAACCAGCATTTACCTTCTCACAGATTCACCAGAACACTTTTATCCCATATAAATATGACAAATTTTGCAAGCCAAGTGTAACAGACCCAAAGGCTCAGGAAACTCATCCAGATTCAAGGCAGGAGCAGCACATTCAGAGCATTTAAAACCCATATTTGAAGCCCAGACTGAAACTCCCAGCACGGAGCCGCTCCCTGTCTACAAACCATAAATTATATATAAACCAAACTACCTGCTGTGAGCATCCACAAGCTGTTGCAACTCACTCTACCACAGTTGGGGTTGCTTAGCTCAGCTGAGCTCTTGGCTCGTCGCAGTGGTGACTGCACTGGGACACAGCCAAGGGACAGTCAGGACAAGTCATGGCAGCTGTGGTTCTGTTGTCCACACCAAGCCCACGAGGCTGCAGAGGTCTGACACTCACACTAGGGACAGTTTGATAAGGCTTCTTGCATCCAGTTAGCCACAAGAAATCATGAAAGTGTAAAATACACCTGAAGAGAAAAAGCTGCTTGATCCACATACGGAATTCTCTGCACTCACAGGTTCAGCTTACAATTAGAACACACTGCAGATGGAGAACCAAAGGCTGAACTCACAGACATTGCCAGAATCCCTGGGAAAGCGAACATTACAAGGAAAATGTAGCTATGCTATAGACAGAATGGGAAATTCCTTGCAATAGACACTGACCTGATGAAATGGGCTAATGGGCCGTGCAAGAAGCAGTTTCTCTGCTTGCTGGACGTTTTCCCAGTCTGCACCAGGATGAAGAAATGACCAGCCAAAAACTAAAGAGAAAAAAAAAAATCCCCCCAAAACAGCAAAGGAGAGTCAGTATGAGGGCAGGAAACACCAGCCCTGTGGAAAGCCAAACAGCTGTTCCCATAAAATATTTCTGCTTCTATGGATAAATCTTTCCAAAACAAGAAAAACCTATCAGGACATGCCCTACTTCATTTCCAAAGCCTAACACGTTCAGATTTCAAATAGATGGTGTAAAGTTATCCTTCCAACACAAAACCAATACTAAGAGCCATAAACACTTCTGTTTGGCCTGCTTCCTGGCAGTATCACTAATCACATGCTGCAAAAAAAAAAAATAGAATCATAGAATAATTTGAGTTGGAAGGGACTAAGAAGCACAGAACAAAGTGACAAGTAAAACTCCAGAAAATTCAGAACCCTTTTCATAGCAGGAATTAACATACTCCTAGGGAAAGTGAATGTTCACAAAAGAACAATTCTGCCATTCTGCCATGTGGATCATGGTCCATGTGAGCAGAGGTCCACCTAGATAGGGAACCCATCTCCAACAATGGCTGATAGCAATGCCCAGAAGACAACCAGAGCCAGGTGCAGTGGGATTCATTCCAGCATCATCACTCTGTGATTTGGGAATTAATAGCAATAGCTTTAAAGACAAGATCCCAGTCTGCATTCAGTCCTTCATATTGCTACAACCAAAGTGTGAAATGGAACTAATCAGGCAGTTTGGAGTTGTTACATCCTGCATGAAGAATGCAAAGAGAACTTCAAGCCACCTTCTCAACATGAACAAGGAGAAAAAGGGAACCCTTAAGCAGCACAAAATACTGGAATATCTCAAGCCATCTAAAGAGTGCTCTGAATCCTGCAGGATACAAAGTAGATCCCCACACAGGGGAGGTGGAAACTGAAAAACATCACGTCCCATTTCTGTGCTAAGCACAGCTTTGGGATGCAGCTTTGTATCACGAATTTAAATTGTTTGATGTGAACCATTCAAAAGAAGCACAGCATATGGTTCCTTACTGTATTCAGAGCTCTGCTATACACCAAATTCTTCTTTAGCAAACCCCACAGATGAATGCAACTGCAATGCACAAAACAAACAGCCCTGACAGTTTCTCCAAGTGTGGCATTTAACTTGCTCCTAGGACCTAGAGCAAACCCAGGTTCCAGTTTCACTTAGCATCACACAAAGCAGTGTACACCAATTCAGAATTCAGGAGAGGAGATTTGTGATATGCACACAGCAAAACGAGTTTTGTATCTTCTGAGAAAATGAGTTGGAAAGAACTATTGTAACTAGTGTTTGAAAACCTTAAATGAACAGTCAACAATGTATAGGACAAGATTCTGAAGACATTCAGTAGAAAAGAGTTTAGTTAAGGCCAGAACAACACCCACTAATAACAACAAGAACTTGTGTGAATCAGTGTAAGAGAGCTTCTACCATCTATAATCCTTGGAGGGATGTGTCAAAATTGGCCTCCATTTTCTTACCATCTCGCCAGCAGTTAAAAAGTGACAGACATTATGGATGCAACATTCTGGTCTTGCAGTAAAAATATTCATTAGACCCAGGAAACAAGTTGAAGCTGTCATGGAAAACAGGGTTTTCTGTCCCCTGGAGAATCCTAAAGCATCAAGCAGCGTCAAACTCATTCAGCAATTCTCCTCGTTTGATACAAGTTCATTTCTTAGTAAGCTGCAAACCATCTGCAAGCAAACCTTTTAGAGAGAGCATCCTGGTTTTGGCTGATGGAGTTAATTTTCTTCGTAGAAGCTGGTATGATGCTGCATTTGGGATTTTTGATGAAAAGAGTGGTGATAACACACCTATGTTTTTAGTTATTGCTGAAGAGCGCTTAAACTAAGTCAAGGACTTTCCTGCTGCTCGTGCTGCAGTACCAGCAAGCAAGCTGGCAGCACACAAGGTGCTGGGATGGAACACAGCCAGGAGAGCTGACCCACACTGCCCAAAGGGATATTCCATATCACATGGTGCTGGGATGGCATATGGTAAGCTGGAGCAATGATGGATGAAGGGGAGAGCGTTAAGAGTGATGGCATTTGTCTTCCCAACAAACTGCTACACATGATGAGTGCCCAGCTTCCCTAGGAATGGCTGAACACCTGCCTGCCAGTGGGAAGTTGTGGATTAATTCTGTTTTGCTTTGTTTGAGTGCATGGATTCTGTTTTACCTGGCCATCTGTCTTTATCTCAGCCCATGAATTACTTTTACCTTTATTCCAATCCTCACCCCAACCCCATTGCAGGGGATTGAGTGAGCAGCTGGATGGTGCTGAGCTGCCCTCCAGGGATAAACCACACCAGAAGAGGTCCTGTCTGTCATTAGCCAAATGGATACACACTCATTAAATCTGACACTTGAGCACTTGCAGCTACTGAGGGTCAGGGATATTTTTAAAAAGTATCATTAACCAGAAGTTTCTCCAGCAAACCACTAATGTCTTTAGGTAAAGCAGCTCACTGCAAAGAGCAAATTGGACCCAAGAAGTTTCTGTCTTTCCACGTATTAATCTTAGTGATTAATTATTTTATTTAAGGCTTAGCAATATATATATTTTAAAATTGTATGCAATTTTTTTCTTTATCACGTTCATAACATGTTTGTGCAGCTCAGCACGAGCACATGCCCCATTCCCTAAATTAATAAGTTGTGTGCCTTCTTTTGTTAGCACTTGGAGAGAGATGCTGCATTCTGGGAACAGAAACTCATCATTAGGATCCCCAAATCCAATCCCCACCCTACCATGTCCACTGCCCATGTCCCTTAGTGCCACATCTCCATGGTTCTGGACCATCTCCAGGGATGGTGACCCCAGCGTTCCCTGGACAGCTGTGCCACTGCATCACCACTCTTCCCGAGAAGAAACGTTTCCTAGTACCCAACCTGAACCTCTCTTTGTGCAACTTGAGCCCACTACCTCTCATCCTCCTTTTCGCCAAGGATTAACTGGAGCCCAGAGGTTTTTCATCTACGTTTCCAACTTAAGAAGAGCTCAAGACCCCTGAAGTTTCCTCAGCTGCCTGAAGCAGCTCCCAGCACAGCCACATCTCCGTGTGTGTTCAGATATCTTCACACTGGGGCAGGAGGGGAGAGCACAGGGTGGCACTGCCTGTGCTGATTTCCCCTACGCTCCTAACTGCTTTCCATGCAGAGTAATTTATCAACAAGATTAATCGGAGCCATCGGAGCCTGCCTGAGCTGAATTATCTTCCAGCAGCTCTTCCTTGCAAGTTAGAGAGAAAAAGCCCGAGACAGCACATTAATCCTTAAAAAGTCAAAGTCTTCTGCACACATAGCTGAGCAAAAGCATAAATAAAACAAAAACCAAGTACCGTTTAACCAGCTATGTAAAGGTTAGACTTTTGGAAGTACTCAATACTTCTCCGCAGCCATTCTAACCATTACAGGCAGCGTGGCCATGACTGGGTAGCTGGGAAGTCTGACAGGAGAGGAGTCCTTTTGAGAGGACTGATTCTTCTCGTGGCTGCTGAGAAATATCAGGTATTTGGGTCACAGTCTGCACACAATGAAGAAGAGGAACCACAAGCTCCAGCATTACATGGCCGTGGTCCTTAAACCTGTACAACTACTACAGATTCTTCCTTTGCAATGGATCTGCCTGTGCTCCACTAATCCAGAACTGGCCTGTTTAGCAGCTGGTAGTAAAAAGAAAGTGCCAAGTCATCTACTTCCACATTTAGGGATGATGAAATGCACTTGAAAATGCTCAGCACTTCTGCAATAATTATAACAAGCACAAGTACTCACTTTGGGAAAGTATAATGTATTCTGGTGAGCAGAATGACATTGAAGTGGAAGCTTTCAGACACTTTAAGGAGGAGAATGTGAAGACATATATAGAGACAGATACAATTACCATCATGGTCACAAGTCCCTCTTAGGGAAAGACTGTAGGAAGGAGAAGCAGGTGCATAAAACAGAGGACATAATGCTGAGGCCATAAGTTGGCATAATGTAAGTTATTGCTTAGATGTGGAGTAAGCTGGGCTGCTACTGCAGCACTGCCACTCATTTTTCATAGTTTTCCTAACTTACGAGGTGCTGTAGCTATTCAGAAACCCCTTTTTCTCTTGGGACAGTGTTCCACAATTGTCTGCTTTCTCTGCTTCCTGCAAAGGGCTCAGAGCTTGTCAGCATCTCCAACACAACTACAGATTCTTCCTTTGCAATGGATCTGCCTGTGCTCACAGACTCTTCAAAGGTCTCACTGTGAGCCTCCATTTCCTCCCCCCATCCTCCATTTTGCTGCACACCAGCTGTGTCAGTCTGAATGAAGCCTCTGCCCCACCACCTAATGGATGCACGTGTGTACATGAGATGAAGTTGCATCTGCTGAAGCTTCTGCTGGCCAATCCACATTTGGAAAATCTGGCTAAGTCTTCATCGTTTAATCAAGATAAAAACTGGGAACTTAGTTCAATCAGCTCAGCTTCATTATCAATACCTGATCAGAAGTCTCATGTGAGGTTCCCACTCCATGCTGGCCTCTTGTGCCTGATTTCTGACGTCCCATGTGGAACAGAGCTTTCACTGCAGCACGGGCATCAAGCATGGCCTCCTCTCTTTGCTTAACAACTAACTACTCATGGAACTTATAGGACCTTAATACTAATTTGGAGGATTTAATAACATAATAATCTAATAACAAGATCTGGACCTAACTTCCTTGCAATAAGGCAATGGAGTTAAAAAGTTACTAAAAACAAAAAGAACTACACTTGCACACAGTCTTCATCATCACCAGGGAAACTAGTGTTGAAATATAACAAGGAAAGAAATTCCCACAATATCAACAGCAGTCTGAAGCCAGGAGTTATCAAAAACACTGCTGTTTCTCAGATGCATTTTCTCTGCAATGTTTCATCTAGCAATCAGTTCTTCTTCAGATTAAGAGCAGAGGTCACCTGCAGAACACTGAGGCTGGCAGCTTTATCTCCTTAGTTAACCACAGAATTCCTTTGCCTGGCAGACTACAAGCATGCAAAGACTAACAATATTCAACTGAGATGGGGAAGTGTTATCTTATCTGAATAAGAGGAAGGTGAGGGTGAGCCCAGAAGGGATAAAAGCACATTTGCATAGAGAAACAGCTCAGTCCTCCCTCACAACCTTTCCCAGACAGTCAGGGATTTTTATTTTTATTTTTTCCTTTAAAACCTCAGCCACAGAAAGAATGAGATGATGATGGCACCGTCCCAAGCTGAGTGCAGCAAAGATGTGTTCCTCCCTCATCCCCAACTGGCAGCTCTGCAGATTCCAAAGGATTTACAGCAAGGCAGCAGGTGGCCAGCTCCACGATAAATCACATCTCTACCCCTCACCCAACAGGTCTCCAAAGGGCTGGATGGCAAATCCAGCTCCTCATACAGCTGCCAGCTCTTCTCCTATTTTCTGGAAGCCTTAGATCCTAGCGCAAGGCACTTGTGAGATCCCCAGCTTGACCTGTGCACTCAGGTGCGTTTCTGAACTCTCAAAGCTAGGCACTGTCTGCTACCAGGAAAGGTTCCTACCTACCACCTGTTCCTGCTGGTTCTCCTATAGCAATCCTGTCTTGGATGGGGAATGGATATTTTAAAATGCTGCTACAGAAGAGGCAGAAAACACTTAACCTTGGACTTGGGAATGCATTGGACAAAGTAGGGCCACAACATCCATAGAACAGACAGCCACACTGACTGCTCATCTTCCCTTGTGTCCCATGAGATGGATGTATGGTCACTGCATCACCACCGTCCCTAAGGAGGACCTGCAGGAATTTGACCTGCTGGGGCAAGGATACTGAGAAGTCCTGTGGTCACCAGGATAAGACTCTGGCAAGGGGACTGAAGATAGAGCCTGATTCTGAGTGTTGGCACACAGAGATAAGGATCATGATAAGTGTGTGGCTGGCCCTGCATCATTAACACACCTGTTTGTCTGTATTTGCTGGACATAAAACACAGAACAGTAGCAAAATGAAATCCAAAAGAAGAAAACAGAAATTGATGACCTTCAGCTCTGTTGAAACTCCATCAAGTTTCAAAACACACGGTACATGATAGCACCACCTCAAAGACAGATGGAAAGTACAAGAGGCATTTCTCCTGCATAAATTGTTGCATTTCAGCCACAGGAGATGCTGCCAGTGGGAGGAAGAATGTTCCAAAAGGCAGGCGCTCATAGACAAGTTTGAATCCTTGCCCTGACACAGATTGCCTGGGTAACCTTAGACAAATTACTTCATCTATCTGGGGTGCAATTCCTCATCTGTAAGGTCAGAACATCAGAGGTTGCTCCATAGCATATCCCGGAACAGCCCAGAAGGACAATGAGTCACCAAAGTCACAGTTTTGATAGATGGCATCTCCACAGCATCAAAACAGCCTCAACAATCGCTGGTATGAGCACACTCCTACAATAAAGACCTAATCAGAAGAGAAGTGACCACTTGGATAACAAGACTGCCCTTCCAGGAAGAAAAGCAAGTCACGATTCTTTACTTTCTCACTTTACCATCCATAAATAAGTCCTTTAACTGGGAAGTAGAGAAAGCAACTGCCTTTAACCTGGTGCCAGAATTTGGCTCTCAAATCAACTGTGCAACAGTATTTCCTCCCAAAGCAGAGCATTTCTCAGTATTTCTCTGCCTCATATTTGTAACAGCTTAGTCATCTCAACAAGCCTGGGCTAAAGCCACCGTTTTGATTAGCATCAGAGAACGAGCTGGATGACAGGCAGAAGAGCTGCTCATTGGCGGGGCCATTTGGGGGCCTGTCACTAGCAGAGTCTTCCCTCTGAGGGACCAGCCCCCCCTCCAGATGCTAGTGAGATCTAAGGCATGAATTTCACACAGACAGCTGGAACCAGTCCATCTGGAGCATCTGCATTGTGTTTGCATCTCTAGAGGATCTTTCCATTGGCTCCTCCACTGCTGAGAAGCAAGCGCTTACATCTGGGCTCCTGGCTGTGGTTCTAGATGTATCTACCTGTCTTAGTCAGTCTCTGTGATAATCATTCAAATAATCACAGCAAATATCATGACAAAGACTTAAAATCTACTTTTGGTGAAATCTCCTGCAGGCGCCGAATAAAGTACAGGCTTGAGAGCTTTGCTGTAGCAAGCCCTAAATAATGGAGGTGGGAAGGGAACAGCATCTACAGCTCCCATAGCATCTTGAAAAGCTAAGTGAGACTTTGCATGAACGCTCAGACAAGACAGAGTCCAAACATAACTGCCTTGACACACTGCTATTCAAAGCCTAAAAAACACAGCAGAGAATGACACCACCATAACAGTGCAGGCAAGTGCACAGGAACAAAAACCTGGTGCATTAGCCCTGCCTCCTGTAGGCAATCAGTACCATAAGAATACTCTAAAAGAGCCCCTCCCTCTGCTCATTAAAAAGCAAGAGTAGAAGTGAAGGAGCCAGACATTCTTTAGTCTGGTGTTGTAATTCTGATGGTAGCTTATCCGGGGCAAAGGGAGAGAGCAATTTGCTCATTTCAGTCTGTCTTTCTGACCATATCCTGGATGACACAGCTGCGAGTAAAAAAATAAGGACATCTATACTATAGCTGTCAGAGAAAGGCAAGAACCAAAGTATCTCTTGCCCTTCAGGAGCTTCCATGATGCTTCCATCCCACACACATCCTACCTCCTGCCCTCACTGACTGTCTCTTCCACTCTACAGGAGATGTCAGCAAAGCACGTGATCCCAGTGACTGTTGGGGCACTTCTGAACAAGGGATTGCCCACCTACGCCTCAACACTTGTGAGGTGAGGCAGGCCAGATGCTTGGGGCCAGCTAAGTTAAGGACAATCTAAGATGCAAAGTAGAGGACAACTTACACAGACAAAACTACAGGAGGCCGTCAGGCAGGAAGCTTGTAACTGTCTAGCAAGGAATGTTACGTGACAAGGATTTCAGAGGTGACTTCTGTATTCATTAAGATGGAAATGAAATCACGTGGGGCAGTCAAAAGACAGGAAAGCAAACTCTGCTGAAGCTTCAGTATCCATGAAAGCCATCTCCCAGATCTTCCAGACTTTGGTCTTGGACCAGATGTTGGGAAGCCCTTCAAGCTACGGCACTTCTAGCCAGGCATGCTTGCCGCAGGGTTTTCAAAGTAGCACTGGGCCAGAATCTCAAAGCCATCCTGGCAGGGATTTGCCAGACTGAAGCACTGAGAGAAGAGAGTGAAGGCAGCTGGCTTACATCTCCAAGGCCATCTCCATCACCCAGGCCAGCGGGATCCAAGAGGTGAGCGGGGGGCTTGCTTGGACCAAACAGATGGAAACATGAAAAAACAAGGACAGAGAAAAAAGAAACTAACTTCTTCTCAACCGGTAAAACAGTATCAGTAGTTCCTCAAAGAGGCACTTGCAACAATAAATTCAAATCACACCATCCCCTGAGCAAAGAGGCTATAAAAACACAGATCATTAATGGCAAGCAAGCACTTCAGACGCAATTCAATCTGGGCTGCATAGCGTTTAAGCAAAAGGAGGTCATCTTTATTTCCAACTCTAAGTGTTTTTTTTATTATTATTTTTGCTTTTTATTAGCAGCGTGGGACAGAAGTGAAACAAACTCCCATTTTGATATGAACCATGCATATCACAAGCACAAAAGCATGAGGCCAAGCTGGGAGGACTTCAGCCCTTCCCCATTAGATCTGTGGGGTTGGGGCTAACGACCTGAGGCTGAAGTGTGGTCTGAGACATGGAGCAGTGCCTGGAGCTCAGCTGTCCTCAAGCCCAGCTGCTCAAAAGCAGAAGTGTAGCATGTCTGTCTGCCTCCCTGCCCTTCCTGGGCAGTGAGTCCCTCTTTTCTACAGGAGGAGCAGAAGCCCTAGCCCAAATCTCTGCAATAGCTGAAGAAAATAAAATAGGACCAAGCCTTAAATACAAGGAAAGCCTCACCAGGAAAACACTTTCTTCCATACCTCCTGAAAACACACAATGGCACAGAGCAGTCCTGAAGCACTTAAAACAACAAACTCCCTGGCAGACTGAGATCCAGAACAAGAAATCTCTTCTTCAGAGGTAATTTTTTACTAAGTTATGAGCAGCCTGAACCGTGACTATGAATGAAAGAGCTAACTCAGCTTCCACTGGAGCTCCAACACTGCAATGCCAGCATAAATTTTAATAAAGTAGCAATATAAAAGTAGTCTTTTTACTCCTTGAAATGTTGCTGTACATGGAATGAGACTCTCAGGTCTCTAAATAACAGTCTATCCAAGCACTACAATGAACTACTGTTTTGCCCTACTAAGTAGCTACTCTACTGCAGCAACCTGACAGCGATTCAGAGAGCAGCCTTTCAGTATTCAGAGTCATAATGCCACTCCAGATAGCAATAAATTGATTTGTCAGGTCTGCTACTACTATTTTTTTTGGCCAATTAGTCTATGCCCCCATCATCAAACAACTCACGAAGAGCATTAAAAGAACTTAAAAAACAAAACAAAAAAAAAAAAAAAAAAACCCACAACGGCTTCACTTCTTGCAGTCACTACACCAATTTAAACTGAGATCAATGGGAGAGATCAAAGATAGTTTAAATACACAGTGTTCCCTGTACCTGCTGATGCATCATAATGCAAACCAGCCTCTAACCAGAAGGGGAGGCTGACAGAAATATTATTCCTTTGAGGCAGGAATTATTGTGGGGTTTCCTGCATGCTGCTTTGATGGATCTGACCGCAGCCACTTTCAGACAGAGCCAGTTGTGCCTAAAGGATTGAACAGTGGTCTGTAAAGATCCTTCACTGCCTGTGGCAGCTGCAAGCAAAGTCCATGGTACGTGTATGTACCTTTTTAAACCCATTTAATGTTATTCTCTTGAAATTATGGGACAATCACACCCATTTCACAGTTAAGGTAGGAATAAATATTAACATTTAAAAGAAATATTTATTTCTAATTTGTCCCAAAAGGCTGCTTTCCTCATGAATTTTCTTCATCATGTCTCTCTAAGCTAAGTAGAATTTGGCTTGCAGGGACTACCATAAATCAGACAGCATAACAGAGAAGAGGTTCTCTTTCATATAAATACTCTACCCTGAGTGCTGTACCTCAAAGAGATCAGCCTAGAAAACCTACAGCTGCTTATTTACCAATCCTCTACAAGAGACAGCATTTAAAGATTCAGAGCTAAAAGAAGAAAATCTCACAGTGTTCAATGAAAAGTATTGGCTGCTAACAGATTTCCTTTATGAGATGTACACAGATTCCTGTAGTAAAATGATGACTCATGACAAGTCAGCATCACCCCCACCAGGAGTGTGCTGAACAGAGAGCAAAGGAAAGGGGAACAGAGCATCACTGAGTAAGTGAATGGATAACCTCTTTCCCTTGGATCAGGCACACCTGAGATCTCCACCCAGCATGGAGATACATTACATAAAAGTGCTTTTTTTTTGGTAACTTTTCTCATTTTTCTCAGCATCCCTTGGGCTCCTGAAAAAGCATCAGCATCAACTGCAACAGGGAGAGGAAAATAGCTTCTCTTGACTTCATCCATGAAGAGAGAAATGGGGGAAGACAATACAAAGGTAAATAAGGGAAAATTTCAGTAAGAAAACTCCATAGGCAGGATACTGAAATAATTCAAGTGATGCTGTAAGCGGAATACATCAGCAGGAAAAGAGACAGAGGTCACTTGGATAAAGCACTGGTGAGGGCAGACCATGAACGCACTCATTCTGGATTTCCCTACGGCAGAGCACAGCCCCAACACCTTTGCTTTTTGTAAAGCAGCAGATTCATTTCAGGACAGAGCTGGCTTTGATGCCCACATCATAAATTTGCTTCAGTCAACTGAAGCAGAACAGCTTGTTCTTCTGTCCACATCTCTCCCAACTGTGCAGCCTCAGGAGATGTCAGGCTGTCTCATGGTGACGGATGACCTCGTATCCAACACCAGCTTTCTGGAGGATGGCAGGACCATGCTAACTCCACCTGGATGACTGCAAACCTGGAGAATGAGAGATACAAACAGTGCAGTTGTTGTCCTCAACACTAGAGGCGAGACTAGGCCCTACACAGCTTTGGCCTGCATCGTTTCAGTGAGGAGGAAGAACAGACTCACAACCAACTTCACCTTCTTGTTGTATAGATACCAACAGATCCATAGAAATAGCAAACAGCCACAGCAAAGGGTGTTTGTGGCTCTGTCTCCTGTCCACTCCCACCTCAGGCTTCGTGCTATAAAGGCAGGAGTCCCTCAGAGCATGCACACCAGTCAGATGAGGCTAAAGCAGAAGACAGTAAAGCTCTAACATATTTTTGCCACCTGTGTGTGCATGTGATCATTATGAACAGCAAATCTATAGTAAATCTACAGCAAATCCCTTTGCTTCAGGGCAATATTTACGGTACATCCTCCTTATTACAGCACCAGATACAAAGCAAACATATTCACTTTTGAGTTAAGATTACAAATCCAAATCTCTGATGGATGTGCTGCTCTGCACACTAACGTATCTTTAACACTTTCCTGCCAATCATACCAAGCAACAGCCATGTGTGCAGAATGAAGATACTTCAGCAATGTGACAGTAGAACAAAATACACTGGGAAGTAGGGTTTAAATTGCCTTAATTCCCTGACTCCCATTCCCCAATTCCTGCCAGCCATGACAGTGAGAATATAATCATTCTGCACAGCAAGAACAGGAGCTGTAATTCTGTGCCAAAGATCCTATATTTTCCAATCATAGCAAAATATCCACACTCTAAAAGAGAAGTATTTCACTTGCAAGACCAGATGAAGAAATCCAAAGCGTTTAGGTGGTTTCAGAACAACAAGCATAGCAAAAGCACAATTATTTCTGAATTCTCCTGGGCTGTCTCTTTGTTAAGCATTTAGATAACTAAGAAATGCACACAGATGCCAAACCCCTTGCAATGGCTGATCACTCCCAAAATTCCCACTATACAGAAATTAGTGCAGATCCCCAGAGATCCATCTGGCCACACCAGAGGAAGCAGACTGGTTATCACTGATCACCCAGAACGGTGCCACAGTTCTGTGCAAAGAAGGCTGAGATCAGTCCCAGACCACGTTATTATATAGGAATACTATAATCAGTGTTTGCAGCTGCTAGTCTCCTCTTTCCATTCAAGAAGTGCACAGTACCAAATCAGACTCAGAGAGCTGTGATCTTCTTGGACCATTTTACATCACTACAGATCTGAGTGTGAGGTTCTTTTGAAGATAACCATAAAATTCCCATCGACACCAATAGAAGCAGGTTAAAGCCCTGCCATACTTCTATAATGCGTTTTCTTCCATTTAATTGCAAGGCAAGAATAAGTCCTCCAAATTCAGTTAACTTTACAGCTAATGTGCTTGGTTTTACAGTCTTAGCTGGGCAAATCACCAAGGTTTGTGTTGGTCTTAATATCTATTTTACAGCCTGTAGGAGCTTATCTGCATCCAGTAGTGAAAGAATCTACTTCCTAAAGAAATAAAGAATCCATCTTTCTCAGGAACAAGCACTTTATGAATATTCCAGCAAAAACATAAGAACCTCACCTAGTAAGGACTTCAAAGCAGCACTGATTTCTGCCTTGCACGCTTTTAACTCTATAATCAATATGTTTGAAAGCTAGAAATTTAGCAGCTGCAGTATTACAACACAAGTTATTATTATAATTAACTGACAACCTGATCCTAAACGTGAACTTTCTTTCTTGAAACCTCACAAAAACATAATTAAATAACAAGATATGAAAGAAAAATACAGATATTACACCCCAAGTCATTTCATGACAATACAAAGTAAAATCCAGGGAAGTCAGCTGGGAGGAGTTCAAAACCAGAACCTTTGTCTGCATCAACCAAAACTGACAGCAGTTCTGTTAAGGAAAAAAACACCACAGGAAACCAAAGCAATAGTCTTAATTTACTGCTGAATCTTTCAATTCTCTTTCCTTTCTTTGCCTTCCTTGGGAAAAGTGCATGTTTTATTCATGCTTAGAGTAACATCCCCTGAAGGGCATGTCTCACCAAGATTATCTTCCAGGGGACAATATAAATTTAATACCAACTTCGTCTGTTTCAAATTGCCAGAAAGTTAAACGAGTCCATACACTTATATCAGGCTCTCTTATCAATTTCCTGTGCCTTGGTTAGGAAGGAAGGAGCAGGCCCTGCTGCTAGGACTAGGAATAGATTACTTGCACTCCTTTCACCGAAGACTTCTTGCAGATAAAATAGTGAAAATGCAGACTGATGGGAAAAGGAGCTTGCATGCTACCAGTACAGACAGCAGAGTTGATCTCCAGACAATCTCAGGCTGGTATTTAGCTCAGGGTACAGATGTAACCAGGAGTTAAATGGAGAGTGAATAAGTTTCACTGGAGGATGGATATTTGATTTAATTAGCACATAGTGGGATTCTTCATCATCAAGGACCATACCTAAATGAATGTTACCAGGTTTTAACTTCTTTGGCTCCATACCAAAGTTGAATATGGAAGGAAGGACTACAATATTCTCCTCAGTACATCGGTTCATTTGTTTCCTGCCTCTAGCAGATGAAAGTAATCCTACCATAGGCTGATGACTAAGTAGTTCAAGAGACAAAAAAAGAAAAAAAAAAGAAAAAAAAAACCCCAAGATTAGTTCTATGAAGCTGGCCTTTCTGGAGCTAATCAAATCTAATTTGCTTTAATTTGATCCTTATTGGACTCCGCACGGAAGATTTTCCTTGGGCCAGCTAAAAGATTCCTTTTTCCTTTTTCACTGCCGTGCTGTTTGTAAGAGAATACATTTACATGCAAAAAAGCAAGCTATCTCCAGATTTTATAGCAAGCCAGAGATGCTGTCTGCACATAAAATCTGCTATGAGAAAAGACAGCGGAACTGAGAACACCTGCTCAAGCCCAAGCATAAGCTGTTACTCAGTTCTTCATCCAAGTGTGCGTTCATCCCATTAGAGAACTCTTTACCACTTGCAAACTACACTATTATGTCCCTGCCAGGACAACAACTTTCAGTCAAATGCTTCGCTATACAAGATAATTCTCTAATTAACCCTCCAGCTCCATGCTTCCAAATTTCTCACTTTCATCACATCAGCCTGAAGCCATCCTAGCTCTATCAGGGATTGGCACTTAGGTATTACATCATGGCCCCAACAGGCAAAATGGAAACACAAACAGTTCTTCCACTGTGCAGGCTTTTTCACATTACACAGCTCATATAACTCATCATATCTCCAGCTTCTTATCTCAGGACAGAGCAGAAATGCATACGAAATAAGGAACAAAACAAGCAAAATACTCCAAATGCGAGGAATGAAGTCAAACCTGAAGGACAAAGAGAGGAAAAACTGCCTCATTCTGAAGGTTGTAAGTGTGTGCTCACACAAACTCAGATGCAGAACCAAGCCTATGGCATATATTCTTGATACAGTAGCATCTCTTCTGCTTTACTGCCCATCAGGCAGAAAGGGGCAGGCAAAGGATTAGTAACAAACTCGAAACAAAACCCATACCACCACACAAACACGAGCTCTTCCAACACAAAGCAGTGGCATTATTGCCAGAAACTCACAGTGGTGGTCACTAATTAAACGCTTCTCGTAAATCATTGCTTTATATAAAGCAGCTGTTCTGCACCATGGATATAAAAACGCAGGAGGATGAGGGATCATTTCACCTGGCATCTGCAGGCGCTTCCATAAAACAAGTAACAATTCGTTACTGGGCACCAAAACATCCTAAAGGCTTTATGAAAAGTACCAGGAATTTTGCCTTCAGTAAATTACTAGTAGCACACAAAGCACAAACTTCATTTTATTTTTTTTTAAAGCAAACACTTCTTAGCTTTGAAGCATGAAATAAGTAAGCCCCGTAGAGAATGGTATTTTTAGCTCCCAGGATCACATGATGTGCCAATAGCTTCTGTCAGGATCATCAGTCTTGCAAATTTAAATTGATTGAAGTAATAAGAGGACTTGGCAAACATACCAAGCTGAAAAGTATGGAAATCCAACATTTCTCATCAGACAGCACGAATTAAGCACAGTTCTTTTTATTTATAAACTCCTAAACGATTCATATCGCCAGTGCTGAAAAGAGCTGAGAAATGCTTTGCAACACAGTGGAGTCTTTTTTTTTATTTTAATTTATCAACACAGCAGTTAACTTCTTTGTCAGCGTTCTGCCCTTCCCTTCCAACTGCTTCCTTAAATCAGTCCTTTCTGCATTAAAAACTAATCAATTCAGTATTGCACAATAATTTCTACTACAAACAAACAGCCTAGAGTTATTCTTGCGTTGTTCTTATCCCAGATAGATGTGGGATGCAGCATGCAAAACTGGCAGAATATGATAGAATACTCTTCCAAGCCTAGACTTGCACTGATCAAAGACAGAACAGTCAGAGAAAAACTTGAGAGATCTCCTCTGGATTTTTTCATTGTGATCAGACACGATGGCCAACGCACACACAAGCATCCCTCCCACGAACACTAAAAGGATTAAGAGTAGGAAAAGCTAAATAACTGAGGATGATAGAAGAACACGTATTGGTCAAGGTCAGTGGAACTGCAAATGAAAACCAACCAATTCGCATGGTTTTCTAGGATTTTACATTTCCTTCTGTTTTAATGATTTCGTGCTCTGGGTTATGATGCAGTGACTAAAATACATAGGATGTGTTTGGGGAAAAAAAAGGAAAGAGAGCCACATGGGCCAGATTTTCTTCTTAAATACCCCAGGATAAAATGCCAACAATTCCAGTACACTCTGTGGGTTTCCACTGAGGTAAAAGAGTTGAAACCTCCCTAATTCCATTGTTATTCTTGAATTACACAGTAGAGGTAACCAGAATTTCTGATAAAGGCTGATGCCTTCCATTTTGAGAACGTGAAAATAAAAGCTTCATTCAGAAGTACAGTTTGTCAACTACAGCACATAATTTTGCTCTCATCCAATTGCTAAAAGCAGATGTCATACGGGCAGACTCCACTGACACAAGCTGGAGTTAGGACACACCCCAAAGACAAGGGGGGTAGAATATGTAGAATGAGTCTGTATGCCACAAACAAGGTTTGTGATCATTCACATGACTACAAATAACTACATTCCCTTTCTACTTGATCAATATCTATAGATACCCACTCTGAACCTGAAATGACCTTCCCTTAAGCAGGGATTGACTAACTCATGTCCATGAGGCTCCACGTTCTCACATAGGCTTCCAGGAGCTTGGCACTGTGTCCATATTCAAGTCTGAGGTATAAATCTTCATGTTCTCTCCCTAAAAGCCAACGGGTCCAGCTACAGCTCAAAGTTACCCTGATTTCCCAAGGATCTGTCATAGCTTAAAGAGAAAGCAGCTGACAACTATCCAGTAGTTTTAACACAGATATTAACATCATATTCCACACAGGTCATGTTTCTATGTATTAAATGTTGTACCATATAATAATGTATACTCGTACATAATGTAATATAAGAATAAATGAGATCAGATTAAGTAATTTTAAATGTTCCTTCTGGCCTTATTGATGTCTGTGAATCACAAGCATCAACAGCACATGAGCAGAACCAGCTGATCCTGCTGCCAGGCAAACTCAGCCAAGGGAAAACGACCAAGCAGTTCACTGGGCCAAGCGTGTCCAAACTCTACAAATAACACCAGCATCGTAGAGAAGCAGAGATCATGATTCACAACCTCCAGATTGACTCCAAAGGAAGCACTATACAAGATTGCCTGTGATACTAATAGGTGAAACTCAGCAATTTCAGAAGTCCTTCTCAGCCCTTGTTTCTGGCCAGATAGCTTCTTTACTGGGAGATTTCCAGTCTCAGTAGGATTGCCATTCTCTGATGGTACCACGATACCTGCAGTAGGCAAGCACCAGAAGAGGTAGAGGCTGAGCAAAGTTGACACCACAGGCACTTAAAAATTTCACATGTCATCTCATAGGACCATAAGTCACACGCAGCAAGGAGACCTCTGGGACCTAAACACTAAACAGAAGAACTGTTTGAGAAATGGCTCTGGTGTACAGCTGTCCTCACAAAAATTCAACAAGATCCCAGAGGATCAGTGATATCTGGGAGGCCTTGTTCATTTCGAGGTTATCAAAACCCTCCTTTCCCAATGCTTTCCAGCCAGACAGAGTTGGATATCCCATAGGAATTGTAAGAGCTATTCTAACTTACACATAATGCTCAAGTATGTTACTCAAGACCCTGGGCAGTACTTTGATCCTCATTACATCAGCATAAACCTGAAATCACAGCCTATGCTGTGAAGGAATTGTCTGTAAGCAGTTAATTCAGGCTGAAGCCAAGCTGACAAATGGCTACATTTCAAAGCATGGAGGTGAAGGTGACAAGTAAAAAGGAAATATTAAAAAAAAAAAGTGTTTTCAACTTGAGCAAACTCTCTGTGTTCTGCATTTAAAAGGAAAAAAAACCCAAATCCTGACTGTCCACAGGAGCTTATGGGTCAGATGCTCAAAAGCTGTACTATAAATAGACTTTAGCAGTCTTCTGAAAAGCATCCAGACCTAAGAATCATCAAACACAGACAGAGCACCTAAATATTCAGTGATCTGATTTTGAGCTCACTCACACAAGGTACACAGTGGTGGAAGGCCCTGTTGTTTGTTTTTTTTTTTTTGATGGAGCGAATTGGGATTTATCTAGGCACAAGATTACTACCCTATATTTATTTCTATTTTTAATCCTTGTGATTAATAATTAATGTTACATGGCACGTTTAAGATGAGAACATATTGCTGCTCTAGATAAAACTAATAGAGCAGGCTTTCTGGCTTTTGCAGACAAAAGAAGATAACAAATAAGCAATCTTTTCTAATTTCACACAACAGCACTGTCTGCATGTGATCCCTAAATTAACAGTGCTACTATTGCTGTGCAACAGTATATAAACTTCAGTGTTATTAGTCAGCTGTTTGTTGTTCTTTTTTAATAAAAAGAGAAAACCTTAAAGAAACAAAGCTCTGCAATAGGGCACAGAAAACCTGAATGCATCTCTATGATCTGCTCTCTGATTCTTTCTGGTTTGCAAGTTCACTGAGCAAGGCAAGGGCAACAATTATAGGCACAGTGCTCATCAAGTACCTTTAAATAAGTACAAGCCAAGATCAAAATTAACTCACTTTATGCACCAGCAAGTACTGTCTATTTGCAAGCAGATACACATGAGACAAAATGCAAAGAGAGGAAAAAATGACCAGTGCCTCAATTCTGTAGACCTGACTCAAGACAAAACTTCCCATTAATTTCAATGGTTTTGCTGGAGTCAGGACTCCAGCACTGGAGCCTTAATTGCAGCCAAATAACCAACCCACAAACAACTGTCAGCAAATCAGTACCTCTCTCACTGAGTAACAGAGAGCAAGATTTTTCCTTTCATTAGCTTCTTCCCCATTCCACATGACACAGTGAATGCTTTGTGCCCAGCAGCTTCAAGTGATGGGAAAGTCACAAAGTGTTTGTCACCAGTATCAGAGACTGCACCTCGGGGGCTCAGGCTAACACAAAAACTAGATGGTTCTCAAGAAGACAGTCAATGGACAGCTGACTTACAGCAGCATTTCCGTATAGTGCAAAATGGGATTGTGGCACACATTGCCAGAGGTTTTCATAGAGGCTAAAAATGTTTTTTAAAACAGTTTGTAGTTTCAAAAGTGCTCGATAGCCTACTGCTGGGAGAGGGTGACAAAAAAAAGTCATTTTGTCCGTGTCCTGTTTTGTTTCCTTACAGCATCTCCTACCGGCTCTGCTAAATGAGGACCTTGTGCTAAACAGACTTCTGGTTGAAGATTCTGTGAGCAGTAATGACAGCGGTTCCAGGAGCCCCACAACTACACCAGACTGTTAGTTCCAAAACATTAACTTCTAGCTTTCAAAATTATTTATTAAAAATTAAAAAAGCAAAAAGCTGACAGTTTGATCAAACGGTTATCACACAAACCACACACCGCTATAGTCTCTGAAAAGATAGGAACAGCAGTTTTAGGATAACCCAGTTGTTGTAACCCTTGGGAGTTTTATGCTGAGTTTGTCACTTAGACCAAAGCTAGGCCATCAGGAGTACAACCCTCAGAGGATGAATACAAAGCACCAGAAGAACAAACTTTAATTTATTAGCAAGAGGCCCACTGTTGTTTATGAGCCCAAAAAGTGATTTTCAGAAGTTAAGAAATCCATATGATCATAGCTTATAAAGATAGGGTTGGTATGAAGCAAGTGTTGAAGAGTTCAGCTTCTTTGGCCCTTTTCCCAAGATGGTAAAGGGAGAAAAGTGAAGGAGAAAAAAAAAACACAAGAATAAGAACCACATTCCCGCTACCATTTGTAGATTTCTAGCGTGCTGAAGATACTCTTACGCAAGGTAGGAATTAATACATGTTTATATCAGAACCAACCAGTGGTCTGCTCCAACTTTACCCCCATCACTCATCCTCACTCTCATGTCCTTCAGCATCTACTTACAGGTTATTCAGATTTTTCATACTTGGGTTGACATCAGTTTTGAATCCTAGCCCCAGCACCCTTCAGGCCTCACATGGCCACAGCTGCAACTCTTGGTCCAACTAGAGAGTGTTTTCATGCAGAGAGATGAAGGAGGCGTTTGGCTGGTGGACCCATCTGTTGTTTTAAAGACTATTCTTGGCTTCTCAAGGCCACAGCACAGAAGGCAGCGGTCCAGATGGCCTGGATGGGAAAATTTCAAGCAATCACCTTCATATTCCTGAACTCATTAGTTCAATGGGACCGTGAAATACTATTCTTGTGGTATTTAACCAGTTTCCACTTCACTATTTATTTGGCCTCCTGTAATTTGCTATGTAGGTTCATTTTTCAACCTGTAAAAGATCAGGGCCGTGTCTATAGAGCACTCAAGTCTAACTCCAAATGGTACCTGAGCCTTTGCTTGCCATATACTGCATCTAAGAATGTCACCATCTGTGAGCAATATGCTGAGATGACTTCACTTGCAAAATGCTGGCAAAACACTGGAGAGAAGCATCACAAAACAAGTTACAAGGACCATTTCAAAGTCATTGCCAAGTTTGCCAACACTTTTTTCCTCATTATCTGCTCAAGTTCTGCCCTTGCTAATCTCTAATATAGGCAAAAATTAGAAATTTATCTTAACATAAATTTCAAGTTCTTAGTAAAGAAATGCAGTCTTTTATATGCGTCTCAGCAGTCGCTGCTCTGCAGAGCAATATATTCTGAAGCATAACAAGATGGCACTGAACAAAGGTTTGTTTGGAACTTCTGTATCTAGAGGGATAAATTTCATATCAACAACAATTTGGTCTGATGATATACCCAGGAAAAAAGCACTGATGTCAGTTCCTTGTCAGTTATGCAGGCAGCTAACGCTGCTACAAGAATTTCTGACAATTCTAGGAAGCTACAAGAAATTCTGGAAGAGCAGAAAACCAAACTTAAGTTGAAAAACATATACAAGCAGCTGGAAATAACAGGCAGGCTGTCCACAGATCCCACAAAGATAAAAGACCAAATTGTCAAAGGGGCTACACAAAAGACAGTGAGGAGAATGATCATCAAAGGTTCATCAAGGCTAAATCACATCCCAGTAATGTTGTTTCTTTCTGTGGAAGAGTAATGGGTTTGTGAACAGAGAAGGACAGGAGAATTACAGTGGGTGAAAAAGTATTCATGAACCAGACCTGGAGTTGCTATCAGTGCCTCCCTGTTAAACAGAAAGATGGTAAGTGAGGGTCCTTTCACCATATGTTATTTCCATAATAGAGAGATTGATCACAATGTCTAAATTATATATGAAAGAGGGAAGCTAGAAGTATGTTGGAAAGAAAACAGAGTGATGTTAATAACCCTGAGAAATCGCCCAGAAAAAAATAAATTCTTAATGAAAGTGAAAGGCTATTCCCAGCTAGAACAGAGGACCAGAGGATAAGATCAGGGAACAGCCACAGTTTTCTAGAGGAGGAGCAGGAGTTGAGAGGAATCCCCAAGGTGATGCTGCCTTACCCACTGCTGCCAAAACTTTAGACATAGAATTAAGATGGATAATCCATAGCATTACAGAAACGAAGCAGCTCTTCTCTGTAAGGCTGCACTGGTGAGACTTTAACTGAAGACCTGAGTCTAGTGTCTAATTTGAGGAACCTGATTTTAAGAAGAATATGCTCACTATGGAGAGTCCAGAAGAAAGAAAAGTTAGGCAAACTTCTACAAAGCATGGCTCTACATAGAATGAGTTGAAGGATGATCTTTGAGATCCTTTTCAACCCAGGCCATTCTATGATTCTATGATTCTGTGAATTGGGTTTGTGCAGTACAGATGAAGAAAAACAAAACAAAAGTAGTTAGAGCCATTGTGTACTGCTGCAGAGGAAGAGATCAGTGTTCCCCAGGTAAAAAGTCCTAGTATGCAAACCATAGAACCATGCAAAGAAAAAAACCAACAACCAAACAACATTTAGCCATTTCCTCATATTTCCATGAAGAAATAACATGAAAACAAAGCACCACAACAGCCTACCTTGAAGGACAGTCCATCTCCACCACTGATGTTTTCAAAAGGGATCAGATAAGCGTCCATGAAGAACGACATGAGTAAGCCTGCTCATTAGGGCAGATGCACCACCTATCTCTCCATAGCTATTCCAGTTCTGAGGCACTCACGGCTCAACCCAGGCATTTCACAAATGAAATTTTTTAAAAACTGCCAAATCTCTGACATTTTATTCAGATAAAACTTCTCCTGACCCTGGAACCTGGAGCAACAGTAACAGTGTCAAGGGCCACATCAAGTTCTGCCACTCTTCATCACGTAACTTCATCAGAGAGCAAAACCGTATTCAATCTGGGTAGCGACCCACTTGAAAAAGAAGACCACAGCAGACTGAGTCATAATTCGGATTCCTGCCCGTGATTTTGTCAAGTTTTAGGATTATCTTTATGGTTCTACACTTGCATACAATCTCCACAATTACTTTAAAATGTTCTGCTGTAATGGAATAATCAGAGGCAATTATGGAAGGTCAGAGAAAGAGCAGGCATAACGCATTCTGTTAGCTCCTTCTAATAGTTCATGATGCGGAGCTTTATTAATGTGTCTGGGACAGGTCAACCAGCCCACTTCAGAAATCCACTGCGACTCAGGGGATGGAACAGAAAGGATTCATAGCTTTCAGATCTGTCTACAGAAAGGTGAGGATGATGGCTTGCAAAGTCAAAAGAAACTGGAACAATGGCAACCCCACAATGAACTCAGGGCATGCATCTCTGTAAGAACAGGCCCTGTGGCAGAAAGATTAAGATATCCTTTCTAGATAAGCAAAGTTTAGTTTTCATCCAGATTTGCACCAAAGACTGCATCTCCAGTTAATCCAGCTGTGAGCAGCTCCTTGCACACTCTGGTCAAGCACTGAAAAGCAGTTGGAGGTAACAGTAGCCACTTTCTAACCCTATGTAGCAAGGATTGTAAACCCTGTTGCGCTTTAACTCCACTCATCCAACAGCACCAGGACCAGAATCCCCAAAGCAGGTTGAGGGGGAAATTCAAAACTTTATTCTCTGCTTATCACACACATCCATCCCAGGCAAGGGCTGGTTCAGATTTATGGGCTGGTTCTCCTTTTTGTTTGATCCATTCAACAATGTTCTATTTCCCTTGCTTCTTGTACTTTTATGCTCCAACGGAGAAGGTAGAGATGCTAGAAGATCACCCAGAGGACATGGAGCGTCTGATACTGAGGCACACTTCACATTAAGGACATGTTTATGAAAAAGTGTGAACAAGTTACTAATTACATCCTTAACAAGCAAAATCAGAAGATCACCTAATAATGTCTTTAAATCCATCAAGTCACCTGCTGATGTGCTTCCAATCACTTCTTTGCATGTCTGAGCCCTTGACATTCATCAACACTAGCTGAACGTTTATGGAGACCAAACAGTGGATGTGAACACCATGAAGCAGTGGGTGGTGCATTTCAACAGTGGCACCAGTGCTGGCGCTGATTTGTGCCAGGATGGTGTGCAGGCTCTTGCTCATTGCTGGCAAAAATCCAGAGCAAACGGTGAAAAACTGTGCTCAAAGACAGTGTTTTGTAGCTGAGGATTTGTTCTATCAAATAGGTGTTATTGTGCTCTATGTAGCTGTTGTAGTTTCCATAAAAATAAATGGAAAGCATTATTTTCAGAGTGACCTATGTACAATTACAGTTAACCCACGATTTTTAATGTCCCTCACAACCTGAGCCATTCCATGATTGCCCACAGCCTTTTGCAGGTAGATATCAGCAAGCTGCAACCTCACTCACAGCATACAGCATAATTCAAAACTATGAAAGCCACAGGACTTACTAGGACTTACTCTGCACAGAACTGCCAAAGCGCTGTGTTTTTTAACTGAGAGTTGTCTTACATCCACAAAGCCTAGAGCATGAACAGAGCAAATTCACCTCTATCCAAAGACTAAACATCCAGGCAAGAAGTTAAAGTCAAATCAGCCTAGAACTCTGCCAACAATGGAAACTCATTAACTGCTCGTGCTGCAGCTGTGCATCCATCACCATCCCTAAACCTTCCACCACAAACTCTGCTCTAGTATCCATTTACGATGTTGGTGCCAGAAAGAAGACAAAGTAATTCAGAATTGCCCCAGACTATTGCTGCTCTCAGGTTATTTAGGCTTCCCGGCACCCTCTGACAAAGTAGAGAAAGCCAGCTCTAATTTGTTGACCAGCTGCAACCCTTACTTTCCAGTATCCATCAGCACTGGATCACCACTTGATAGAGCCGTTATAGGCAGCTCTAATCCAGCCCTTTCCAGACACTGTAAAGAATGCAAGCAGTGCAGAGAAGTTGCATCACTAGGGTTCAGCACAGCTACACACAGCAGCCCTCACTTGTTCTTATTACACTGGGAGGGTTTAAGCAGCACAGAAGGGGGATGACAGAATCACAGAATGGCCAGGGTTGGAAGGGACCTCAAGGATCACGAAGCTCCAACCCCCCACCACAGGCAGGGCCACCAACCTCCACATTTCACAGCAGCCCAGGCTGCCCAGGGCCCCATCCAACCTGGCCTTGAACACCTCCAGGGATGGACGGGGCATCCACAGCCTCTCTGGGCAGCTGTTCCAGCACCTCACCACTCTCACAGCAAACAACTTCCCCCTGACATCCAACCTCAATCTTCCCTCCCTCAACTTCAAACCATTTCCCCTTGTCCTGCTGTTATCTACCCTTTCCAAGAGTTGATTCCCCTCCTGTCTGTAGGCTCCCTTTAGGTACTGAAAGGCTGCACTGAGGTCACCCCGCAGCCTTCTCTTCTCCAGGCTGAACAAGCCCAGCTCCCTCAGCCTCTTTGTAAGAGAGGTGCTCCAGCCCTCTGATCATCTCTGTGGCCCTCCTCTGGACCCTCTCCAACAGGTCTCTGTCTTTCTAGTATTGGTGGCCCCAGAATAACTAAGGATAACTAAATAAAACCAAGTTAACATCAGCAACAACTTTTACAATCTCCTTTTCTTGGGGCTGATGATAACATCAGGACTCCCTGCTCAGTTTTTCCTTTGTGCTGAGAGAGCTCAAAGACCCAGCCCAGGGAAACCAGCTGGTAGCACCTGATTGTAAACCTGCTCACATGTTCCCTGCCTGCAAGGAGTCTCTCCAGACCTATAATATAAAAGCCGGAGATAACTTCACAAGCCAGCTGCCATAGATGTGCAAACATTATCTCATTATCAGCCACTCCTTTGCACTTAGGCTTATGAAACAAGACCTCCATATTTTACCTCCAAAGCAGAGCAGTCATCCAATCCAACGGTGTTACATAAATGAGCTTCACACCAGTGGGGAAAGCTAATAGATTTTGTAGGTCAGTGCTGCTGGCAGATATTTCTCTGAAGACCGTGTTGCAAGTTCAAGGGGAAGGGAAAAAAAAAGCATTCTTCAACTAGATTTCTGAAGGCAGGAGTCCAGTAAAAGTTAATAAGAGTGAGGAAAAACCAGGAGAAAGATCTCCATTGATTTGTTGTAAGCTGACCTGAAATTGTTTCAAAAATTCGGGGCATATGAGGACAAAAAAATATTCTAGCAGAGAACAACTCAAAAATAAAAATAGCAGCAGTGGCTAAGAGCAGTTCTTCAAAGGGATGTCAGACTTTACAATACTTTGTGCAGCAGCAACTAAAAAGGCTTCATGTTGTCGCTACACGGCAATATTAAAAAACAGCACTCAGTTCTTTGGGAAGAAAAAAAGAGCACAGTAATAAAACACAACCAAGGGAAATCTGCTTTAAATCCTATTTAGAAAACCCTGAGGCATTTTTCCTTGTTCACTGCGGTCAACACAATGTCAAATTCTAATTTTCAGCACAGGTCAGAAATGTTGTAGCTGGCAGTTGGATGCATGGTGTGGGTAACAAAAATAATTTCTAGGAATTTGGCTTTTAAATAAACAGAAGTGGTGGCAAGTCTCCCATGTTTTTTGGTTGCTGTTGTTTTTTAACTTATTTTCTCAATCTAAGTGTTACAAGGAGTATTAAACTTGCTGTAATAACAAGCGTAATGCTTTCTTGCTTTCTATGATTCCTTCTGCACAGCAGTGCCTGGGCTCTTAAAGAGCCAAAATATCTGAAAATGACTGCAGAGCCCTCTATTTCCCTAACCTGCAAGAAAGAGGGGAAAGCCTACTTTTCATTCTCCAGGCACCATGACATATTTGTGAGCCTAATAACATCCTTGCAAAGTAGATAAAATATTATGCATTATCTCTACATTACATCAGCAAAGATATAGAGGCCCAATAGTCAGCCACCGGTTTTCTGCAAGTACAAAATTAACCCTGGATTTATTATTTCAAATAAGACGAGATGATCATTATGAATATTTTATAACATTTTCTGTAGCCTTAATAAAACAACTATGTTCTCTCCATTTTTTTTAAACTGAAAAGGGTTCACAGCCATCGTCTGGGAGGCTCTACAGGCTGTTACCAATAGTGTGGCTCTGGAAATTAGTATTTTATTCATTGAATTTCAGATGAAAACCTGAGACTGTCCTGTAGAAATGTTTTATTGTTTTTACTGCATCATCTCAAAGATCCAAACAAAGGGAGGTATATTACTCTGTGACTCCTGGCATCCCAGCATTCAGGAAAAGCAGGCAAACAGTGCAAAGACTGTATGTCACTCATCAGTATCCTACGCATGTGCTGGAATGAATTATGGAGCAAAGAACGTGTTCGCTTCAGAGTGTGCTTATTTACCTTTAACAGGCCAATACTTTGTTCTCCTTCTCTCCCTCTGTCTCCATAAATACTTGGGGAAAGGGTAAGGCTCCAAGATTTCATGGGTGTTACCCTCATTCATCAGCTGAAGTACCAGCAGCAGCAGAAAATACCAGGAAAAGATATACCAGGAAACTGAATTATATGGAGTCCTCAGTAGAGATGTAGACCTCTTAGAGCACATCCAGAGGAAGGTCACAAAAATGATCCCAGGGATGGAACACCTCCCTATGAGGACAGGCTGAGAGCTGGGGCTGTGCAGCCTGGAGAAGAGAAGGCCTTGGGGTGAGCTGGGAGCAGCCTTTGGCTGTCTATGAGAAAGAAGGGGACAGGCACGTTAGTAGGGACTGCTGCGATAGGACAAGAGGAAATGGTTTCCAACTAAAAAAGGGGAGATTCGGACTGGATATAAGGAGGAAGTCATTTACAATAAGAGTGGTGAGGCACTGGCACAGGTTGTCCTGTGAGAAGTGGTGAGTGCCTCTGCAGACACCCAAGGTCAAGGGATGGGCTCTGAGCACCTGATGGAGCTGTGGGTGTCCCTGTTCAGTGCAGGGGATTTGGACCAGATGGCCTTTAAGGTTCCCTTCCAACTCAAACAATCCAGTCATTCTATGATTCTATGCTGCTCTGCACATCTCCTGTTGACCTCTCTCTGAAGCTGGATGTAAACTAGATGCTGTTCCTGTAAGGCCCCAGAAATGTTACTAAGTACACTTCTTCAGCAGTGAGCTACACTTACAGCTTTCCTATTGCGGGAGAACCAAGAGGTCTACCTTTTTCCAGCTGGTCCATTTTCACATGGTCCATCACATTACTTTGTCTTTCATGCTCTCCTATTAAGGTTACTCAAATTCCATCAAGAGACTCAAAAGTTACAGACAGAGGGGATAGGGACAAGGACATCATGTTCACATAAGCCTTGTTTCCTTAAGAAACCAGGTTAAAAAAAAATCCACAGATGAAGAGTTACAAGACATTCTGTAATCTGCTTTTAAAACACCCTGGAATGAAGTGCAAAGTCCTAACAGGGCACACGCGGATGTGTTTGACAAGGAGCAAGTGCTTACATTAGGCAAAACAGCATCATCTTTAAAAAATGCTCCCACAATAAGAAGAGACCCAGCAGCGCCTCCAAAAGCAGGAATGTGCTCTCTCATAGAACTACCACAAGACCCAGGGATACTCTTTCCTTTTTTAAGATCAACCCTTTTTACTGTCTTCCAGACCTTAACAGCCTGCTACAAAAATATCATAAATTATAGAGTATGAATGATGTCAAAGCCTGCTCTCAGAGGGAGGCTGGGAATAGTAATCATGTATTCTTCAGTTTGGGAATACACAGACAATTTCTGTTCACAGCCTATTAAAAAAAAAAAAAAAAAAGACTGTGCACATCAAAGGCACCAAATATATTTCATTTAGATCTTCTCTTCGACCAGCCCAATTTGATGCTCAGACACAGGGAAAGAAGGGAGCCTGACAGGATGAAAAGGGAATGTCAGGACCAAGTAGAGTAGCTTAAGTCACTGAAATACAAAGAGTAAATGCTGCAGATGACTGAGTATCTAGGTACTGTGTTGAAACTGCACTGCATTTGTCCTGCTGGCTTCCAGAGGCTTGTCCCTGAATACATGAATGGTGCAGGTGATAATCACCATAACCCTCAAATGAAGACATATGAATCTTTTCCTCATGCTTCGTATAAAGGATATGTGGCAATTCAAACAGCCCACTGCCAGCTTTAAACCACCCCTCAGAGAGGGAAACAGAAATATTTGGGAACAGAAACCAAACAGAATGACTTGTTTCATTCAGCCACACACCGTCTACCACTCGCAGAGACGATGTGAAGGGCAGTCATTAAACAGCCACATGATTTTTCTGCTGTACTGTTACCTTGCCAAGTAATACAGCAGTAGAATCACTTTTATCCCAGGGGTTAAAAAAAAAAAAAAAAAAAAAAAAAGTAGAGGAAATATCAGAACATTGATGCTGTTCTCCAGAGCTGCACCGCATCCTTTAGAAAATACCAAAAAAAAAAAAAAAAAAAACCAAACAAAAAAACAAACAAAAAACAAAACAAAACAAAACCAACAGAGAGACAGACAGAAAAAGTACAGAAAGAAATAAGGTAAAAATATAGGAAAAAAAGGCTTACCGTTTTCCAGAGCTAAACCAAGAGCATCCTTGGTTGTGAATAGCCCCTATCTAGGGCCAGCTTTTGCATTACAGTAAATATGAACCCAGACAACTGAGGTCTGTTCCTTACTGTTACTTGTATGGCAAACCTGAGACCCCTGCTCAGGTCGGAGTCCAAAACCAACAGCTGTTAGCGCTGTGCCAAGTGATAGTGATGGATTTATTCTACCCTGCATTCCTTTACACAAGATAAATCTGAGAGCTGTGCTTCCCATTTTGTTTACTTTACCACCTTAAACCAGTAAGCTCCAACGAACATCTTACCTCCTCAAAGTGCTATGAAACTTCACTTCACTCTATAAATATTTTACAACAATAATAATCAAGGGGCACATTTTCAAAGAACAGGCTCTAAAAGTTATATCCACAAAATGTGAGAGCATTGCAGCTAAAATACAAGCACACACTCACCACAAAGCATTTCATAGACTCACAGAATCACCGAATGGCTTGGTTTGGAAGGGATCTCAAGGATCATGAAGCTCCAACCCCCCTACCACAAGCAGGGCCACCAACCTCCACATTTCATAGCAGCCCAGGCTGCCCAGGGCCCCATCCAACCTGGCCTTGAACACCTCCAGGGATGTTTAGGGCATCCACAGTGCCTGCATACGTGCACAGCGTGAATCACCAAGTTTGAGCACGCTCTCTAGAGCCTTCCCATTCTTCCAGCTGAATTCTCTGAGCCCACAGCTGAGGATGCCTGTCTTCATAAAGATTCAGTTGCTCTGAACTGGCTTCAAAGCAGATGTGCACAAAGGCGCTGCACACACTCTACCTACAAATAAAGTTGTCCTGATTTCATCAAATTAACCTCTTTTCCAACACTGAATGTGTGGAAACAAACAGGCTGCACTGGAAAACCCAACTCCAGACCAATCCATGCCTGTTACCCAAGAGTCCCCCCAAGAGGAATGGCAGAGGACAGGCCTGGAACTGGACAGGTCACCTCCAAAGGACACACAGCTGCACTCCAACAAGAGCTCGACTACATTCTTCAGCTAAAAAACAGCTTTTGTTTCTTCTTCCAAAGCTTTTTCAACACGTATGAAAAACAGCACTTCTTTAGTGACATTCCAGACACTTCATCCATCCAAACTCTCTCTTTGGAAATATTCTTAAAAACATTTAAAGTTTTCTTCTTAACTCTCCACTTTTTTCTTTTTCTCCAGCACATCCTGCTCTGGAAAGAAGTAAGAAATGACAGAGAACCAGGAAACTGGCTCTTCTTTCCCATCTTCCCAGTAAGCACTAAGTTCAATCATTTTCCACCTACTCTTTATGTTCCCAGCCTCAACTATTACAGAGAACTGAGTAAGTGTCTTCCCATAAGCAAAACCAATCCTCCTCAATTAGAAGTGCAAGCCATGCTATGGAAACACCACACAGAGTTCATCTTCCTACCATCCATGCTGTTTGCACTGGAGAATTCCCTCTGGGGGAGCACTGGGATGCATCCCACTTCCACACAAGCTGCTACAAATTTTAGCCCCTGTAACACACCATACAACAAGTTATTTCTGGCACTGCAAAGAAAAACCCCAATCTGCACCCACACAGCTCCAGTGCTTCAGATTCCACGTGGTAAGTTTTGTGTAAGAAATGAAAAAGTCTCAGGTTTTAGACATATGAAGGGAAAGGGACACAACAACTGCACTAGAAGATGCCCTTTTACTTCAAGATGCTGAACATAAATCACACTGTGTTAAACTAATGCAATCACTTTTCTGTGTCCAAACACAGTGACAGAGAACATGTGTTCTAGCCCTGCTTCTTGCTTATCTTACACAGCACAGGATTTCAGTATTGTCCTCAGACATCCAAGGATATGATGCCCATTAGCAGTAATGGATCTACATAGTTACATCCCTCTGAACTATATGAAAAATCAGTTCCCCAGCAGGAAACTGCTTTTCAGTGAGGTGCACAGCATCTCCAAGTAATCCGTTAATAATAATAAAGGTGTGCATTAGTCCTCACCAAAAACATCCCTCAGAATACCTGGTCTCTGTATCTTGCTTCAACAGGTAACTGCTCAAGCAACGCCGTGTCAGTCCCATAAACACCCACTTCCCAGGTGCAAAGGTAGTCATAATGCCAGCACAAAGAGCCGTGAGGTTGGACTCACACTACAATTTCCTTCCCATTGTGGATGGAGAGATCGTTGCCAGGCTGATGACTGATCTAGCAGTGAGTGGGTTTAGTGTAAATATGATTGTATTTACCCATGAGATGCAATGACACTGCTTGCCTCCCCTCCTCCCTGCAAAGAGTAAAACTGGAAATGAAAGTAGACTTAAACAGGCATGGGAGCCTGCACCAGCCAAAATAGATGGGACACCTCCAAGACAAGGAATTGCTCTGAGATCACCAGAAGCACTAGGAAACATCTCCCACCCTGGGACTGAACCCTGCTCCCCCTCCTAAGCTTGTAAGTGAATCAGAAAGGAGCAAAGCAGCTTCCCATTGCCTTTACAAAGGGACAACTGAGACATTTCTCACTACCTCACTCTGCTGCACCTGATCCAGATGCTGTAGGAAAGGGCAAGTCTATTTTATCAACAATATTCGCAGGTGAAGTCTGGGAAGAATCAGTGTTCCTAAAGTAATAACAGAAAAGTCTCCTCAGTATGGCAGATATACTGAGAGCCTGTGACTTGAACGCAAGCTGCATGCCTTTGAATAAATTCACTCTTGTCACTCAAAAATGCTGGGGATGCTCCCACTTACAGCTCTGCCACTGCTGTGTGAGCAGTACCCTGGGTATGGGCTAGGCACAGTGTTACATCTTTGTCCTATGGCAGCCCAAAACACAGCCAACAGGGAGTCCCACTGCACCTTACTGCAGGGAAAAAAAGAGATTTTCCTTCTTACTTAGTAGAGCTGGTCCAGTTTCTGTTGGTGAGTAATTTAAACGGCCAGTTAACCACTTTCCCCCCCCATCCTCTTTGCACATTTGCCACAGAAAGACAGATTTTTTTTCCAGGCATTTTCAATATTTATTATGGCAATCATCCAACAGCAGGTTTGTGAGGAAAAACTCCTGCCACCCGTTGTTCAACAACCAGCAAGCCACGAATTCACTTTCATGGGTGAATGACTATGCAGGGAATTGAGCAAAAGTCCATCAGCTTCCAAATGTGTAGAAGACATTATTGCAAACTTTCTAAAATACCTAATTTAAAAAAAAAAAGAAAAAAGTGTAAGCTTGAGAAAGACAAAAAGGTTGCTCAGAACTATATGGCACACTGTAATGTTATTTTACCACATTTAACCAAGATCAGAGCTGCAACTATCTGTCTAGGTAAAAAGGGAAGGCAATCCAAGGGAATGTAATTTAAGAGAAGGAGTGCTAGGCCAGTCAAAATAAGGGCTGCATCTTCTGTGCACTCTAGAACAATACTAAAAAGCTGAAAAGCACCTCCAAGCAACCTTAGGGGCAGGTCAGGTTCATCTCAAGCCCTACTGTGTAGTCACCAGCACTGGAAGAGACTGCTCCATCAAACATTATGTCTTGCTCTGTGCAATCTCTGGCAAATTAACATCTCTCTCCCCTACCTTACCATCTCAGATTTCCCTGCCAAATAGGAGTATTTTTTCTCTAAGTCCTGGCAAACTTATTTATGAGACATCTTTACAGCTTGGGAACTAATTCTTGTTTAGATACATAAGACTGGGAGAGAATTTTTGGCCATTAATTCCAGCCTTCTGCTAATTTTCAGCCTTAATTTATTCATGGACTGTTCATACCCATTTGTATATGTGCCAACACGCTGTTTCAGTTTAAATAACTCTTCTCTCCTACATCTCCCTGTTCGTCCTCCCAAGGTGTATTTGCAGCAGTGGCCACGTTCCCATCCTGGCTGGCCCAAACAAGCCAAACTCTGAAATAAACTTTTTCCAGCTAAGCACGCATCTTCAAGTCCCTGAAGCCCAAGAGCTATCAGCTGGCACAGGGGCTGCTGCTGCTAGCTGAAACAGCCCTCAGACCTCTTTAACACACACAGAAGCTGATTCAGGCACCACTGACTCCTTTCCAGATTCCCCAGCTCAAAGAAACCACCAAAAACTTCAAAGCCTCCTTTCCTCGACTGCTGCTTTCCATTCTGTCCCACTGTGTGTGCTCTGTGTGGAGAAACTGAGGGGTCTGGGAGCTGCTGGAGAAACAGGAGGGTGCCTCCAGTAAATAGCCTGAGACTTTGTTCCTTTCACTAAAGTGATGAGCCACCAGGAGGGCATGGTGTTCAGCAAGCACAGAGATGATCTCGGCCTGCCATGTGATTTGTACTGCAGCAAGCTGCTGGCACAGCTGCTGTAATAGACAGGAAAAAATTCCCTCTGATGTTTTGGAGTTGGATTTCACCTCTATGGCCTTCTACTCTGTTCAGGGAGCAGGGAAGCAGAATTGTCAAGCCTCAGATACTGGCTCACCGTGCCTGCAATCCCAGTTTTATTAAGCAAAGCAATTAAGCATTGGACTTAACTTTAAGCACATTGTCAAAGCCCAACGGCTTAACACAAGTTCAGACTTAAGCAGGTGCTTAAGTTCATTGCTGACTTGAGGCTTAACTTGTCAAATGAAACCACAGAACCTTGCTTGAGCTGCTCTAGCAGAGTACCACAACCAAAAGCTTATTCCCTACAGCAAGTGTGCTACTGGGAGGGGCAGGTTCAGCATTTCTCCCAGCTCCAAGCCCTGCTAAGGAAGGACAGAGCTGTGACAGCACCCCAGCCCTGTAGCAGATGGAGGTGATGATGTGGACGTAGTAGGGGTGCTCAGCCAAGGCCATGCTGCGTGTCCCATCACTGCCAGTCATTGACAGCAGTCCTGCTTCCAGCAGCTTGCACAGGTCCAGGGTATCAAGGCAGGGCTGAAGAAGAGAAGAGGGCTTGAAGGAGCATGAGAGAATGTTAAAATGAAGAAGTCCCCGCGGCTGGCTGGTATTCAGAGCCTGTTGGGGTGAGATGCAGGCCTCCAGACCCAAACAAGAGCAGAGAAGGGTGGAAATAATCTTTGAGACAAGCTCCCCAACTAAGAAAGATACGGTGACGGATCCTGTGAAGAACCAGGAGAACAAGTGCAGCTGCTGCAGTTTCAATACCATTACGCTGTGGTTGTCTGAGCCAGAGAAAATGGTGCTCCAAAACCCAGCTCTGCAACGCTAACAGCCAGGACAGCACCAACCTGACTTGGAGGTGGGCTTGGTGAAGCTGATGGAGATTAGAGATTAGAAAGTTCAGCTGGAACATTTTTAATCCAGAGGTAGGCACAGAAAGGCTGTTAGTTCAGACTGGAAGGAGAGGAACTTTGTGTCATAAAACTAAGAATACGTTCAGAGATGAAAGTCAGATGAGGTAGCATTTGGAAAGAATCAAAGGGGGGAAAAAAAGCCAACATATACTCTTAAGAACAGAGGCACTAAATATGATTGTATTAGCAGTAAAAAGAAAAAGGAGAAATTATGGCAAAGGAGAGGGAATAGGGACAAAGACTGGTGCCTCTGTTCTATACCAGCACAGAATCAACATTTATGCCCTGGGAAATTAAGGAGTTACTCTGAGGAAATTCACTGGAAGAGAGACAAGCTGTTACAGAACTTCCTCAGAGTTACTCCATAAACACACAGAGACCTCATATATACCACTCTATATATTATTAATGCAGGAACTGAGGGACCGAGCCATATATCCAAAGATAGAGGGTAACTGTAATCAGGAACCATCCTTTTGATCTGTGGAAGTGGTGGGCAAAAGAAGGAAAAAAAAGACAAAACATCATGTCTTGGCTCCACTGCCAATGCTTTATTATGCAGGATATCTTCTTTTGCTATATGCATGGATGCAAATACCAGATCAAAACCCACGCTTCTGCTTAATCAGATGGCTCACAGAAGCAAAGAAGCTGCTTTCCTTCTCTAACAGCTTTTTTAAGGATAAATAAAATTATAAAAGTGCTTGACTTGTAATTAACAGAATCATATGCACACTCTGAAGTAAGTTAGTGCACAAAAATACAGAAGAAGCAAAAGAAGAAATACTTCAGTTCCCTTAAAAACAGCCAGTCTGCACTACAGACATTCGATGATAGATTTCCTGAGCATTTGTGATCAGTCCTGAGCCTTCACACAGAACCCTAGGCATGCTTTCCTGATGAACTACACAATGAATGCCAATTAGATGAAGAGGGGTGTAATTCACAAGCAGAATTCATAGAGCCTTGGGATCTTGGTCATTTTTCCAGGATCCACATCCCAAGAGTCAGCAGAACAACTGCTACCCACACCAGCCTTCCTCTTTTCTCCTCACCAAGAGTCTCCCTGCCTCTAGCTGGACACAGCAGGTGGTAGATAGAGAAAAGCCTCAAGGAAGGTTGGTGACCAGCAGCAGAACACCATCACCCAAATATCATCCCCACCTGGTGCCTGGCCAGCTCCTAGATGAGACCTGACGCTTATCAGAGAAGCAGAAGAAAAGCAGACAGAGCAAAGGCCTCCTGGGCACAACAGCTTATCCTCAGCTGTTCTCTTCCCAAGCACGCTTCAGACCTGGGCAGGAGCAAGGTGTCAGTGTAAGGAGATAACTCCATGTGCTACACATTTGGACATGTGACAGAACAACAGTTCTTTTATCACTGGATTTAGATGCAACCTACCTGAAAGTCGGTGCACACTGCACACCACACTGCAGCTCTCCAGCAAAAGGCATGGGCATGGTTCAGCTGCACTAAAACTATTTGAATAGCAGTGACATAATTATGCCCTCAGAAATAAAACGAGAGCTCGTGTACCTTACAAAGTCCCCTTTGAGGACTTACACTTTGACAGAGCACAAAACAATTAGCAGAGAACTGTCAAAAGCACTTGGAAGCAGCCACTCCTGAAGGCTATGTTTCAGCCTAGACACAGAAATGGAGTAAAATCTCCAAGCCAGGACCTACCAGAGGACATGCTACTCTCACTGTTTCAACGCCAAGAGCCTGCAAGAGGCTTGACCCTCATGAAAGATACCACAGGTAAGGTAGAACATCTTTGCGAAACCCTTACAACATTAAATCACTTTATAAACCCAAAAAATCACAGCCATGAGGAAAAGTTAAGCCATATGCCAACTGCAAGCACTCCAAAGAATTACGATGGTGTTTACAGAACTTAAGAGACTCCCTGAAAAAGTGCTTGTGGTTTAGTAGGAGCACACACTTTTCATTCACCTGAGGACGCTTCACACTTGCAGGTTTTCTCATTAAGTTTGGTGACCACAAATCCTACTTGTTTTCTTCAAACAACAAAACCTGAGATACTAATCTTTCCCCTCCAGCAAACCGCCTGTCAGCACCTAGACTTCCACAGAGGTACAAAAGGCCAGGAGATTTGCAATGAAATCTCTAGAGTCAGCAGTTTTGTGAGCTTTCCTCTCCAGGTTCTGTTTAATTCCAAATGGTTGCAGCTTGTAGCATCTGCAGACCCGCTCCTGGACCGAGGAAGCTCCTGTACTCGGGCAGCCAGTCTTCTGATGCACCCATGCAGAGACAGTCACACTGCCGGCACTGAATTCGGGTCTGCATTTTGACAGAGAGTGGGAGTGTTGCTGCAAGCTGAAAAACTGCATTCTGCAACCAAAGCAAACTTGTGACTAAGTACAAAGCTGGTGCCCTCACCCTTCTCTGGTCCATCTGTCAGGCTGCTGCAGAATGCAGGACAAAGTCCCAGCCGGCTCAGAACTCCCATGCATCCATCCCTGCAGATGGCTCTCAGCTCCTTCCCAACTACAAGACAACAGACCTCAGCAAAGGGCCCTCACACCCACCATCTCCACCACCTGCTTTAACGACACACAAGGCAATTTTATTACTATTTTCAATGCACGGCTTTCTTCTCTCTCTTACAAAAAGCCCTCAGAGGTGACCATCTGCCAGGAGCAGCTCGGCTGTGCTGCTGTTTCCCGCTGTACTACAACTGGAGAGCACTGCGCTGTTCTGGAAGCAGCTCACCTCCGTTGATTCCAAGGGGAGTTCACACACGCAGAGCCAAGCGTGCTCCCCGCACCTCACCGGCTGCTTGGGGGTTTTCAGTTCTCCTTTCCTTTTTTTTTTTTTTTTTTTGCCTTTTCCTCTTTTTTTCTCCCCTCTGCCTCCATTTCCCTTTCCTAAGCGTCGGCAAAGTGCAAAGTAACTCTTAGATCACGGAACGGATCGGTTTCCCTCCCGCGGTATTAAAAAAAATGAATCATTTCTTTCATTAAGAGGAACTTTCACCGTAGAACAGCTCCTCGGAGGGCTGGGACATCCCCAACCCCACAGAAATCCGCTACAGCCCTAAATCCTGACCCGGTTAAAGCAAGGCGAAGCCGGATCTCCCAATCACCCCCCACCTTTCTGGAAAAATCTGATTACTTTGGCGAGGAAAACGAACCATCGGGGGATGCTGAGGCTCCGAGGGCCCCCACCGCCACACAAACTTTCCCGGAGCAGCGTTGAGCTGGGAGGGAATGAAAAAAAACAAAAAAGCTCCAAAAAAGGACCAAATCCCCGCATCCCTCCCGAGCGCCGCTGCAGGATGGCTGTGCCCCCCCCCCAGCATCCCCCGCTCGGCACCTGGCGGGGAGAAGCCCAGCACGGAGGTAGAGGCAAGGTGGAAGCCTTACTTTTCTGGCTGGAGTAGCCCGGGTAATATCCATAGTAGCCCGTGATCCGTAAGATCCTGTCCTCGATGGTGGCCACGCCGTTGGGTGCTGCTTTCCCATCCATAGAGGGCGGGAGCCGCGCGCGCGGGGCGGCCGGGCGGGACGCGGAACCGAGCCGGGCGCTGATGAGGAGAAAAAGGAGGAGGAGGATGAAGAAGCACGGCCGCCGCAGCTCGTGCCGGGGCTGCCTGACTCCGCCGCCTGGTGCAGGACGGGCTCCGCAGCGCCCAGCGCGGCCGCTTCCCCCCCCCCCCCCCCCCCCCCCCGCCGCTTCCCTCCCGCCCGTGCCCGCCCAGCCCCGGCGCGGCGCTGCGCTGGAGGGAGCGGGGAGGGCCGCGTGGTGGCTGTGAAATGGTGGGCGCCAAAAAGTGAGCGGGTGCCCGGCGCGCCGAGGGGTATCAGCACAATGCTGTTTCCCTCTTGTGCTATTACGACAGCCCCCGATAAGGAGCCTGTCCCCTTCTTTCTTACAGCCTTAAGACACTGAACTCGGAGCCTTCTCTTCTCCAGGCTGCACAGCCCCAGCTCACTCAGCCCGTCCTCGTAGGGAGGTGTTCCATCCCATTTCTGCGCCCCTCCTCTGCATGCTCCGTGGCTCTCCATGTGGGATGGAGAGCTGACACAGCCTGCGTCCTGGAACGGGCCCACCTGCAAAGCTCAGGGTGCAAAAGCCACTGCTGTGAGCAGGGCTGAGGGTTGCTCCATGTGCTGGTAGCTCCAGCCTTAATGTCAATGAGAAAGGTGTCCTGAAATGGTGTCTGCAAAGCACAAAACTGTGGGTCTCCAGCTGCAGAGGGATGAATCCCATCTGTGGGATGACTCAGCATTTTGTTCTGCCCACAGGTATTCGTTCACTCAGACCTCAGAGTCATGGAATTAAGGTTGGGAAGATGCTGTAAGATCATCCAGTCAACCATCCACCTACCACCAGTATTGCCCACTGCCCACATCCCTCAGTGCCACATCTCCACAGTTCATGAACACCTCCAAGGAACGTGTCCCCATCACCTGCCCGGGCAGCTGTGCCACTGCAGCACCATCCTTTCAGAGAAGAAATATTTCCTAATATCCAACCTAAAACTCTCCTGGTGGAGTTGAAAGCCATCGCCTCTCATCCTGTTGAAGCAGAAGCAGCAGCTGCACTCTGTAGTGCTCCAGGAAGGTTCAGAGTGTGGGTATCTACCCACTGCCCACAAAGAGGTTGTTCACCTGCTTTAAGTTCCATCCAAAGCGTGTCCTCCAAATCTTTTCCTGCCTTTGAAAAATAGAGATGAGAAGTTCATCATTTGGTTTTGTGACTCATTCCAAACATTAATCCTCTCATTGGTAAAAATCAGGCTTTGAATTACTTGACTTTACCTGCTACTGGTCCTTGTTATGCTTTTCTCTGCTAGACTGAGAAGACCATTAGCACCCAGCCCTGAAGATATATTTATATCTCATAATCAACTCAGTATTTTCCATCCCTTCCATGGTTTTATGGCTTTCAAACTTCATCTTCACCTGCTCCTTTTCTGTCCAGCCATTTCCATTAACTGCTGTACAGGGAACCTGGTCAAACCATTTCACATCCGCCGCTTCCTTCCCTCTCCACATTAATTCTTCTCCCTTCCTTGCTTGGCTAAATAAGCTCATGGCACAAAACAGCCCTTCATGGGCACAAATGAAAAATAAGTGCATTAAAAATAGCCATCACGGTGACTTTGCATGGGGAGCCATTAGCTGGTTAGTGTTCATACAATGTTTTGAAGACCAATGTTTTCATGTGTATGAATGTAGATATAATAAATGTACGGAAGGTCTTTTGATCGTGATTTCTCATCTGCTGTGCTGCTACATAATACTAAGGGCAGTTACAAATCAGTGTACAATCAAACACCTATAACTCAGGACTTCAAGACATAGCTCATTCCAAGTTTCTTCACGCCCTTTCAGGCTAGTTACACGAGTCAAGATTAATGACTTTTAATGATTTTCAATTTATGGATCTTTTTTTCCTTATTTGTCCAACATGAGCACAGACTCCCACGTGGCAAATTTACACCTACTGACAACACATTTCTCCTTTTCCTTCTGATCAGTAAATTGTTCCAAGTAGCTTCACAGAATCACAGAATTGTAGGGGTTGGAAGGGACCTCTAGAGATCATCGAGACCAACCCCCCTGCCAAAGCAGGTTCCCTACACCAGGTCGCACAGGTAGGCGTCCAGGCGAGACTTGAATATCTCCAGAGAAGGAGACTCCACAACCTCCCTGGGCAGCCTGTTCCAGTGCTCCGTCACCTCACCGTGAAGAAGTTCTTACGCACATTCGTGCGAAACTTCCTGTGCTGCAGCTTATGTCCGTTTTCCCTCGTCCTGTCTCCACGTACCACTGAAAAGAGACTGGCCTCACCGCTATGGCCACCACACCTCAGATATTTATAAACCTGGATCAGGTCCCCTCTCAGTCTTCTTTTCTCAAGGCTAAACAGACCCAGTTCACTTAGCCTTTCTTCATAGGGGAGATGCTCCAGGCCCTTCACCATCTTTGTGGCCCTCCGCTGGACTCTTTCCAAGAGATCCCTGTCTTTTTTGTACTGGGGAGCCCAGAACTGGACACAGTACTCCAGATGAGGCCTTACCAGGGCAGAGTAGAGAGGGAGGATCACCTCCCTCGACCTGCTGGACACGCTCTTCTTAATGCACCCCAGAATGCCATTGGCCTTTTTGGCCACGAGGGCACACTGCTGGCTCATGGCCAACCTGTCGTCCACCAGGACGCCCAGGTCCCTCTCTGCAGAGCTCCTCTCCAGCAGCTCATCCCCCAGCCTGTATTGGTGCATGCAATTATTCCTCCCTAGGTGTAAGACCCTACACTTGCTTTTGTTGAACCTCATCCGGTTTCTTACTGCCCAGCTCTCCAGCCTGTCCAGGTCTCGCTGAATGGCAGCACAGCCTTCAGGCGTGTCAGCCAATCCTCCCAACTTCATATCATCAGCAAACTTGCTGAGGGTGGCCACTATCCCCTCATCAAGGTCACTGATGAAGATGTTGAACAAGACCGGACCCAGCACAGACCCCTGGGGGACACCACTGGTTACAGGTCTCCAGCCAGACTCTGCACCACCAACGACGACCCTCTGCGCTCTGCCAGTCAGCCAGTTCTCAACCCACCTCACTGTCCACTCATCTATCCCACACTTCCTCAGCTTTGTTATAAGGATGTCGTGGGAGACAGTATCAAATGCCTTTCTAAAATCAAGGTAGATTACATCTACCGCTCTTCCCCCATCCACCCAGCATGTGACAGCATCACAGAAGGCCACCAAGTTGGTCGAGGACGACCTCCCCTTGGTGAACCCATGCTGACTGCGCCTGATAACCTCCTTTTCTCCCAGTTGTCTGGAGATGGTATCCAGCACAAGCTGTTCCATCACCTTTCCAGGGACGGAGGTGAGGCTGACAGGCCTATAATTACCCAGATCTTCCTTCTTGCCCTTTTTGAAGACTAGAGTGACATTGGCTATCCTCCAGTCTTCAGGGACCTCCCCTGTTGTCCAAAACCTCTCAAAAATGATGGAGAGCGGTTCGGCAATGACCTCCGCCAGCTCCCTCAGCACACATGGATGCACCCCATCAGGTCCCCTGGACTTGTGGACCTTAGTACTGCCTAGGCGCTCACGCACGTCCTCTTTCCTGACTAAAGGGAAGTCTCCCATTCCCCAGACCCTCTCACTAACCTCCATGGTGTGGGATTCCTGCGGGAGAGCCTTTTCACTGAAGACGGAAGTAAAGAAGGCATTCAGTATCTCTGCCTTCTCAGCATCCCCCGTTACGAGAACCCCCCCTCACTTAGTAAGGGGCCCACATTCTCTCTAGTTTTCCTTTTGCTGTTGAGAGCTTGCACCTCTCCTGGATTTCACAGATGGTGGGACAGCAATGGCTGAGAGCCATTTGTTGGCTTTGGGAGGTGCTGGGTCAGGAGGAGCTGGTAAGCCTCTAACCCCTTCCACAGAATTCTCTGTCCCAGTTAGGGAAGCACAGTTCATGCAAAAATCACTTGCCTGCTGTGTTGTGTGGAATCTCTGAATAAACCACCAGTCTCCTCCTTCCCTGTTTCACCTCCAGTGGGAGTTGGTGTTATGAGAACATTACCAGCATTGATCTCAGCCTCAAAGTCATATTTCGGGACTTAAAAGCGTTACTTTGCTGAGAAGGAAAAATATGACTGGTTCATTTGAAGGTTAAATGAATATGCCTGGATATTACTCTAAGCTTGAAATTCTTTCCAAATCCCTTAGTTCAGGCTTAATTTTTCATCTCCTCCCTTCCTTTTATCCTTAGTCTTTCAAGGACACTCTCTGCATGCCTAAACATCACTAGATGATAATATAAGAAAAGCCATTCTTGAAATTACTCGTGAACAGTTCCTTCCCAAAATCACTCTGTGCAGTGGATGTTCAGTGGCACCCTCTGTCTTTCTGAAAGCTTACAATGAATTGCAGTGTTGTATTGTTTCTGAATTCCTACTATGCTGACAATTTTTCTTTTAAGAAAAATGAAGCAGATTGCTTTTTTTGCAATTAGGCTTTTTTCAAGTTACGGTTAAAGGAGTACAGAGAAGCCCAGCTGAGTAAGATGTATGAACTACCATTTATTACCAAGAAAAAAAGACACTAAAATGATGAAGGGCACATGGGGACTTATTTGTTTCATCTTTTCACGATAACAGGCCCATCAAAGTTGCTAGCTGCAGAAATATGCTGAAGAGATTTTGCAGAGATTTGTATTTTTACCACTTTGAGACTAAAATCTGAGGGCTGATCCAGAAAAAGAACTTTAAAAGCAGCAATTAAATGTGAAATTTGTTGCTGTGCAGCTCGAACATCCCCCTTTTCTGTACAAACATAAATATTTCTCTAAAGAAAAAAAAAAAAGAGACACCATTAATGGACACAGAAATCAACCGTAGTTAAAACCAGTGTTTAACTCCAGGCCATATGTTTGCAAAAATAACCTCTCAAGTCAGAGAACAACGTAGATGTCTCCTGACCGTCTTGCTGATTCTGCAGACAGACACTTCTGGTGTCTTTTTTGCTGCTCACAGCTTTCCCAGACAGCCTCAAATAGAAAGGAACAAGGTTCTGGGTATATTTCACAGCTGTCTTTCAAATCCCACAGGATGGTGCTGAAACTGTAAAGACTCTTGAAAGAACGAGTATCCTCACACGAACACAGACTGAAGAAGCAGACCTCTCCTTACCTGCCTTTTTTGGGGGACCGTGTTGGTTATATTTTTTCTCCACCAGAGGAGAACCAATACTTCCTACTTTTCAGATCCTTACTTGTGTTGCAAGATGCTCTAAAGACCCAACAGTGACCAAACCCTGTACGTCCTCACACTGGACACAGCCCAATGAATTTAAGGAAAAACAAGGGGCAAGAGGGCAGCAAATATGCTTAGAGCTGAAGTGATCTGCCTAAAGCAGATCAACAACAGGCTTAGGGGATTACTGCCCAGCTCTCCTATTTCCCAACATAGAGAGGAATGTTTAAAGGAAAATGGCTCTTTCGAGTGAAAAAGTAAGGACAAGTTAATTGTTCCAAGTTAACCATTTTCATTCCAATATTCCACTGGGTTTTCTAAAAGGATTTGTCAATTCAGCTTGGATTGCAACTCAACACGTGTCTTTAAAAGGGCATGGGAGATATAACTTCTCTCTATATCATTGCAATGGAATTACTTTACAAGTTATGGGCCCTGTGCTCATTTCCAACAAGTCTTGAAGATGTAAAACTAGCAAAAAATGGGGAGAAGGTGGACCCACAGGTAGGGAACAAAGTCTATAACACTTACAGGTCCTCTGACTGTCACTGGAGATATCCAGCTCTTTCTCACTCCGCCTCACACCCAGAAAGGATGAAGAATGGACTAGCCTCTGTCTTGACATCAAGGTCAAAAAGGACTCATTGACAATATGAAACCATTTAGTGTAAATATGCTTCAAGCTGGCAGCTTGGTTTTAAGAGCTCTCCCCCTCTGTTTGAAAGCTGGGGAGCTTCCAGTTTGGAACAAAATTTGTGGGCCAGTTCCAAAATATTTCAGAGCATCACCAAATATTAAAAGGTTTTGATGTGGCCGTGAGCAAGGCAGTTTTTTTAAATGCCAGTTGATTTCATTGAAGGAAAGCAGAACAAGAAACAATCAAGCCTTCATGAAAATAAAACACAAAGATGGTATTAGGGATGGAAGAGAAAGCTGCAGGAACAATAACCAAATGAAAGTAAAAAAAGCAAGGAAGAGAAGTGGAAGTGTGTGGGAAATAAAAGAACTGAAAGAACCAGGAATTTTGAATAAAGGATGCAGCCAACAACTGAGATGTCACTGTTTCAATATTTGCACAGACAATAGAAAAGAATGCCTTCCTGGTCCCAAACTTAGCTGTGGTTTCCACTCCTGGAAGGGGACCAGCCTACATCTTAGAGCACAACAGGGGCAGAAGATGCACTACGAGGCTGAGCATGCTTATTCTGTGGTTAAATCCTGAAAAAGCAGCTTGTGCACATCTTTTAAGGATGCATCTGTTGAGCACAGAAACGGTGCAGCTTGAAACCATCTCTGTGCTCCAAAGCAATTTGTATGAATGTTATGAATGTGCATTCTGTGATCCACTTGGGACACTAAGAGACAGAGGGATAGTTGGCATTTGCTCCTAAGATGTATAAAAATGCAAGTCTTCAGCTCTAGCCAATTATTATAAGTAGAGCTAGCAAGAAAAGAGCTTTCACAGTGCTCATTGCTTGTTTCCAAATAACGAAGGGAGGTAGTTACTCTTCTGACCCATGTTATCAATCATTTCCTGGAAGCATTTATTTAGCAGTAACATTGCCAATGTATTGATGTCTGTTTCAAAGAGAAGAGAAAGAGCCTCTCAGAACCACAGAATGACTGAGGTTGGCAGCACCTCTGGGTCCATCTGGCCCAACCCCTGCTCCAGCTGGGACATCAAGAGCAAGGTGCTCAGGCCCACATCCAAGTGGTTGTTGGAGATCATCAAGGAGACTTCACAGCCCCTGGGCAGTGGCTGTTCAGTAAAAGTAAAGAAGTGCTTCTTGATGGTCAGAGGGAACCTCCTGAGTCTCTATTTGTGCCCACTGCCTCTTGCCCTGGCACTGGCACCACTAACAAGAACCTCTCCATCTTCTCTACTTCTCCCTTCAGGCATTTATGGACACAGATAAGCTCTCCACTGCTCCAGGCTGAGTAGCCCTAACCTTTCCTTTTAGCAGAGCTGCTTATGGCCCTATGCTGGGTTCTCCAGCGTGCCCAGGTCTCTCATACTGGGGTGGGGGTCAGAACCAGACCCAGCACTCCAAGTGTGACCTCACCACCACAGAGCAAAAGGGAAGGATCAACTCCCTCAATCTGCTTTGCCTAATGCTATATTCTTAGCAGCAAAGGCACACAGCTGGTTCCTGTTCAATTAAGCATCCACCAGGACCTCCAGCTCCTTTCTGCAGATCTGTGTTCCTGGTGGGTGCCCCCCAACATGGGAGGGCTGTCCAAATTGAACTGGTTGTTGCAGGTATTTACTCCCCAAGAGTCATCCAAGTCATCTCTGTTCATTCTTAATGACAAACGTATGTATACATAAATATTATGCACGTACCCATACACACACATTATAAAACTCCATACAAATAGCACAAGTTTTATGTTCTACATCATGGAATATATGCAAAAAAAATGAGCCCTTTCTTGGCATTTTGACCTAGCACTGATTGTGACTTGCCTCCCTTCTTTGGTAGCTCAGTTCAACATAGAACATTACAACTCATTTAACAGGAGACCATGGATTGATTTATACCCACTGCTCTACATTTTCAAACCCTACTGCTGCAAGGTCTGAAAACAATCAGTGTCTCTCACCAATGGCCACAGCCAGGTTCTTCTACTGTTCATAATGGAGCTATTAACATTTAGACCCACAGAAGAACTTTGTTGGGTACAGTGGGAAGCAGGGTAGATAATATTCAGCTGGACTGTCAGATTCCAGACCAACTGCAGCTGCCCAGGGAGGTTTTGGAGTCACTATACCTGGAAGTTTTCAAGGAAAGGGTAGATGAGGCAATAAAGGACATGGTTTAGGGAGTATGGTGGTGATGGTTTGGTCGTTGGACTTGGTGATCTTAGTGGTCTTTTCCAACTTCAACTATTCTCTATATCTGAACAATCTGCAACATTTGAGAGGCACAGAGGAATTTGAGTTCTACAGTATGACTCAGAAATCAGCTGTGATAAGACCCACTCTGATTTACTGAGCATCTGGTAAGATTTGGATACCTCTCCCTATCCCTTGAATTGGTGGCTGGTGCCATTGGAAATTAAGGACACTGATGCACTGACACGGAAAGTCCTGAGGGCTGGCAGCCAGGACAATACTGACTTCATACATCAGCATCGGAAACCTCCTCTTTCCTGTGATCTTTTGTGCCAGTTTTTCAATTGCTTTTAACACCAGCAGGAAGCACAGCAGGACCCACAGTGAGCAACAGCCCATGTAACACAAAAAAAATCTGCAACACTAGTAGTCTCTCAAAAGAGCTCTTTTTTTTGCAGATGAAGTCCTGGTGCTTTCAATACATCTATACTTGTAAAGTCTCCCAGATACCGTTTGAAGGAGGTAAGAGAGTTCATGAAAAGGTACTTGTAAAAACCTAAAAATCTCTACTACCTCCTGGTGGCAGAGATTTGTTCTCCGTACACACAGCAAAGAAGCTAATGGAATGAGCTCTTCATGTGGCATCACTATACAGACTCCAGTCTTCAAATCAGCTCAATAAGCCCAAAAAACTCCAAATGATACGTAAGGCATTACCTGAGCAGCAGCTGTCAGTCTGTCCTCAGCTCTTTCCTTCCCACACCTCTCCCTGACTATCTCAAGTTCATTCCTTTAGGCTCCTTTCTCTGGTCACCTGAGACAAGAAGGAAGATCTTATCCTCTACCTTTCATTTTGGTATTTCTCTCTCCCAAAAGCACAGAGATGAAAACAAGCAACGTGACCTTGTCCCAGCTGTAAGATTAGTCCTGAGCCTTGGGTTTCCCAGATCGTTTAAATCAGTACCTTGTAGAATAATAGAACCTCATCTCCTCTGGATATCCTAGACTGAATCTGTGCACAGTGCTTACAGAGAGAGGTTGATCGTGTCCTGCTCGGCAATGAGCAGCTGGGTGACACATCTGTGCATGTCCCCAAGGCTCTGCAGTCCCAGCACTCAGACAAGAGCTCGCAGCTTCTCCCCAAGGGCCTTTTTCATGATCAGTCCGCCATCACTCGCACTTTCATTCCAGAAGGCAGAAACCCTTAATCTAAAACAGGACTCGATCCATTGACCTGAACATCATAATCTGGTGCTGACTGTGACAAGAGCAGATTGCTGGCAGGTTTGATAGAGGATCTAAGGATAGATATGTTCCTATGCTGGAGACCACATCGTGTACCCTAGCACATAGAATCACAAGGTTGGAAACAACCTATAAGATCATCTAGTTCAACAGTCTTATTACCACTGCTACCACAAGCTACTAAACCATATCTCGCAGCTCCTCATCCAGACAAATCCCAAATATCTCTGCAGTTTTGCACAAAGCAAGCCCTCAATGGCTCCACTACATAACTTTTTTCACATTAAATTGTACACGTACTGGTTAAGAGCCATCCTGATGCCTCTATAGGAAACTTCATCAATAGGATACTACATCACATGTATGTCCAGGAGACAGAAGAACAGTCTGTTGCACTGTCCTGCATTTGACAGATTTGCTGACTGCATGCCTTGGATTATCTGAATTGCATCTGGGAGGCTACAGAGCAGTACTACTCAGAGGCCAATGGTGAGCACTCAGATTAGCTAACTAAGCGTGCATATCTTTGAAAATATGCTTGGGTTTTAGATAAATCACACGGAAAAAACAGTCTGTCCCAGGATTGGGACAGTCCCCTCAGCCTGTTCTCTGCTTTCCTTGCTGGCCTCAGGAGGCTGGATGCATCTCTTTTTGTGGGGTTCAGTTGCAAGCTAAACCTTTTCACTTTTTAAAATTAGGGTTTTGTAGTTGTTGTGAACTGCCTGTAAAGATGAATTGATTTTCATCCTTTTTTTTTTTTTCCCCCATCTGTTCACCATGCCATGCTAAGTTGGCAATTGGTCTTCTCTGCCCAGCTTCAGCACACACTGGCATATCACCAGCCCCCCAACCCTTCTCCAGAAGATCATCATAGATTCTGACCCCCTGCATTTCCTCCAGTTGGGTTTGTCATGGTTTTGCATTTTGCTTTATCAGGATCTGATAGAAGCTCCACACTCCTCTTTTGGCTCATATCTGCTGCATTTACAGCCCAGTCCTGTGACCTCTCTTGTGCCCCACAAGCAGAAATGCAGGATATAATCTGCAGTATCAGCCACAGACCCTGCAGAGGAACCTAACGATCTGCCTGGTGGGTGACCAGCTTGGCTCAACCCACTTCCCAGCTCCTGTCCCACAACACAGCCACATCCCAGAATACTCTATGGCATTTCTCTCATGTGCCCCAAATCTAGAATCACTCATGACAAGTGATTTAAAAAAAATAATACCTGGAAGGTGCTGACCAGTACACCAAAAACATTGAGTTTTTTCCACAGTAGTCACTACAGTGCAAATTTTCAAATTTGAATTTCATACTTTGCAGCTGCTTCACATCCATGGGAGAAAACTTACACCAACTGATGCTTTCAATAAGCAATCAGAGGGTAAGATATGGCTTTTAACATTTGCTTTCCCTCTGGAAACTGCTTGGGTTGAATGCACCTGTAAGGAAGAAAACTGGTGTCCCACTCCCTCTGCTGGTACAATTTTTCAGCCATTCTTCCATACCAAAGGGGAAGCTGGCCCAGGGCTCTATTTCCTAACGCCAACCACTGGTTTGCCATTTAGAGATCTATCACTGCATGCAAGAAGAAAACTTGGGAGAAACAGCAGATCTCTTCTGCAGTTTTCTAATTACATCCAGGCTGTTGCACTTGGCACTGTGTGTTTTATGGCTCTGCCTTCTGCTTGAGCTCTGCTATTTGGAGATTTATTTCTGTCTAAAAAGACACACCCCTTGCTACCCTAACTGTTCTGTGGGTAATTTTTCCTGCTTCCATGAACATTTCCAAGTTCATATTTCTTCCTTCAAGGTCACATAACCTGGAGCTTTTTTCATTTGAGTGCTTCAATTGTTAGAGTTAGGACCCTGGTGCACACATCTCATTCTCTTCTCAATAACATTGCATTTAAAAAGAGCTTTTCAGACTGCTAACAGGAGCTGGGAATCCTTTCAGCCTGATATCCTTCTTTATAACAAAGCCCCTTAGCCTTAATGTTGGTCAAACAGTACATAGAATACAGTGGAAAATGAACTAGGCTGCCCAGTACCAGCAAGCAAAGGCAGAGTTCTCTGAGAGCTCTGGATACTTTCTGCCTGAAGGCAGTGTCAGTGAATTTAGGACTGACCTGATCCAGGTGTGCATCTGCATGGCCCCAGTCTTCAAGAATGCCAGGGGTCCCCAGCTCCCAAAGCCACTGAAATCTGCACCTGAATCAGCATCAAGAGGTCATTGCATCAAGTCTCTCTCTCTGGGCAATCAGCTCTGTCTGTAGTCATTCCTTACCTAAAGACTCCCACAACAGAGTCCATCTAACCCCAGAACAGGGAAATGGTCCTAGATGCTGTAAGGATAAAAAGAAAATCATTTTTTTCCCACCTTCTTTCCCACAATATCAACCCTAGTTCTAGCTAGTTCTGTTTCCTTGGACAAGCTATAATCAAATGTGACCCATAAGACCAGAAGGAAAGCAGCAGTCTGTTTTTTCCCTTAACAATCTTACATACAGTATTGGTGCCTTTTAAATATGATCTTTGATGTTGACATGATCAGTCTGGCTTATATAACTAACAGGGCTTGTCAAATCTCAGCATCAACCTACGTATTCTGCAGCCAGAACAAGCTATCATATTGAAATACTGACCTGGATAACATCAAAAATATCTGCTATTCATCACAGAAATTACTAAATCTTTCATCAGGAACAGAGCCAGCTGTTACTGTCTTTAGCAAAATAAATTGTTTTTAAATTGTAGTACTCTTTTCTGTTTCCTAAAGCACTGCAACTTGCCATGAATATTTTGAGTGTTTGGTGGTAATAAATTTTCCTCCTCTCCCTCTCACAGTATTTGAGTCTTTTTCTTTATGAGATCCAAGTATTTATTTTTTTTTTTAAGTAAATAAAAATAAAGAAAAAAAAAAGTTCTTTGTGTGGCACTGAGATCTCCTTGAAAGAGTTTTCAGCCCTACAGAAGGTCTTCTGTTGTCTGATGGAGCAATGGCATTGGGCAGAAGTCACACTGCAGGGCAGGAAAACTCCTATTGCAGGCAGTGCCATGCTGGCTTTCTGCTTGAAATGTAGTGTGGAACTGACACATTTGTTAGCCTAATCTCCTAAAAGAAATAAGCTTGCTAATCCCAGAGCTGTGACTATTACTGTATTGAAAGCTAGAACAGTAATAAGTATTTCCCAGCATTCTGCATGAAGGATAAGGCCTTCCAGTCACTTTCCTTTGTTTGTAATAAATTACCTTCCTGCTAGCTATTTCATTATGGTATAAATCAAATGTCTCCATTTCAAGGGGATGCTTTGTGTCTCTGAAACTTCTGTTGCTACCTCTCAATTTATTACATTGAGAACCCAGTTCATTACTGTTAAGGTCACAAAGTCAAGCATTAAAAAGTTCAGAAAAGCCAGGCTAGATGTTGTCTGTGCCACCATATTTTATCCACCTATTCAAAACACATCCCATACCCAAACTAGCTATTAAAAAATGGCCCTGGCAAATCCCCTGTGCAGTTGCCCCACTTCCAAAACCTACATAATTTAGGCTAAGTGATATAATCAGTACATTTGGAAAAGACCACTAAGATCACCCAGTCCAACCAACAACCCTCCCCCCCACCATGCCCACTGTCCACATCCCTCAGTGCCACATCTCCATAGTTCTAGAACACATCCAGGGATGGTGACTCCACCACTCCCTGTGTAGCCTGTCCATCACCACTGAGAAATGTTTCCTAAAATCCAACCTGAACCTTCCCTGGCGCAAATTGAGGACCATTCCCTCTCATTCTATAACTGTTACCTGGCAGAAGAGGCCAACCCCCTCCTTTCAGGGAGGGGTAGAGTCCAATTTGTTCTTCCTCCTTATCCTCACCATGTGCCTACATGTGCTGACACAGTGGGGACAAGATACCAAGTCAGTCTTTTTCCACACTGTAAGAGCTGAGACTGTTTTCTGCACAGCATCAAACCTCTGCACTGAATAGTGTGTAAATAATTCCTTGTTGGCTTTTTCTAGGACACTCATCACAGGAGAAACCGGGAACTTCACAAAGTGCGGAAGTCACTTGTTTGACTTGATTTCACAACACACTGCTAACATCAAAAGGCATTGCTGCCCTGCTTTTACACTCAGGGAAGCAGGTGCAGAGGCAAGGGCCCAGTTGTTGAAAGGATGCTCACAGAAGCTGTGCATGCCTTTGGGCAGTTTGGTCCAGCAGGAGGTGCCCCTGCCCATGGAAGGAGTTGTACTGGATGTGCTTTAAGGTCCCTTGCAACCTAGACTATCCCATGATAAGAGCTCTCTCCATCACTCCTTCTTCTGCTCTGCTTGCCTTGCTGGCACAGCTGGCAATGGAATGCCAACAGAAGTAATAACTGACACTGAGGCCCTGTCAGTTGTGCACCAAAGGCCTGGGCCGCTTCCCCCTGCCCCTGGAGCCATCCCTGGGACTGCTTCGCATCTCCTCAGAGCACCAACTGCTGTCCCATCATTGAGCCAGAGAAGTCAGCTTCTTGTTGACTTGTTTGATTACAGCTGGCCTCATTACCTTGTACTAGAAAGAATTTCTCTTCACACAGGCCTACATTACAAGAAAGTCTTTAACTGCTCGTGCCCACACTACTGACACTTTTACAAACTTCCATCATAGTCATTCCCTCTCTTTTTTCTTGCCATTTTTCTTAGCATGTATCTTGTTCTATACCTTCATTCACCTCTGATGTCTTTCATTCTGCCTTTCCCTAGCTCTGCCTGTCTTTTCCAAGGCAAGGGAGCAGAATTGCACACATTGCAAAAAGCAAACATACTGCGCATTACAGAAAAGCCACAAGATATTTTTTGATTTGTTATTTATTCCTGTTTAATGATCATTCCCATGCTGCTGTCTTTGTTGATCGCTGCTGAGGCTGGAAGTGTTTCAAAGGTGTTGCCACAGTTTGAAGATCTCTTTCTGAATGGTTGCAGCTAACCTTGTGAATGTTTTGTGACCATATTGCTCTTTATTTACTATCTTTGAATGTCATCTAACATTTTACCACCTCAGTACCTAAGGATCCTTTATCGTGTGTGCTTGCCTTGCATTCTTCCCCCCCTGAAGGGAAGGAGCATCAGTGATAGCCATAAATACATCCCTGCCTTTTAGGATCGGAGTCCAACCTGAAAGAGGATTAAACAAAAAATCTCTGAAAGCAACATGACAGCTTCCATGACTTGTTTCAGTGGAAACTTCTGGCTGACACTTTAGGCTGAATTTCAACTCCTCTTGTTTCAGGCTTCCATGGCTAGAAAACAAAGACATCCATAAAGAATGGCAGAGGCCAGGAAGCTTCTCCTAGCAATGTGCATCATCAGCTCTGTCTCCCTGAGATTTCTCCTCATGGAGAATAGTGGAGTGACTTGTCCAAATAGACTGGTACTCCCAGTGTAGAGGAAAAAGTCTTCATATAAAGACTCAGCTTATTAAACTGCCTTAAAAGTTTATTTCCCTTTGTAATTAGGTTGTAGATCTGTAGATCCTGCAAGTCTAGCAGCAAAGTTAATCAGTTTTCCCTAAAGGCAAATACTCCTCCAGCCTAATCAGAGTATGACAGGTGATAGTAGTAGTAATGCTTTGCACAACCTTTGAAAGAAAACCCATATTTCCTCTAAACATCTCCAGTATTTCTCATCCAGAGCCTTATCAGTGGTATCCCATCATCTGAGTATGCAAACTCTCAGATCACAGCTTAGTTCTATAACAAAGGGATGCAAACTCTCCATCCTGCTGCATTCAAAAGTATTTTACTTCCATCTACCAGAAGGCAGAGGTGGCCAGCAGCCTCAGCAGAGGCTTCATATTCAATACAGGGTTTCAAGTTCAACCTATGAGGAACATGCCAGCCACTCCACCTACCAGGCCAACTCTGCACAAGCAGGGTCTGAGTGAGCAGGAACACCACTGGACCTCTAGTCCACAGTCAAGCTCCATGCACTCTTGTCCAGCTGATGCTTCACATTGCCTAAGAAGAAAATCCTAGCAGGTAACTCACGTAGGACTATTGGCATCCCTGCCCAGTGACTGTCCCTTCACATCTGCTGGCTGCAGGATGCCCTGTTATCAACAGACAAGTGGCAGCATACAGTGATCAAACCCAGCAGCTGAAGGAACAACGTCAATACAAGGTAGGCATGGCTCCGGTGGAAACAGCACCCCAGCACAATGGAGGAGGGTGCGCTTTGGGCTCCATTTTAACCCTGATTTTGTCCGAGTGATCAAAGCTTCCTTGTCACACTACAGGCAGGAGCTGCTCTGTTTTGTCTGCCCTGGGTGATGTGCAGACAGTGATGTGTGGATGTGATGCTGTGTGTTATCAAGGATGTGGAAAAGAAATCAAGGAGAAAGATCACAGGATCATGCCAGAAACTGGCACCCAGAAAGATGTTACACCACCAGGAGATGGTTTTCTTTGCTACAGCCTATCCTGGGTCTCATCTCAGCTCCAGGATCTCCCTGGACTTGAGGCTGGATCCTTAAAGACACACCAACACCTGACTCCTACACATGCTGCTGGCACAGAAAAGTATTAGGACCCTTCTTCTGTCTGGGAAGAATCTGTTGCTCTTAACATACAATAAATTTCATACCAAGAGCGGACAGCAGGCTAGTTAGCTGGGCATGGACATGCAAATATTGTTCTTGATGCAGTCCAAATCAGAGCCTCTCAACCACCAGTACAGTAATACAAATCATGGCTGTTCCCCTCTCTGAGAGCTGCTCTGAACAAATAAGAAAACATTCGCTGGATGATAGAGAAGAAAATAAAGAGAAGAATGCTCTCTAACAGAAGGTCTGACATCCAGAAGCAGTGTGGGTTCAGATCTTCATTCGTCCAGGATCAGAAAGCACACCAGTGGTATTCTGGGTTCTTTTCTTTCCATGGTGAACATATCTGTTGGTCAGAACAGATACCTCAGCTGATATTTGAAGTCAAAATGAAAACGCAATACAAAATAAACAAATTCAGATGGAGACTCTAAAGTCTTCTACAGCTCTCAGTAGCTTTGGTTGAAGCCAGAGAGCAATTTGCAATATCTACGCCCTGACTTGAGTGTGCCTGATGTGAACTGAAAGGCTTTCTCTACAGATTATCTGCGGAAAGACAAAAATGAAAACTACTACTTTTAAAGGAAGGGAAGAGGAATCCCACACAGACGTTGGCCATCACCAGCTTATTACTCCTTTTGCTTCTCCAGCAGTGACTCTGCCAAATGAAATCCTCCACAGAGACCATCTGTGCAGCTTTAAAGCATTTAGCACATCCCAGCACTGTCTGGGGAATGATGGAACACATTAGTAATAAGGGAGGAAAGAGCTATATTATAGCAATGCACACAGAGGGAGTTTATGGTATCTCTCCAATCAGCATCAGAATTTTTACTAGCACAGGAAAATGAAATTCGACTGAACATATTAGTCACAGCTGAGATGCTTAAAGCAACAGGGCACCTCAGACAAGAGCCCACCATACTCTTCCTACCCAGCAACCACACATGTTTTCCTAGTAAAGTGAGTGCTGTGTGTGCATCATCCCAGGCTGGCCACTCACAGCACAAGTGCTGCTGTATCTGTACCAGGAGCAGCTGGTATAATCACTGTGTGAACAATAAGGTTGAACATTTGGAAATGCCCAAAAAAGTATTACCAAAACTCCAATAGACACAAAAAGTAAAAGAAAGGAAGTTCAGACTTCTTCCCTCCTTGCATGGCACAGCTTGACCTTGCCCATCTTTCTCAGCCTTGGGTTCAAGATTTATTCACACGAATAGTGAACAAACAGGAGCAGTTACACTGACTTCCACAAGCGTTTATATTTAGAGTTCAGACACTGACAGTATCCACAAATGGGCACTAAGCCTTTAGGTAATTCAAAATATTACAGTGCTCGGAGTAAGGTAAGCTGAATAAGAAGCCAGAAGTATACTTATGCAGATGGTATTATCTGAAACATTTAGGGAGATTGCATTTGTAAAGAAAAATGTGTACAGCCAGTTATTAGCCAATAAGTGGAGCAGTTCATTGGCACAGACAGAGGAATACACAGCAGGCTGCTGGAGCTCTTAGGGAAAATACAATTAACTCGATAACAAAATTAAATATAGGAGATCTATAATAAGTGTGAGCAGCTTATAGTAAACCCAAAGGGAGCATTAAGAATTCAATCCATCAATCATCGCAGCACGTAACCACCTCTGGACAGCGTTTCTGAAAACCTGTTTGCAGTTTTATGTCTGTTCCGGTTACTCTACATTTGAATAAAGGCAATCTTTCCTGATTTTAACTGCTACAGCTGCTTGGACTTCAGTGCAGAAGTGCTACTTCGTGTCTCTCATTTTGATCTGCTCCATCTTCATGCTCATGTTAACTATTGCAGTTCTATAGCTAGAACACTCAACTGTTTCCACCTCTGCCAAGTGATTTTTAACAAGATTCTCACTCAAACGTGACTCATTTTCTCAATCTATACAATGCAGATAATGGCATTCCTTTCCATTAAGAAACAGTGGAGCCCTAAGGCTGTTTAATAGAAACACATTGGTAGTGCTGCAGCCAAGTGTCCTTTTACTTAACTTAAAGCAATCATGAGTAATGCCATGAACTCACTGACGTCATTGTGGTAGAACCCAAGCATGACAGACTACAATCATTCTAAAGAGAAAAGCACCAGAATATTGTTGCAGCTTACAGGAAACAATCCAGTGTAACAAATTGCTGCCTATCCTGTATTACTACAAGGATCGTGCATATGCTCTGCAGCGATGATTTGAAATTCCAATGTGTCCACTCAAGAAAACGATTAATTTTCAGCCTCCCTTCTCTATCAGAGACAGAAAAACACACCCTGCCACAGGAAGGACCCTTAGGCCAGCCAGTCTCCTCTTCCATAAGGATTTTAACCAAGGGGTAGAGCTGTGTAGAGACTGTGCACAACACAACTGTCTTCTGAAGCTGGAGAAATTTTCCATGGAAAATACAATCTTTTCCCCTCAAGATCACATTAACCCAATTTCAAGACACTCATAAGACCATCTCGTACTTCTGAAGTGGGCAGCCCTGGCGTGTGCTGGTTACCAAAAGAAACTCCAAGAAACTGCAGCGCTGAGGAGCTCACTTTGTTGGGGGAGGACTTTGAGGGACTAAGGACCTTCAGAAGTGCACACACTTGAAAACACAGGAATACTGCCAGTGAAATCATAGAATGGCCTGGGCTGAAAAAGATCTCAAAGATCATCTAGTTTCAACCCCCCTGCTATATGCAGGGTCTCCAGCCACTAGACCAGGCTGCCCAGAGCCACATCCAACGGGGCCTTGAATGCCTCCAGGGATGGGGCATCCACAACCTCCTTGGGCAACCCAGAAGAATTGCCTCTGGCTGCCCCCCAGGGAAAGTGAGGATGAGAAAGATAAGGATGAGGACACTGAGGACAAAGATATGAAGGCCAGGGGGAGCCCAGCCATACAACTAGCCCAACAAGGCTTGTAGGTTCAAGCTGTTTTCACATTCACTCCCATTCATAACACACAAAGTAGTAATATTCCCACCACAGGAACATTTAAAACACAGTCTCCACATAAGGCAATTACAAGAGGAGCTGTTAATCACTGTGCAGGACAGGGTAACCTTTGTGAACCACGTGATGAGTATTTGAGGAGCTGAAGTGAAAACATTCGCTCCAAACATTTTGACTCCAGGACTGCTTTTCCTTCAGAAATATTGATTGAAGGTGCACCTCCCCATGTTTTCACCTCTAGGACTGCTCAGCAATCATCCAGATAAGAACCACCAGAGCCCAGCAGCCATGGGCATCATAACACTTCATTCAGAGGAAAGAATGAAATAGTCTGCACCAGTTATTCTTCCAGAGAGACAATTCAAACGTCTGGAAAATTACACAGGGTATGGAAAACTTAGAAAACATACACACTGAATCAACTCAGTGCAAAACAGAGAGCTACCATTATATCACAGAGCACAGGGGTTGCTTATGCGCCAGTCCCTTCCTTCAAGGAAAGAGGACTGAAAAATCCTAAGCACAACAGATCCTCCTTGACCCCTTTGACCACTGCTGGGCTTGGAGTTATTCCTGGGGATCTAATCACCACCAAGGGAAGCCTGTGTGAAATACACTGTTAACATCAGAAAACAAGGATTCATTTTTCTCAGTACAATAAAGGCATGAGGCTGACTAACAACACAGAGTCTACTTACACTCTGTGACAGAGAAGTTTGCAACCTGGGACTGTTCTGTAGAGTGCAGCTCAGGTGAGGTATTCAAACAGAGCAGCCTCTCATGTTTAATAGAAACAGAAGCTTAATCACAGAGGAGCCCCTCGGCCTCACACGTGATGTGAATAGCATGAACTGAGATACAGAGATTCAGAGACACCCTTCCTTTTGCTGCTGCTCATTAAAGCTTAACTTAAAGGCCATTTGGAAGTGCCAGCAGAGATTATTCGCGTGCGCACGAGAGAGGGAATCGCACTGCTTGAATCTGGCTTTAGATCACCCCCTAATGCACTCAGTTAAGCTAGCTATTTTATTAAAACTCTTTGCCAGCACATGCATACATGGATCTTGACAAGTTAGAAGGAAATTAAATTTCATCAAGGAGTCATAGCTTTGACAATGAAAAGCTATCTGTGATATCTAGCAAGGCTGCCATGCCACAAACATCCCAGTAGCACCTTGCCAGCTACCTCCAGGAGCCCCTCAGATGAGGAACTGGTGAGGTGAGTTGGGGAGCACCTGCCTCACTACAGAGCAAGAGCTACATGCTTTGAGTCAGCATGGGATCCCAACACCAGAAGTGATCTGAAAACACAGGCCTTACACAAGGCAACACATACATAAGCTCCCATTACAACCCATCCTGCAGCCAGTGCAGCAGTCACCCCTAGGTCAGCTTTTCACAGGGTGCAGCTGTCCTTTCTCATTTTTTCACCTTTGATCTCAGACCAGCTCTGCAAAGAAGATGAAGCAGAGCTATGCTTATTCTTTGTCAAACTGAGCTAAAGAGACTGATTTCTAAGAGCTTACCCTGTATTTAGAAAAGGGAACTTGTAAAAACCATCTCCATTTCACCTGGAAACCAAGAGATCAGCTACAGCTCTTCCTTGTGAGGAGCAAGAGCAAGACCAACTGTGCATCAGTCCAACCAGCACTTCTTCAAGCACCTCCTTGCCCACCCAGCCAGCAGTGAGGGTAGAACAGCCTGCCTATAAAGCACATGGGACAATTACACCCAGCTGGATCTTTGCTGGTGTGAATTGCATCAGTTCCATCACAGCTGACGCAGCTGTGCTTGTTAATAAAGTGTGAAGGTACTGGAGGAATCTTAGTTACAGTGAACACTGTGGGTTTTTTTTTTTTTTGAAGAGACATGCTACAAGGGCTGGGTCTCAGCTACTGGTGGACTTGTGTGTAGGAGGGTGCCAGAAACCTGGAAACCAGCTGAGATCCGTGCCTTCATCAGTGCTGCAGCCCATTCTGCCCAAGAGCACCACTCCTATCATCCAGGCAGTTTGCTGCAAGGAGGTGCAGGCAGAGCACATCTTAATTCTGCGAAAGTCTATGGCAGAATTCCACTGACCTTCAGAGAAGGCACAAAAGTATTTATTGAAAAAAATTAACATGCATGCTCTGAGGGAAATGATCAGCTGTCAGAGCAGAGTTGGTCAGAGAAGTATTTGATGTATGGACTCTACAGCTACTAGTGGACATCGTGTCCTTTACAGGCGATTATATGCTGCTTTTTGTATGTATCAAGCAGTATCTTTCAACTTGCAGCCATTAATTTGTTTTTTCTTTAAGGACTGTTCTTTTAAATAAACCATTGAATTAATGAATCAGGCTCCAGCATTACCAAGAGCCACCATCAGTGAATTGATGTGCTGCAAGGGCAGCATGAACAACATTTGTGGATGGCCTGAGATGTGACAGCAGTTTGCTGATGTCCTGCAGTAGTGTCCCCATTCCAAATTAGAGCTTCTCTGGGGGAGAAAAAGGGTCCAAAATGGGGCACAGTTGAATAGTGGAGCTGAGACAACCAAGGCTCAATTTAGCCACCAAGTCTGATGGATTTACCTGCCAATGTATCCAGCCAGAGCAGAAGGGTTTTCCCCATCATTCAGGCAAGACTGCTCCAGTTTTTCTCTCCCACCACCACCAGACACCTGTGCTCCCTCCTTTGCATCCCCAAACCCACAGTGGATCCCATAGCAGTCACTTCCTCAGCAGGCATTGGATCCCTTGCTGAGAGCTACCAGTGGTAAGGTGAGGAAGTAAGGGCAGACCTGTGCTCCCCACGCAAGACCCAGAAAGTCTTTGACTCTCATTTCTAACGCACTGCTGAGCAAAGAAAAGGGTCTGGCTTACCTTGAAGCAGTGGGAGATTGGGTTTTGTACAGCCTCCCCTTTTCCCATGAAAAGCCTTTGTTAATAGAGGGGAGCATCAAAGAGATCTCAGAAGCAGATCCTCCCCATCACTGGAGCTGCCACTTGCTGGGAGGGTTTCTCATGCAGCCTGTAATGTGCTGTTATATTTTATGAAAAGAACAGAAAATGTCAACTTAAGAACAGAAAATGTCCTTTAGAACACCTCGATTCTTTCCAGTCAGTTTATACCATTTCAACACCGTGAAGAAACGCACTGGATCCTACTGCCATGTTCCCAGGCAGAAATCTGGGAGCCAGCTCTTCAAGGTGGCATCTGAGCCAAAATACAGCTGATCCCAGGCTGAGGAAGGAAGAAGGCATTTGGCTCAGGTAGTCCATCTTGTTTGGGTACCACAATATCAGAAGGAAATAAGGCTATTAGAGAGTGTCCAAAGGAGGGCTGCGGAGACACAGAAGGGTCTGGAGGGCAAGGTGTGTGAGGAGCAGCTGAGATCCTGTGGTTTCACTGAACCATAGAGTCATTAAGGTTTAAAAAGACCTCATAGATCATTTAGCCCAACCATCTGCCTACCACCAATAGTGCCCACTTCACCATATTTCTAAGTACCACATCTCCTCTTCCCTTAAACACCTCCAGTGACAGTGACTCCAGCAATTCCCTGGGCAGTCTGTTCCTGTTTGTTTGGCCCAGGACAGTCCCCAGCTACTAAATCATCATCCCCCTTGGAAAGGAGCTCAAAGAGATCCCCTAAATTAGCTGCTCTGTTTTATCAGACGCTCTGAGCTCTGCATCCAGCTGCTAAGGACACCAGCACACCAACATCTTCTTTCTCATCAGGGATATCGTTTTAAAGGTCAGAATAACCAAGAGTCATGGAATCACAGAATGCACAGCTTTTCCTTGCGGTGTCTGAAAAGAAAATCTCTCTTTAATCTGAGATAGGAAATATTCTGATCAGGTATAGGAGGAAAAAAAAAAAAGCAATAACCCCCACCCCCACACACAAAAAAATCAAAGTCACAACCAAACAGATCAGAGAGATTTTCTTCCACGTGGCTACAAGATAAATCATTGTCCAGGTCACCAGGAAGTAATTGTAGCTCTCCTTGGAGTTGTACAGAGCATCAGAGGTCTGCAAGGGCTGAGATTGCTCGATAGCTGCTGCACCTTCCAGACTCCAATTATCCTCCTGGCTGCTTTCATATCAAAGGCAAAAAAAAAAAAAAAAATTATTTCTTTGCAATAAATGATCCACAGAGTGGAGCCAGATGGGCAAAGGAACTTGGAGAAATTATTGCGGGTTTGGCTGTGCCTGAATCTCATCTATTTCTCTGGCTCCGCTCAGGAGGAAAGGCTGAATGGAAGGTGTGGGGCTGAAGGTGCTGCTTTCTGCACTTCGTGCTCTCCTGATAAGCTGGTTATGAGCTTTAGGCAAAAAGAAAATTAATCTCTGTTCAGTGTGCTCCTTGGACTCTTCAATATTTCACAAAGGAAGAAGAGAACTGTGGAGCAAACCCATTTTTTCTTCCAATACTGTGTTCCCTCTGGGGAGCAATGCCTTCCCCTGCAACAGAGCTCCAGTAGAGACATTCTCCCTTTTTAGAAAGTGGGAAACTGAGGCACAGGGCTGGTGAAATTAATCTGCTAGGGGGTCTCCCAGCAGTTCTGCAGTGTGTGAGCAGCAGCCTGCAGTGAGCCAAGGCCCCACATCGTACTGCCCTCCAAAGGCAGACATCTCCTTGCCATCTTGCCCATTCCCAATAGGGTTCCTTCTTCCTTTGCAGAGCAAACCTACCAGAATGCTCAGCCAAGCAGCAAACTGCTGTCAGGCACTTGTACTACCAAGGCACATCTTCCCAGTCTGCTAAAACAACATGCAATGAATTTGGGCACAAGCTGGCTTGACTTCCCACCGGCTTCCATGTTTTCTCCTGCACAAAACCACATCTATATGGCCATGCAATGCCAGTGGGCTGCACTGCTTGGGGCTCCAGGCATCCTGCAACAGCAGAGCTCTTACGTATAACATGATGACACCAAGGTATCCATCACTGCCTAAAATGCTGCTGCTCCATTCCAGTATCCTATGTTTGGTGGATCAAACTTTGATTGATAAGTAGTATTGGGTGAGGATTTGCTATGGCAGTGGAGCTGACAGCAACTCACTCTAATCTCTATGATTTTAGCTCAAAATTTCTCTTGCCCTGGGGTAGCAAGAAAAGAGTCACTGTGCAGACTCTCAGACTCCAATAGCACTTAACACATATGAATTTCCCAAACGATGCATGCTTATAACCCTGACACATTTAGGATCATAGAATTACTGAAACTAGAAAAGATCTGCAAGATCATCAAGTCCAACCATCAACATACGTTGGTGGGTGGACGTTATACCTAAACCCCAGTGTGGCTCAGAGCGCTTTGCTTTATTGCAATGAAAATGATGAATATTGAGATTCTTTCATCCTTTCTCCTGAAAGTCCGTACTCTACTATCTAAAAATACATGTTGCTTCTAGCTTAATGCTTCCATTGCCTCATCTCCTCCCTACACCCAACTGGGATCGTTTCAGTGTTTCAGGGCAATACCATATATTTTTAAGCCAAGTAAGCTGGCTGCAAAATATCCAATTAAATGCTCATTTTTAATAGATGCTGTGCTGCTTGTGCACAGCCAAATCCCTTTACTAGCCTTCTGCTTTTAATGCAATTAAACCACATTATTCAGTTTCAATTTAAGGGGAATTTCTTCTCTAGGATGTGTTCTACCAGCTTATTCACCACTGTTGAGACTTTAACAATTCACACTGCCCTGTACCGGATATGAGGATGCATTGTGTTACTTCTGCCAGCCTTTGTCTTGGAGCTAGACATGCAAAGAGATGTTCTTTAGTTGAACCAGCAGCAGAAGTTCTCAGCATAGCAAGCTCTGTGCTGCTCAAAGGATGCCGTTGCCACACATGAGCTGAACTCCATCCATGTGGATGTAACCCTGAGGAATCCAGCAGTGACGGGTTGCTGAAGTCTTCCTGTGGGGTAAGAGCAAGTGGAGGCAGTGGCTCTGATGGAGTCACTTTCTCCTTATATCCCATTTAAACCTTCCCTCTTTTAGTTAGTAACCATTTCCCCTTGTCCTATCACAACAGACCCTGCTAAAGTGCCTGTCCCCTTCCTTCTTACAGCCCTTTAGATACCAAAAGGCCACTCTCAGGTCTCCCCACAGCCTTCTCTTCTCCAGGCTGAGAACACATGAGAGCATTCAGACGCATTACCTCTTTAATTTTTGCTCCCTAACCCTGGAGCTGAGAAGTAGCCACATCCGGAAACTCATTTAGCACCAAAGTGTATCACCCTCTATGGTGGAGATTAAATATCATCCTTTAGATTAAGTTTGACATAAAAAACAATTACTCTTGGCAACACTGGTTTAAAGTGCTTTTGTTCTGGACTGACCACAGGCCTTGCTGGCCTCCTGTAGACAGGATTAGTTTCCATAAAGCCTCTTCCCAAAGATTTGGCTGGAGGTGCCAGAGAAGGATCCAGAGACCCATGTGCCATAAATAAGCTTTATGAACCCAGCACAGCTTTCTCTCCTTGGAGCCCTGTCTCAGTGGTGCATTTTACTACTTCCCTCCTTTTCATTTCAAACCCAAGAACAGCGCATTTTTCATCTAGTTCTCCTTGGCCACAGTTGTGCCTCTGATTCAATATTAATCTGCTTCTCTCCAGCTCTCCCTGCCCAACCATTCTACAGCAGTCTCCACGGGATGCAAGGACTGAAGATGCTCAGCTGCTATTAACCTCACAAACCACGACCCCGTGCACCTCTAAATACGGATTTGTCACAGTGAGCCATCCCAATTATTTGCAGGTAGTCCAGCAAAACCCCTGGCCTAAATTACAACCTGGCATTGGCAAATGATTCTGTTATGGAGACTTTACTAGCATCATAGCAGCTAGTTGAATTTTCCTGCAGAAATTCTTGGCTTATTCCTGGATATCCTTTTATATGAACACTGCCACCTTTTTTGGCCTTTTTTGCATCCTTTGAGCAGCACAGAGCTTGCTATGTTGTGAACTTCTGCTGGTGGCTCAACAAACCTTATTTGCAGGTTTTTTCTTTCCTCTTTTCTGCCATATTACCAATTTGTTTTCTGTTAAAGAAAAAAGATTGAAACTGAAGTGCAGTGAAGCTCTGGTAATATCAGCCTTTTCCTTGCCACCAAATTCCATTTTCTCTGCTTCTGATGAAAATCCAGTTCCATTCGTTTTTATGCACACAGTCCCAGGCATTCTGCACTTTGCTCTGTAGCACCCTATGGATGATATAGGGAGGCACAGCTCACTCCTACTGATCCAAGAAGAAAATTTTCAAGCCTACCCCCCCAACTTGGGTTCTGCTTTAGTCCTCTGCCCTCCCAGCAGCCTTCCTCCTCCTCTCATTGCCCATCACAGCTGGTGCTTGCTTTGGAAAGACCTCTAAGATCATCCAGTCCAACCACCCGCCTATCACCAATATTTCCCACTAAACCATGTCCCACAGTACAACACCTACACGTTTCCTGAACACAATGCCATCACCATCCCTGCTGGCTGCCTGCTCACACCCACACCCTCTCCTTGCAGCCAGTGGCTGTCCTACTCCTGTGCCCTTAGGGGAGCACCAGACAGCTGCTGAGCACACATCAGGCTTCACCGCAGTGCACGCAGTGCCTTTTGTTTTGTCCTTCCAAAATTCATTTATTCAAACAAACCCAGCTGAGCTGCCCATGTTGCTCTGTGTGGATTGGAACCTCTTGGCTGTCTACGTGTGTGGTCAGATTGAGCCCCACATTGGCATGACCTTGGGCTTTGCTCAGCCAGGTAGTCCACACCAGCCACGTCTGCCAGTGATGCTGGGGAGCTCAAGGTCATCCCCTCCATCAGGGCACATACAGCCTTGCCCACGTGGCCCCAGAATGGATTTCCACGTGGTTTTCACAGAATCATAGAATTGTTTGACTTGGAAGGTACCTTTAAGGGTCATCTGACCCAAATCCCCTGCAATGCACAGGGACACCCACAGCTCCATCAGGTGCTCAGAGCCCCATCCAGCCTGACCTCGGGTGTCTGCAGGGACGGGGCACCATCAAATCTCTGGGCAACCTGTGCCAGTGCTTCACAACCCTTGCCGTAAAAAACTTTTCCTTAAATGTAATCTACATCCCTCTTTTAGTTTGAATCCTTGTCCTGTCACAGCGGACTCTGCTAGAGAGTCTGTTTGCTTCTTTCATGGGGGAGTTGGAACAAAATGATCTTTGAGGTCCCTTCCAACCCAAGCCATTGTATGATCCTATGATTCTTATAGCCTCCCTTTAAATACCATTTCTTGTGGAAAGTTTTCATATGACCTCTCTCCCCTGACCCACGGCTTAGCCAGCAGTCAGGGACTTTGGGGTGAGACCTAATGAATGGAAGACAGAGGCTCTCAGCAAGGCAGTGTGAGTGCAGAGAGTAACTTCCTTAGAAATATAACTCTGGGGGCAGAGGGAATGTCATCACTTATCTTCTTTCAGCAGGTTTTGTTTCTTTTCATTGGAAACGAGTCAGACATGAAGCAAACAGCTTCATGAATATACAGATTGCTTTTAGCAACTACCAATTAACAAAGGCTGTGCTGGTACTATCCCCAAGTGGCCATTTCCCTGGGAGCTGCTTATTTTGAATGAACCGCTTTTCATTAGAGAAGATACACACATATGGACAAACAGTTCTTGCTGGTTCTCTGAATGAGACTGAACCCAGCAAAGGATGGGTGCCCCACAGGGTCCACAGGACACATATCAGGACCATGCAACGATGCAAGCTGTGCAAGGATGCCTGAAAACAGGGCTGAGGAGGCCACTATAAACCCAGCCTATGTGCCTTCTCTCAGCCCATTCGTGGAACCACTGAATGGCTTGGGTTGGAAGGGACCACAGAGATCACCCTGTTCCAAACCCAATTTCACAGACAGGGTTGCCAACCAATCAACTGGCACCAGATCAGGCTGCCCATGGTCCCATCCAACCTGGCCTGGAGCACCTCCAGGGATGGGGCATCCATGACTTCTTTGGGCATTCTGCTGCTTCTTAGACCACAAGTCCATGGAGGTCCATGAGATGGTGTTCATATGCAGTCAGCCCTGTTTCCAGGAGTCATTTGCAGTACCTGCATCTGAGACTCCAGGCTCACCTGTGATGTATCACTGAGGTCTTGAAAGGTTTGTGCACAGGCCTTGCCTCACGAGTCACACCAGATGGGAAAAAATATCCTGGTGTGGACAAAGAAGCTTCTGGCTGTAAGTTCGACATCATAAGCATGTCAGTGTTGGACCCCCTTACAGCTCCTCAAAGTCTAGCCAGAAGAATCTGGTTATTCAGTATAGCCCAAAGCCAACACCTACCTCCAGGTAAATCTGACCCAAAACGTCCCAGGCTGAAACTCCTCAGTGCGTTCCACTTCAAGCCCAGCTCTCATCTTTGCACCAAACATAAAAGAAAAGCAACATTTGAATCTCCAAGCAATCGCTTGGCAGCTTTACCTGAGACAGAGCACGCAATGAACCACAGATCAGGGAGACAAGGTGTTTAAAGTCAGCTATGATGGCCAGCTTTTTATTTTCCAATGTTTTACTTTAACAAAGTGCTACATTCCATAGTTACAGTATGAGGAGTTGGTCTTGTCCAAAATTGAAAACCACAAGAAAGCACAAGGACTGCTAATATCCCTCTATGGAAGCAGCGCTGTCCAAAGGAACCTCATCTAGGGTGAACACCTGGCATTAGAGACACCATAAAAAATCAGCAGCTGTGGAGTGCAAGAACATTTCATCAGGACAAGGGCTGCACGTCAGGCAGGCTGCTTCCTCCCATTGGAGATGGGGCTGTGAATGCTGAAAGGGTTGCGTGTTGCCTACAACAAATTCTGGCTTGTGCTATCAAGAAATCCCAAACTGGGCATCCATGGGAAAACAGAGGTGAGCTACATGTCTTGTGCCAAGTCAGGAGAGGATTATTGCTGCAGCAAAGTCATCCTTGCAGCTGTGCTGTCGCATGGGGCTCACGCTGCATAGCAGTGGCACGACCCATCTCTACATTCAGGTCACCCAGCACTGACTGTGCAGGGCCAGAGGGCACTTCTGCCGCTTCTCTTCTCTCTTATTTCTCAAAAGAATCTGTTTGGCTTTTTATTTTAGAAATGCAGGGATACAAATCAAACCAGCAGAGCTTTAAGAGATACGAGGCTTCGGTTCCCATTGGAAACCCTCTCCCCGCCCCACCTGTGATCTGATCATTTCCAGCAAATTAATCTAACTCCAAGAGTTGCCCAGAAAATATTTTTAAGAGCCCAGTTCAAAGTCTACTGGTCTTGGATGAGAGGAGAAGGAGCTGAATGCTGCTTGTGCTTTAAAGACCTGCAGGAATCCCACTGACATCAGAGGCTCTGCAGAAAACCCTGTCTGTGCTCCAAGAGCTTCTGGAAATCTCACTGGGACATAAGGCTGCTTGTGGCCACCCCTCTGGCCTCCACCCCAAGGAGAAATAAACTGGAAGATATGGGGAGTATCCAGGCTCTTGGGTAGGTGCTTGACCAAAAATAACTTTTAAAGACCTCTACTTCTAAGGGACATTGGTTGGGATCTTTGCACTGCTGAGCCACTCATAAAGTTGGCCTACAGTAAGCTTCCGCTGACCAGCAGCTCCCAATCAAGGCACCATGTCTGTGGGTAGCAAACCCAGGAGCAGAGCATGGTAGAGTGGGGGTCAGAGCTAGAGCCAGGACTGGAGTGAAGCTGAAGCACAAGCAAAATCTTTGGGCAGCCCTTCTATCCACAGATCCAGATAAAGCACAGACTCCAGAGCCAACACCGAGCTGTGCATTTGGCTGGACATCCCATTTGGCTACAGCTTGCCCAGTTTGTCCCATCATACCTGTAGAACAAGCAGTCAGATACCTGTACCAATGCCATCCTTACCTGTGGCACAACTGACGTCCAGCATCGCAGCCACCCACTGTGTGTCCTCACTGGGAGATGCTGTGGCTCTCACAGACTACAGTTCACCCACATTATGCCCCCAGATGCCAGCTCTGTCTAACAGACCATGCTGCCTTTAATTTAAATTCACTATGTCAAGGACTGAGAAGAAGAGAGACACTGAAACTGATTGCCACTGTAGAAAATGCTTCCCAAACCGAGGATTAATTAACGCAATGAAAGGCCACATTGCCTCCCCACCCGCCTTTTCAATCCATCAAACTGACAACCCACCCAAAAAACCCTGCCAGGGCTGCAGTATCTGCACTCACACCAGCAGCCTTGCTCAGCCATCCTCCTCCTCCTCACTGCCTAGGAGCTCATTGGTTATCAATGTGATGTCTGCAGTTATCACAAACTGCACAGGCACGTCACTGTTAACAAGGAAGTTGAAAAGAGGCTGCCCTTCACAGGCTGCTGTTGCACAAAGCCCTGCTGATCCCCAACTGTTTGCATCTTGCTGGTACCCCTGTTTGCATCTTGCTGGTACCCCTGCTCTATGCAGCAGTGTCACTGGCAACTGTTCCTCCAGGCTACTTGGCCCTCCAGGCTACTTGGACAATCAGCTATGCTAGCAGGCTTTTAACACCTCCCAAGAGGTGGCTCCAAGAGAGACAGGAATGAGAAGGAAACAAGGAGAGATCAGTCCAGAAGGGAAGTTCTTAGCTTGGACTGACCACTTGTGATAAAAAAAAAGACTTCAGTTTTGGGTAGGGACTTAACAATGGGCTCCCAGGCAGTGGCTGTTTAGAGATCTGGGGTTGCTTTTAGCAAAGCAACATCTTCTGATGAAAGCAGGAATGAAACGGGAGAGAGACAAACACTGTGGAATCCTGGCTGGGAGAGCCTGTCCTAGAGGGAGAGAAGAATGGACACTGCCTGGCACGCTGATGCCTCTTCCCCCAGCCTGCTTCCCACCACCCAGTGGGATGAACACGAGGGCCATGCACAGCTCCAGGACTGGAAGACTAGCATTGGCAGCAGCATTTTGAATACAGGTAGTCCTGACTGTCCTTCTCCAGGTGACTCACTGGATGGGAGGGGAAGGCTGGCAGAAAAGTACCTGGGCTCTGAAGAACACTGCTTCCTTGGAACTGGACGTCCATCTGATGACTTATTGTTCAGAGGACCCTCTGAAAAGAGAACTGAGCATCAGACTCTTCTGATGTGCTCTTCCGAATGTTGTTTCTACCAAACAAACCCATTCATAGACCCACGAGACATAGGCTTACCATCAACTATATCCTTGGCAACCTGACAGCCTTTTCACCTTCACTGAGGATGAAGTCCTGTATGGGTGTCACCTCATTCACTCCCCCCTCACACCTCCTCAAAGACTCAGTGGGACTCATCCCCATCTGATCTCATTTCTCTAACCAAGTCTCCTTCGGTGACAGATGCTGTTCTCTGTTTGAAGGATGACTCCTCACAAAACAGTGATTTCCACCTTGGAAACACGGATATTTTGCATAAACGTAAGATTAAAAAGTCATTGCACAACTGGCAAGAGAGATAAGTCATGCAGCCCTTTTGTTATTTGCTATTTTGACTGTGCAAAGCACCATTAGCTTCCCCTGCTCGGTTCAATGATGTCAGACACTGGCTGTTTCCCTATGCAACTTGCTGCCAGCAGCACAGTCAGCTTGCCCTTGTCCCAAGGCACCGTTAGGATCCATCTCCACAGCCCTCCACAGCCATCTGTCCTACAGCTACACATCTTCCCCATGACCAAGAGTTCCCAGCTCAACCAGCTCACCCCCCATGGACCTCCAACTGGGGCTACTGCTGCTTTCCAGCAGCCAGGAACCTCATGACACCCTGACAGCTCAACCTTTGGTGCCTTCCTTGTGTTTGGTGGCATAGAGACAAGACCCATCAGATCTCCCAAAAGTTCTGCCATTCATGGAGCTTTCAGGGGGCTAAAAATGCAACTTGCAGCTGGGGAAGGAGACATGCTCCACTGCCATCTCAATGTGAACGCAACCAGGAGAAGCAGTCTCTAGTGCCTAGAAACAGGCTGCAGAAGCTGAGGAAACCTCTGACCTGGCTTTCCTTTTACCTACCTGCACACTGAACAAAAGCTAAGGGATCCATGCAAGACTACCCATCAGTACGTGAGCGCTGGTATTTATTGTGCTGTAACAGACGGTGCTGGTAGAAAATGGACTAAAATTTTTGTCATGAATCAAGAGTTGAGGCCATTCCCACGTGTTTCCAAGAAGCGAGGAGCAGAGCTAAAGGCAGAGGTTGTAAAAGAAGAGGTGGGAAGTGGGAAAATGAGCGTAGAAATGTGCTTCAAACTGTATCAACAACACTGTACTCGGGCACTTCTCAGGTGATGAGGGATACAGTTCAAGTGGGTAATTCATTAATTAAGCAGAGCAGCTAATCTCAGCACTAATGAACTCTAGCTCAGGTAATGTTAACATTTAAAATTAACAAATTGGACAGAAGTCATTCACAGTAAAGATTTCCATTCCCGGATTAGGTGAGAGCTATTGTTATGATTAGATTACTGCCAGCCAGGTCTGAAATAGTACACCAGGATAATAGGAAAATAATCATCCGTACAGATCAGCTCCAGCTGCAACAAGATGTGCTGTGGATCTGAGTGAGGCGCCGGGTGCAAATGTGAAATCTCACTACTGTATCAAAACAAACATCACTGCGCAGTACACGTAGAGCATAGCATGCTGGTTCGACAGGGTGGTACCAACCACTGCTCAGTGTTTGGGGTGGCTGAGAGCAGCGATGCAGCAGAAAGTTCTTCCTTCTCTTCTCTTCTTTTCCTCCCCTTCCTCCTTTTACAAGTCACTGGATATCACAAGGGCACTGCAGTTCAATTCAGAATTCGTCTTCAGAGCTGTCGGCTAGGAGCATTACTCGGTCTTGCATGCTGTTAAATTCCCTCTGCTGGGGGTAAAAAAGAAATATTAAAGGGCTCCACCTACAAAACTAAATGGAGCAGCATCTGGATCCCTCTCCCAGCACTCCAACTGAGAGCTCCAGTGTACATCGCTCCAGAGAAACCACCCTCCATCACCAGATTACAACCAAGATAATGAACTGGAAAGTGGTGGGGACAGATCAGGGTTTTCCCTTTCTTGGCAGTTGCTCTACCTTTCTTTTATGCCTCTTCGAGCCGTTCCTCCTCCGGCGATTCATAATCTTAATGCTGTACAGTGCTCCGAGGATAAAGAGGGCTCCAGCTATCCCGACTCCTACAGGAACCAGCATCCCTGACATGTATCCTGCCTGTGGGAGAGAGACGAGCTGACCAGCACTCACAACAGCATCCTTTCAGAATCCTTTTCCAACCTCACGCTTTTCTTACACTTCTCTGTATTTGAAACCTTATCATCACCTGCATGGGATGAGGTTTCCAGGAAGGGACACAACGTCTGGGTCTCTGAAAGAGCTGAAATGCCAAACCAGCTGTGCTCACACACCTTGGGGTGGAGATGAGGGTAGCCCTGGCCAGCCCACCTGGAAACCCCTTGGCTTCCATGAATAATATGGAAACATTTGAAATCCTTTGGAAAATATTTCCAAGTGCTTATTATTTTACTGTTGAAGTGAAAATTAAGATTTAAACTGTCAAATTGCTACAGCATCCTCACTTAGCTCAGGCTGGAGTCTCAGTGGAGCAGGGCAGGCAGCCACAACTCACGTCCTGTCAGTGCTGTCTTCATTCTCTGCAGTTTTACCATTCCCCATCTACAAACCTAGAATAGATTTTACATCTACTGAGGGACAGATGCACAATTCATGTGCTTATCTGGAGAATGGAATCAACTGCTTTCATCTGAGACAGACACAATGCTAACGAGGGCTGTTTGGCTCTCACAGACCCCTCCAGATCCTGCTGGGCTCTTTAAATTGGAACACCTTCATGCCTGGATCCCAGGGCTCACGGCTGCATCCTGCAGTGCCTCCCAGCAAAGCCAGCCCTGCTCAGCACTGCACTTTGCAGGGAGTTCTGTGTGGCACCTGAGTTCCCAAGAAAGGAGGTGTGAGAACATGGCAAAAAGCCTGCATCTCCACCAGGCAATTAAGGCACTTTAATCGGGTGACCTAATTAGTGCAGCGTGGGTGGTTCTATTTCTGGGAACAGTGCTGCTGGCACAGGAGGCAAGGGGAGGTTGGAAATGCCTTTTTTGCTGCTGTCCAGCTGAGTTTTTGCAACAGAAATCATTGGTTTTAATATGATGAACTCTCCAGTCTGTCCATGAGTATTTCCAACCTTTTGGAGCTTGTGTGGTGCTGCTGGGTAGCTCTGGTGTGAGCAGGTGACACACGTGCATGCTGCAATCCCTCCAGGCACCCAACCAGCCTCAGTGTCTGCTTTTTTTTACCTTCGCTGGGAAAACCATTCTCTGTCCTTGCAACGCTCGTTCTGGCTGAATATTTCCAACCTTGTGGTTGGAAATGCCCTTTTACAGCCTTCCTCAACAACCACACCAATGGTTTGTACCCCAAATGCCTGCATTGTGAACCAGCTCCAGGATCTGTCCTCCCAGCCTTCCTGCATCGTGTGGCCCAACCTGAGAGGGCTTTGGCATTTGCTTGATATAAAACTCCACTCTGCAGGCAGCTCAAAAGCCACTTTCTCATCCACTGCCCACAGGGAAGATGAAATTTCTTTAGGGACCCCAGTTCCTCATATTGACCTTCCTGGCAGAGAGGACAGGGGAGAATCAGTTGGATACCAGGGAAAGGCTCTGCCCCAGAGGGCATGGCCCCGAGCTGATGAAGTTCAAGGAACATCTAGACAATGCTCTCAGACATAGGGTCTGGTTTTTGAGTGGTGCTGTGTGAAGCCAGGAGTTGGACTTGATGCTCCTTATGGGTCCCTTCCAACTCAGGATGTCCTGTGGCTCTTTGATAGGGCTCTGCCAACAGCACATGGAAAGGGCAGGTATTAAGACTGGTGCTGACAATAAGAGAAAGGAGGAAACAGTGTGCAGGCGTGATTTGTGCATGGTTTGGTTCATCACCACTTGGTTGGTGGTGAGGAGTGGGTTTTGCTGGGCTTTTCTGGGGGAAAAAATGAGCAAGATGAAAGATCTGCCTTCCCCAGTGCCATACCCTGCAGGAAGGAGATATCTCTCTTTTCAGTGCACACCAGCAGATCCCTGGCTATACCAACACTGCAAAGGATCAGACCTCAGACAGCAAACCTGCTAAAAACAGAAACATGCATCCCCCTCATGGGGACATAAAAGGGTCAGCAGGAAACAAACTGAAATACACAGAAGGCACATGGTGCCCCTTAGCTTGTGTGGTGCTGCTGGGTAGCTCTGGTGTGAGCAGGTGACACACATGCATGCTGCAATCCCTCCAGGCACCCAACCAGCCTGCTTTTTTTACCTTCGCTGGGAAAACCATTCTCTGTCCTTGCAACGCTCGTTCTGGCTGAATCCCAGGCCAGGATGCTCTGCTATGAGCAAAGTTGACACTAGACATGTCTCCTTCCTATTGTGGGCAGAAAATCAACTCAAAAAGGGCTGGGCACAAATCCTCCTCAACCTTTTTACTCCTCAGTCCTGGAAAACTGACACCCAGATCCATTCTTTCTTCTCAGATTTGGTGCTGCTTTGTGGAAGGGCTTTGTTCACTGGGTGACAGTCTGCTCAAACTCATCCCTGTTGGAGGACAAACTTTTAACAGAGGCAGACAGTGACAGGAAAAGGGGGAATGGCTTTAAACTAAAAGGGAGGAAATTTAGATTAGATGTTAGGAAGAAATTCTTTACTCAGAGGGCAGTGAGTCACTGGAATAGGTTGCCTGAAGAGATTGTGGGTGCCCCATCCCTGGAGGTGCCCAAGGCTATGGATGGGGCTCTGGGCAGCCTGAGCTGGCTGGGGCACCCAGCCCACGGCAGGGGGTGGAATTGGATGGGCTTTAAGGTCCCTTCTAATCCAACCATTCAATGATTCTATGTGTTTTCAGGGGCTAAAGCTCTTCATTCTTTGTCTTTTTATCTGTATTGTCTCCGATCCTATTGAAGAGTTTCTAAGCCCTACTGAGCCACAACATATTACTGCCTTGAAACACTCCTGTCACTTCATTTCTAGCTTCATTGCTTTACCACCGTCAACAAAGCATTTGGAAGGTTTCACAATCATTTCAAAATGTTAATATTTGCCCTAGGGTAGCAGAGCCTGAAAATTTATCGGTCTGTGGCTGGTACAACTCATTATTCCACATACCCTCACTCTGCAATGTCAGGGAGAAAAGATCAGGGTCTGGTATCTTTTCAGTTGCCCTATGTTCACTCCTTCTAGCTCCAGGAACTGGCAGCTCTTCCTGTATATGAGGCAGGAGAGGTCTGGCCCTGAGTTGATGCTAAAGCACACAGCCAGAGCCAAACTTTGGGCTGAGAGAAAAGGGGTGGGGGAAACTTAGAGGGCAATAAAAAAGTACCTCTGGGAGTTAGAAGAAAAGGTGACCATCTGGTGCAGAGAAGTCCATCCAACACCTCTGTCTTTCATTTTGCTCTTAGCTACCTGTCAGTGATATGCTGTGGATTTACACCAATCTACACAACAGCAGCAGCTGGTTCATTGTCTCCCAGTGGAAACGTTAAGCCCCTTCTCAATCATCTTTGTAGACAGAACAAACTGCACTGGCAAAAGCTTATTTATTCCTGCAAGTAAAAATGTTTCTGTTTTTAAAGTCATTGAGAGAAACACTGAGCCTCCTACCTTATCTTTCAGCTTCTCCATCCAGCTTCTCACTGAAAAATAAGACAAAAAGAAGTTAGAATCATCTTACTTATATTAATTAGTAGCAGATAATAATCATAGTATTGAAATAGACACTAATTAACTTGACAAGCTGATAACACTTTTCATTAGATTTCCACTCTTTTTGTTCATGAAGAAGAGAAAATGCAGCAAATCAACAAGAGAAACTCTTTTTGAACTAGCACTTCTCATCCACACACTGGGATGTCAGACAAGGAGATAACCCTACAGCATGGCTGTCTCCTTCACTGGCCTCCACACAGATGCTCTATCCTCTGTTAGACATAAGTCTGTACTGACACCTAAGAAGGCACTATTCCTTGCTTTCTATTATCCTGCTTTTCTGGAAGCAGCCACTGTCTACTCTGGGTTGCCACCATGTACAATCTGTGGACAGGGAGAGTGCTGGAGGAGCTGAAATACCAGGCTGCCCAGAGCCACATCCAGCCTGGCCTTGAATGCCTGCAGGGATGGGGCATCCACAGCCTGCTTGGGCAACCTGTTCCAGTGCCTCACCACCCTCTGGCTGAAAAACTTCCTCCTAATATCCAACCTAAACCTCCCCTACCTCAGTTTAAGATCATTTCCCCTTGTCCTATCACTCTCCACCCTCACAAACAGCCGTTCCCCTTCCTATTGTTGCTTCAATGAATTCCTATTCACAGGAGAATCAAGAAATGAGTTAGGGGTATCAGAGTTCAGCAGCTGTGCTTTAAGCCCTGAGCAAGGATCTCTTACTCCAAGGGGACACAAGTGGAACCTCTGCTGTGCCCATATCTTTCTGTGGGTTATTTCCCTCAAAGTATGTTAGATCCCAAATGGAACGTGATATTTATGGAGGAAGAGTCTACTTCCAAGGCTGCCTTCTTATAGGAGCACCCTTCAAAGCTTTTGTTAGCAATGTTAGGGCTTGCATGTTAGTGTACATGTGTGTCATTAGATCACCCTTAGGTCTCACATACCATACCAAGAAGCACAGTGGTTAGGAGGTAATAAGAAAAACCACAAATACTACAAAGCAAAGGAAACCATCCCAAAACTCTTGCCAGAGGGCCTTCTGCTGACTCTCATTTTTTCATGATACAGTTGTGTCACATACCAGGAGGACCACTGACTGTGAGTTAGGGACACACAAAAATGGTTTCAAAATCACAGCACGTGCTTGGAAGATCTTGACTAATGTCCTCAGTACACACATACAGGCAGCTATGTGTGTCCCTGCAGTGCATACACAGACACAGCTAAAGCTGCCACGATGCTCAGCCGGCCACAGCTCTAGCTAAGCAACAAGCCTATTTTTATATGGCTTCCACAGTAATTACATTGCATCAGTGATCTTGTCAATAGTCGACCCACTTTCTTGCAGCTGAACATCAGTGCCTCTAAAGCAGCAATTAACTCCACAGTATTTCTGACAGTTTGCATGTAGGGGCTGCTACTTCCACCGGAGAGATCATCTAATAATACTCTACTTTCAACAAATACAAATTCTGGCTTCGTTCCCCTCTGCTCCACAAAACAACATCAGCATGTCCAATGGGACCCACAGATGCTACGGTACAGATTCACATTTGCTATTTATACAATTGCCTATTATTAAAACCAACCTTGTTTTCAGCAAGGTAGAGCACAAATCAGACACCTTCGGGAATCAGCCTGAGAACAACACGATGTGGTACGTGCCAGGCTGGACACCTCTGTGAGATGCTTTCATGTGGCCACAGGCTGCTGGCTGGCTCCTGTGACGAGTTGGTGTGCACCAGATTGCTGAGTGTGACAAACACTTTTGTTGCTACTCATGCACGGAACTATTTTAACATCTCTGAGGAAATGACAAACCACTGTGGCACTGAAACCAAGCACTTTGTGTTCCAGTTATTTACATATATGTGGATGCCAAGTGTGGGGAGGAAACAGGGCTCTTTATCAAGTCAGGATTTATATCTATGCTTAATGGCTACCATCGATTGATTCTTGACTGCAGCCTCTCCTTAGGCATAATTATACATCATGAGTATTCTGAACTTGGTCTTGGAAGAGGAACACTATGGATTGCAATTTCTCAGAGAAACAAAAAGCTTTCCAAGAACACTAGGTGATTTGCCAATAATGCCAAGCAAATAATCACTAACAAATACTCTATTCCATGTATTTTTCATCCTCTTTTTTTTTTGCCTTCCCTGATCATTCAGTGTCCTGAACAAATGGCTTCAGCCTCTGGGTGCAACATCAATCCTACAGGTCTGCAGTGCCAGCTCCTCTCCTATGGCTTTTTGAGGATAGTGACCAGCACCGACTCTGCCTTTGCTTAATGCTGAGCCCTGGGCTTCACAGGGAGTTGAGTCAGACCACTGTGGAGCACTTCTGAAAATTGCATGCATAATCTGACATTTCCTCAGTGATTTATATAACATCTGCATCTCCTCAAATTGATTTTAAGTAACATCTAGCTTAAGATTACCAGCACAGGTCAGCCTGAGCTGCACAGGGGATGACAGGCCTATGCCAAACACAGAGCACAGCTGGAATTGGAATCTGAGCAGCTGGGATGAGTTCAGTTACAGATGCATCGTGCTATTTTTAGTCCTTTTTGCCCCTCAAAAGTGTGCAGGCAGCCATTAAGAAGCCACAGTGTCAACACTAAGGACGCCGTGCTCCTTGGATGAGGTAGGCTGCAGTCTGTGGTGCTGGCACAGTCCTTTTTTATGTCTCTGTTCATTGCAGGTGGGCTGAACTAGATGATCTTTGGAGGTCCCTTCCAACTCAAACAGGTGTATGATTCCTTGGAGGACCCCAGCCCGAAGGCAGAGTCAGGAAGACCCGTAACCAAACCCTTCCTGTGAGTCTGGATTTGGCCAGAGACAGGCTGAAGGCTCAGAAGACAGGCAAGAGGTAATTTTACATAGCTCAGATGGTCCAAAAACGCCTTTCACCAGTGGACACCATAACACTAGGAATCCACATTAGCCCCTGTGAGAGATGGTTCTGCTTTTTGCATCAGAGACCTTAAAATCAGGGGCTGCAGCTCCTTATGTCACCCATGCCCCTCCAGAGCCTTCTCCCACTGATTTCATCCGTGGTTTCAGAGGAGAAATCAGGCAGTTGGAGACTACAGATTATTCTCCTCTGAGATATTTTTGAGCATATTTTCCCACCCCTCAGCTTTCCACTGTGTCCCACGGCTTTGCAACCCCTATAAGACTAGATTCAGCCAGCATACACAAAGCTGCTCATTTGTTGTTTTTTGTTTTGTTTTTTTTTTTTTTCCAGGGCTCCTCTTGAAAGAGGGAGTGATTGGGTATAACTTACAACAGAGAACTAAAGAGGAATAGGCTATGAAGCTGCTCGTCCCCTCCCTTCCCTCAATACTTGCAGGTGCTCTTTGCCTACAGTCTCACTTCTTGCTTCTATTCAGAGGTCTGATCATCTTCAAATACACTCTTCCTCACTGGCCAGGCCTCTGGAATCCCCTTCTGCTCTCATTTCAAACCTGCTGCAAAGCACCAGTCTCAGGGTTCACCCCTGATCTAATGCACTGTTCAATGTCTCTCCACAGGCTTCTTCCTGCTTCCCCATTAGCGTCCTCAGAAATCAGGAGCACAAGTCCTCCGGGCTGCATGCTTTGTCCACTAGGAATAATCCTCATTGCCTAATTATCCACTCCAACACCATGATAAAGTTGCTTAATAATTCTGTTCACTTCTCATTTGTTCTCTCCTTTCCCGAGATAAGAAAATGCAATGACATCCTACTGGTGAAGATTACAATCAATAATTCGTGCCCTCACCCTATCGGTTCCAGCTCTTCCTTCTTGTCTTGAATGCCCTGCTATTTTATCTTGTCGCTTCGGTTTCCAATTTATCAGCTTATTTTAATCATATTTCCCTTTTTATCAGCTAAAGCGATTCTGTTTTTCCATGACAAAACAGCATATTCTCCCTCTGACCTGCACACCTCGGTGTATTTTCACACCCAGCCATCACATCTTCAACCCAGAACGTGTTGATAGTGATCTATACAGCAAGCATCTTCCCTCTTAACAGTTCTCCATCACAAACACAGCAACTAGTTTTGAAAGCGTGGCACCCAAGTTTCCATATACACTCCAAAGGGCAGAGGCAAGGCCTGAAGGACGGCATCTTATGCTCCTCCTGCTCAGTCTCCTTGCTATGCTCCAGTACAAGCAATTTGCTGTAGGCAGCTCCCCTCCTCCCCACTTACACGCACAAAGGCATGCACAAACCCCAGCTGCACACCTTGCTCCTTCACAGGCCTTAAAACCTTAAAAATAAAGAGTAGATCGATTGCTTTAAATCAGCCTGGAGACATCAGGCAATCCATTCTGTATGTCACAGATTTCATCTCTTTCTCTTGCAGGTAAAACTTTCTTTTAAATGAGAGTACGGAGAGCAATTTTGCAGAAATGCTCCATGCTTCGTCTGCTCGGCTCTGACAACTTAATGGCACTAGGCTGCATCAGCTCCCTTTCCTTAGAAAATACAACTGCCAATTTACTTACAAGCACAAATAAATAATAGAGAAAATGGCATTCTGCTGGAAGGCAGCATATTTTTAATTCCAGAAGAAAAACTGTTTCTACTTGACAAGAATTTTGATGAATTTCTACCACAGCCATACGAAGAAAGGGAGAAACAGCCATGCTCACCCCAGCAAGCAGAATCATAGAACCATAGAATCATAGAATAGCTTGGGTTGCAAGGGACCTCAAAGACCTCAAAGAAGCTCCAACCCCCTGCCACAGGCAGGGCCACAAACCATCATATCTAATAAACTGTATCTAAGAAGCTGAGGTGCACTTCCTAACTCCTTCCTCTACCACAAAGATCCTTTCCACACTGCCATCTCCATGGCATGCAGTCAGCTTCCTCCTGATTTTTCCCTTTTTCAGCCAATTTCCACCTTGATCTTTGAGGCTGACAACGGCTCTGCCTTTCAGCCTTCGCATTTCCCTGTAAACTCAGATCTGCAGTGCCTCAAAATCACTTGGCTTAGATTAACTGTTTGTTTTTCCCTCATTGATCCCAGGCAGGCACAAGACGTTAAAGCGCAGTGAAGGTAGAAAACCTCTCAGCATCAGCAGGATGCTGCTGTGAACGGGCTGTCACAATCACTGTACGATCACACATCTATGGGATCACACAGCATACAAAACTACACGCGCTCTGGGAGGTGAGATGCAAATGTTGCTTATGGGAATAGCAATGCCTCTGCCAGTGCTCACATTGGGCCGAGTTCTCCACCACTCTGTACAGCTCCTGCAGTGAAACATGGTCTTATCAGCAGCAAGAACCCACTCTGCTTTAGTTGATCTCACCTGCCAAGCTTATGTAGTAGTAATTGGATAGCAATATGTAAATAAACTACATGCAGAAGCTATTTAGGTTACTAAGCTGAAAAGTTCGTAAGTAAAGAAATGTCTCCCAGTAAAAAAATTATTGCTGTATTTTTTCCCCTCCTTCATTTACCATAGCAGCTGAACTCTTAACTAAAAGCTCAGAAAGTATGGGGCAAGTAGCACTGAAAATTCCAGTCCCAGAATTTAAATTTGGCAGGCAAAGTTGTAAACAACTGGAATTTAACAAGAAGCATCAGAGGTGTAATGGTTGGCATGGCCATTATTCCAGGCAAGCCACACATGCACTGCAGAATCCCATGGCCATGCCTTATGGGAAAAGCATCACCATTCACTTGTAAGCATCTCTCAGCCTTAATGACAGGTTTTAAAAAATGCTTTCTATGGTCTATAGAGATCCTTAGCTGTCCACTTCCTGACTTATAGCAACCGAGGATGTGACTTTAGAATACAAATTCTTTGCAGCATCATAGACTCATAGAGCCATTAGGGTTGGAAAGGACCACTAAGACCATCCAATCCAACCAACAGCCCATCCCCACCATGCCCTCAGTGCCACATCTCCACGGTTTTTGAACACCCCCCGGGACGGTGACACCGCCACTGCCTTGGCAGCCTGTGTCAGTGCCTGACTCTTCTTTCAGAGAAGACATTTTTCCAACAACCCCAGTTCCTTTTCCTCCGTGCAGCCTTCCAGCCACCCTACCCCAAGCCAGCAGTGCTGCATGTAATTGTTGTGACCGAAGTGCAGGACCCAGCACTTGGTCTTGTTGAAGCTCATCCCATTGGCCTGAACTATCTAGACCCTGTGAAGGCCCCTCCTATCCTCAGGCAGATCAAAGCTTTCTCCCAACTTGTTACCATCTGCAAACTTACTGAGGGTGCACTTAATCCCCTCATCCAGATAATCAATAGAGATATCAAACAGGTCCAGCCCCAACACTGGAATCCAAGCACGATTGGCACCATGTTTGTGATCTGCCCAAGCTATGTTAGGGATGGCAAAAAAGGCGGCACGGTAAACAACAGTCCTGCAGTGTTCAGTCCCTTGTGTTGGACAGCAGAGCAACACAAGGGAAGCTGCAGAAATGGTCTGGGGTCCCTTTTACTTCTATAAGCCACTTTTTTAGCTCTTTCTGACACCAAGTGGCTTAAAATCAGTGGTTTAGGCTGCGTTACAACTGTCAGATTTAACCCCATAAGTTAGCACAAAACAAAATGGAAATTCATCTCAAGCTACTTTTTAATGGCCATTTTTCAACAAGCCTATTTTGCACTCCATAACCCAGCATCATTTTCAGTAATCTTGGAAAGACTGCTACCTTTTAGCAAATTAAAACTGGATGCTGTGAGAGGAGGAGCAAAAAAAGCCAGAGAGAGCCTTGCATATCTTTCCTCTACCAGCGTTCAAACTAAAAGAGGAGAGACTGAGACTGGATATAAGGCTTTTGACACGAAGGGTGGTGAAGCACTGGCAAAGGTTGCCCAGAGAGGTGGTGGGTACCTGTCCTTGGAGACACCCATGGTCAGGTTGGATGGGGCTCTGAGCTGTGGTTGTCTCTGCTCGTAGGAGAGGAGATGACCTTTAAAGGTTCCTTCCAACTCAAACGATTCTATGATTTCTTTGTGCTGCTTCTCAATCCACCCTTCACTGCACCTTTCTCTAAGTGCAAGCCACCAGATTCCCATGTCCCCTTAACACCTTCTTATCTATCTTAAAAGAGCAGCAGTTAAACTGCAAAACTGCTCTCTGTATCTCAGTTAAAGTCTAATACTCATCAGGTTCTGAAAACGTTCTTGGCTTGGTTGTTTTTCCCATCTATATAGAGCAAATGTACTTTTCAGAATCATTTTTCCTGGGGACACCATATGAATGATCTGCCTGCAGCAAGCAATACTGAAATGGGGCATTTTCCATTTTTGTATTTAAGACAAATAATTTATTTTTCTTATTTCGAGATTTGGCCTTTATTTTGGCTGGAAAGATGCAGCATTCGTCAAGAAATGACACAAAGATCAATAAAGTGCTAAATGGTTGGAAATAAAAATGATGGAGTTGGCTTTCAAAGGAAAAAAAGTAGATATTGAACTCTGTTTTCAGCAAACAATTATCCTAGTAATTAAACCACAAAGCCCTGAGCATCGATTAGACACCAGAAATAAAATCTGATTATCTCAAAGACTCATTTTCATGCAAATACTAAGGAAAAACAGCAGACTGAGCACTGCACACTTAGTCTCCAAAGGAAAATGCATTTGCCCCCATCTGGTAACAAAAAAGAAGGCTGATCCCACATTTCTTTTGCATCAAGAACTGAACATCGATTCTCAGTGCGATGCAATGCTTTTGTGTTGAAATACCAAACGGGGGCTGATGGCTCCTGACACTGGTTCGATAGCCTTGCAATTGACTTCTTGTACAACTACAGGAAAATAAATTAATCCTTGTTACTCCTTTTAGTATCCTTACCATGGGAATACTAAGGGTATATATGATAGATTATGTTTTGTTTCTCTGTTTCTGTTCAATTCTGCTGCAGGAGTAGGATAACAAACCAAACTCAGCCTTCTCCTCAGTGGTAAAACTTCACTAGCTTCAGCAGAATTGCAGAACTTCTACCAGAAAACGTGCCCTGTCCAGATATTCTGCCACATTATATGCCTGTAGGGTCCACTGATACCTTCAATAACATAAGAAGAACTGTGCATGCACCAGAAGAAGCCCAGCTCCAGGGAGGAGGTGACAACACAACGGCTATTCGTTAGTGTGAGCCTACCTAAACTTCATACTTGGTGCTAATGAGGAGTTTGTGAAAATACACTGCTTTATTTAACTTGCATAATGCCATACCAACTGTCCACAAAGGTCGATATGAACCTGGCTGAAGACTTGGACTATATATTAAGCTCCAGCTGGTTAATATCCACTTCCACTTATGGTAAAATTCACAACTATGAAGGCTGAAGTTCTGTTAAGTGAAGCTTTATCCAGCTGAGGAAGAAGAGAAGAAAAATTCAATAGTTTCAATAGGGAGACAAAGGAAGCAAATGGGTTTTCTCAAAAACTCTCCCAGCCCCTACTGATGTTCACATCAGATCTATGGGGATGGCCTCTAAGAAGGCTGCAAAGAGAATAAGTGCAAAGCAGTGGAGAGAGAACATGGAAATTGAAGGATCTCAAAAGTACATTGATCTTACACTCCACAGTGATTTCCATAGTGAACTGGCTAAACTGGTTGTCCAGAAAAGTTGTGGATGTCCCACCCCTGGAGATGCTCAAGGCCATGGATGGGGACATGGGTAGCCTGAGCTGGTTGGGGGCACTCAGCCCTCAGCAGGGGGTTGGGGCTGGGGGAATTTTCAACACAAAACATTCTGTGACTCTGTAATTCTAGGCTAGCATTCTAGGATTCTACAAACTAGAAGTCAAACAACAGGATTTGATACATCATGAAGTGTTAATATAGCACTGACCACAATGAAATATGGGGATCCAAGCCCCATCCTTGACGATGATGATAGCATCTGCTTTATCACTGAGCAGCACAAGCTTGGAAGCCTAGTGCCAACTGAAAAGCTGGCTCCAGGCTCTAAGCCAGGTTCTGCTTTGTAGGTGATGAAGGGAAGATGCAGCCCAGCAGCAGAGGTTCAGGCTAGGCTCCAGGGCAAGTTATTTCACGTGTCTGTAGCTCAGATCCCCAAGTGCAGAACAGGGCTAATGTGAGCAGACTCTTTGTGAAGCATCCTGCACTGCAGAGGGAGCTGGCCACCAGTGCTGGCAGAGCCTTCTCCAGAGCAGCACAATGAGGATAATTACTCAGCTCTTCTATTTCTAAAGAAGCCAACGCTTTGCATGTACTGGAAAATGATAATGTGTTTGCCATAAATGCAGTAACTATATCTAAAACTCTTCATTAACACAAATGTCAAATAACAAATTAGAATCAAGTATCTACAATTAGGCTAAAAACCCACAACAATTTGTTGTTCTTTGCATGAAGTCATTTTTCATATTGTTTATTGCAAATGAGGTCTCATTACATAATGATATTCAGCTCTTCCACTACTTTGCAGCTTTATTAACTGCATTCACAACAGCTCTCTTATATAATATAAACAAGCAACATTATCTTCATCTATTGACTGGGAAGCCAGATGTGATGTATGCAGATTTGGATAATTACAGACAAAAGGAGGCAGGATGAGCCAGAGTCAGTGGATAAAGCAGGGACAAACCTCTTCCATACAGACATAGGCCTTCCACCTGAGAAGCAGAATTTCCATTTCAACACCAAGAGGTTCAGAGCAGTGCTGAGTTCTATCAGCCTCACCCAAAGCTCTATTTTAATGTCATAACACAATTATCCAGATGACACTTCCCTTTTAGCTAATAGCAAGGCTTCTACTGCAAGTTGGGCCACGAGAGACAATGAGTGCTTAAAGTCAGTGGATACTTCTCAGAAATAATGACTTAGATACATGATGACAATCACACCAAAATGGTTTCACTGAGTCTGTGCTGGCTGGGGATGAAGCCAGGCTGACAGAAAAAAGCTCTCCTAGGAGGCAGAGCACGACAGTCTGATGATGGGTTATCCAAATGAAGGAGCCACATCTTTATTTGGTAGACAAAGCTGGACAAGCCTGAAGAGGGGGAAAGATCTCAAAACATCTTCACAATGAAAATTCTCTCAATGAAAGGCACTGAAGCAATTTTGTTTTATGACTGGACTAGCAATTTCAATGTATGCACCTTGGCAGGACTGTTTTTCTTTGGTGTTTTGAAATACTATGAGGTCAAATTCAACACCTGAACAAGCAGGCCTGGCTCCATAAGGTTGATGGTGGGAAGCCCTACCACCACATCTTTCTGGCACTGTACTTCAACCTCGGTCCCTCCAAATTAAGATTAATTGCAATGGCTTGAAGGGCTGCAGAGAAACAAAATCTCTTTTCTGCAGTACCCATCAGTAGTTACAGAGGCTCTGAAGACAAATGAACATCCCAAAATCTTGTTGACTTTTGCTCTCACACAATAGGCACTGTAAAAATCATCACCTCCAAGCCAGCTCTGCTTGGTCCTACAAGCGAAAGGGTTAATTTATCCTCAAACTGACTCTTATCAGCATTTTCCATTTGTTTCACTAGATCAGCTAGCTACCTGCACACCACCTCCATGGTCCCACCCATGCCTGAAGAAAAATCTCCCCCTCTCCCCCCCCCAAGAACAGGGATGCATTAAACAGGCTAGGATGTCCTTGTGCTGTTTACACTAACAGTGTTCTCAGCCTTCAAAATGCCTCAATACAAAATCAGTGAGTTGTCAGAGGATGTTTTGTGTGCTTTGCCTCTCTGATCTGAAATGAATGGGTCTGTTGTTTCTTCAAGCAGATTTAGATAATCTCAAACAATTTACTTACACTGAAAGTGCATTACTCTGATTGAAACTGGTGAAAGACCATTGTCTGATTAGGACAGTGATTAGATACGTCTGTAAGAAGACATTTTGGAATATGAACCTCTCTGAATTTGCTCCTGATTTTGCTGCCATCATCTGTCCAAATAACAAAGAAACAATCTGATATACAAGGATAAAGCTTCAGAACCAAATTTGCCTTCAAAGTAGCAGCAAATGTTTATTATCTAAAGGCTGTTGGCCACCATACAGCTTCCAAAGCCCATGAAACAGGACTGAAAGTTTTCTGTTCACTTGACAAGTGTTGGACCAGGTCCTCTAGGAATGCAAACTCTGCAGAAACAGACATACAGAGAAGTTACTGACATGTCCCAAGGAGCACACAAGCAGAGGACAATTTCTAAAATTATTTTTGTTCAGGATTGATTGTACACTGGTTTTAAAGGACAGCAAATACATTGAAGAACTGAATTCACATATACAGGCATTCCAACAACACCTCATTTCATCAAATGATAAAATTACACAGAATCACACAGAATGACCGGATCATGAATCTCCAACTCCCCTGCCACATGCAGGGCCACCAACCTCCCCATTTAATACTAGACCAAAATTGTTTGAGTTGGAAGAGACCTTTAAAGGCCATCTGGTCCAATTCTCCTGCAATGAAGAGGGACACCCTACAGCTCAATCACATGCTTAAAACCCCATTCAACCTGACCTTGAATGTCCCCAGGGATTGGGCAACCTGTGCCAGTGCTGCACTACCACTATTGTAAAAAAAGAATTATATCCACGCTATTGCAGATGACACTAAGTTGGGAAGATTATATCCACGCTATTGCAGATGACACTAAGTTGGGAAGAAGTATCAATCTGCCTGAGGATAGGAAGGTTCTACAGGGATCTCTGCAGGCTCTATTGCTGGGCTGAGGCCAGTGGAATGGAGTTCAACAGGACCAAGTGCCAGGTCCTGCACTTTGGCCACAACAACCACAGGCAACACTACAAGCTTGGGGCAGAGTGTCTGAAAGGCTACACAAAGGAAAAGGGTCTGGGGGTGCTGATCAACAGCTGGCTGAACATGAGCCAGCAGCATGCCCAGATGGCCAAGAAGGCCAACAGCATCCTGGCTTGTGTAAGAAATAGTGCAGCCAGGAGAAGCAGGAAAGTGATCATCTTCCTGCAATCAGCTCCAGTGAGGCTGCACTTTGAGTACGGCATCCAGTTTTGGGTCCCTCACTACAAGAAAGACATTGAGGCCCTAGAGTGTGTCCAGAGAAGGGCAATGAAATCTGGAGCACAAATCTTCTGAGGAGCAGCTGAAGAAACTGGGATTGTTTAGTTTAGAGAAGAGGAGGATCAGGGGAAACCTTATCGCTCTCTACAATGACCTGAAAGGTTGTGGTGAAGTGGGAATTGGTCTCTTTACCTGTGTAATTAGTGACAGGACAAGAGGTGACGGCCTCAAGTTGTGCCAGGGGAGGGTCAGGTTGGATATTAGGAAAAAAGTCTTCTGTAAAAGAGCGGTCAGATGCTGAAATGGGCTGCCCAAAGAGGTGGTGGAGTCACCATCCCTGGAGGTGTTCAAGAACCGTAGTGATATGGTACTAAAGGACATGGTTAAGTGGGAAAATATTGGTGGTAGGTGGATGGTTGGACTAGACGATCCTGGAGATCTTTTCCAACCGTGGCGATTCTATGATTCTATTTGATTCTATGATTCTATTCTTGATTACTACATCCCCAGCTCACCTTGACACATATACGCCAACAGACCAGAGCTCCAAATTCTCTCCATCTCCATGGCCCCATGCACTGGGCAGGTCTCATACTTCCCAAGCTGATCAGCTGCTTCACAACCATTAGTTGAGATGTGAAGAGGGCCGGGGCTCTAAGTAATCTTCTCCCAGGACCCATTACCAGCTGTGGGGCTCTCACTCCTACTGACATCCTCAGGTCCCTGTCAGGTGTTGGGATGTGTCAGGCCCACATGCTCCATCCTACAGAGACTCACTTGGAGGGAGATCTTTGTCTAACTCCAGTCTGTAAGGTCTTGCAGGATGCAGCATCATCCACGAGGGATGTGGATGCAACAAAGGTCAAAAAGACAAGATGCAGCAGCAGAAAAAGGCACAACAAAATATTTAAAGATCTTTACCAGCATTTTACGTCTCTTGGCATGCAGATAAATCTCCACATAACATGCTAAAAGTAATCAGCCTGGAGAAAGATGCAGGCATTTCATCAGACTTATAGCAGGGGGTTCGTCGCTTATCTTCCAACAGGTTTTGCTAAATCCTGCAAGCCAGTCAGTGAGCAAGCTCTAATCTCAAAGCCAACACTAATAGCCTTCCCTGAGAAAGAAACTGTTATCCAACACCGTGTTTGAGAAATACACAAAGCTAAAAAAGGTTGGGAACCAGAGTTTTCTCTTGGCTGTTTTGGAAATATCACAGCTTCTTGGCCAAGGAGCTCTGGGCTTCAAATAGTTCCATTTATTTTTACTTACAACAGCAAAGGTTCTGCCCTGGGAATTTTCTGCGGAAAGGTTTTTTTTTTCCACAGCATGAGCAAAACCTCTTTGGATCACCTAAAACCAGCAATTCTTTGTAGGCACAGGAACAGTAAAGTCACGGAGTACTTCCAAAATTCAGTCCTAAACATGGAAGACAAATTGTTGGCTTGTCCTGTAATGTTGTGAAGTGGTTGACAGATTCAGGCAATTACTGCTCAAACCTGGTTAGAGGTTTGATGAATGGACCAGGTGAGCTGTTGATTTAAACATGTTCATCACAACACCCCAACTTATAAATCTGTCCACTGACTGAGAAATGCCATTTGTCCACATTTATTTGAACTCTCCTGAGGCATAGAGGAGCTTAAGATTCCTTTTTGAAATTATTTTCTACAAGATAACAAGCAGATCCATGAAGCCAAGATGAGCTTTTGGAGTCTTTACTGAGGCAGGTGTGGGAACCCATGTGCATTTTATGCATACAGAAAATTTTCCATCCCAGTATTTGCAAACGTGAGAAGACACTGCAAAACAGAGCGGAGCAAATCAGAAAATGCCACTGCTTTCTGTGCTACTAGAACCAGCTCCTCAGCATTGAGGACTCGAGATATGATGCTGCCTGTGCTGCAAGGGATATGAGCTCAGCCCAGCAGCGACAAGAACTGTACAGCATACAAAATGAAGCATCAGCAATAGAAGAGAACGACATGAACTCACTGATATCTGTTCTCAGCTACACATCTTTGGGCCCTGAGCTAAATTATCAAGCTCAGACCTCTAATTTCAGTTTAAGTGCTTTATGTGGAGCTTTGTGTACTTGAAAGACAGTGTGCACTTGGAAGGTACCTGTGGTCACAACGATCAATACTTTTTGTTTGTCAGCAAAAATAAAACAGGGAGAAAGAGGAGGAATATATAATTAATTACTCTTATCACTGCAATACCTGAAAGCCCACTTGAGATGACACACTCCCGTAATAAGTACTCTACAAACATGTAAAGAGAGACTGTGTTTGCCCAAAAGAACCTGAACCAATATATCACCACAGAAGCCATGAAATCAGCCCACCGATGGATAACAAGACTCAGGAACAGAAGGAAGGGATTTGTGCAAGGTCACATAACAAAGCAGTAAAACTGGCAGCAATGAAGCAGAGGAGACCAGACTCTGCTTACAGCCAGTCTAGGTCAGACTGAAGGTCTGGCTTGATTAGTAACTCGGCATCTAACAGCATCTGCTTTGGGAAAGCTTAAGGATGGGACAGTCATATAGCAATGTTTCCCTCCTTGCAAAGAATCTAATTTATTCTTTTGCTCACTCCTTTCAGTTATCCTTTGGTTCGTCTTCCTCTTCCTTGGATGTTTTCCAGCTCTACTGCATCTTCTTCTAGATGCAGAGTGGCACAGAGTATTTAGGATCAAAATGACAGCTGTCATTTTGCTCTCTTTTCCTCCGATCCCCCCAACCCACCAGGCCCATGTTTCTACCGTAACATCCTCTATATGGTTCTCTGTGCAGTTGTTGGTATCTTCAGGATGGGATGCAAGAGCAGATACTATAATGGATGCCTTGAAGCAGATTCAGAATACACGAAGAATTATGAGTTCCAGTTTTTTTTAAACCCTCATATTCATCATCAGAGCCCACACATCAGTGACTACTCAGAGCTTAATAACTAATCATTGCTGCTGTCAATCAGCACTACTGAAGAGCTCTATCCCTGCAGCAGATGATTCAGACTTGGGGATGCCAGCTCTGGTTTGAGAGATGCTGCTGCAGTGGCCATACAGGTCCATGCTCCCAGGGACAGCTCTGGGAGATATCCCAGGAATAGAGACACGGAGCAGCTGGGGGAGAGTCCTCAGCAAGCTAGACTGGGGTCTAACGCTCCACTCAACCCTCTACACAACACTCCCTGCAACCAAAAAACAGAAAAGGACTTCATTTAAACACTTTTTACAGATATAAGAAATACTAATATCCAAGAGAAAGGTTTTTTTCTCATAGGATTTCACCTGTCAGGTCAAATGGGTGGCGTGGGGAGAGGGAGGCGATCTAGACCCTCTGAGATCCTCCATGGGCGTTAGACTTGTCCTTGAGAGAGACCCAGGTATGCAACACTGCAAAATCAGTCTGTGCAAACACCTGAGCAGTCATACTGAAGAAAGGGAGATGTGGGAAAGCAGCTTAGGAAAGGAAAAATAATGGAGAAACTTGGGGGAGCTCCTGGCCTCGCTTCACATCAATAAAGCCTCAAGTAAAATACATTAAAAGAAATGATAGATTATTGGGAACAGCCTTGCTGAAACCTTTTATTACATCCTAGGCTAGGATGAGGTTGTTATTAGGAGTTATTCAAACACAAAAAAATAAAAATAAAAGAAAGCAAAAGCCTCTAATAATTCTCACCGTATCGACCCTTCTCAGTGATTAATGCTGATATCCAACATTTTTGCAAAACACCAATTGCTGGTGGTTTGAGATAATTATTTTATTGTCAGCCAAAGTCCAAGCAATTTACTTATTTCCAATACTGGTCCCTAACTCACTCTCAGGCATGGCAGGATTTATTTGTTTATCAGGAGAGAGCATCCTTTCAGGAAGGAACTTAGATCTCATTTGATCCTCAAGTCGTCTTAATTCGAACCAACACCAGCAGGGAGGCAGGGTTAGCATCAGTCATCTTGGCTTGCACTGCCTAAGCAGAGAGAGAACTTATCTACATTCTCATTAGAGAGGAATATTTTAAAACCATCTTCTCCACAAATTACCATCGCTCTCCCTGGTAATGGCTGCAAGGAGCTCTTTTTCCTACAGTTTTCTCTCACTCACTTTGTAGTCAGAACCAATACTTCAACCCAAAGATCAGCCTCTGATGCAAATCCCCTGAAGAGGAGACGCAATTCAAGGCCGATGAACCTTCACATTCTCTTTTTGTTTTTTTTCAAGGGCTGAAATGCCACAGAAACAGACAGATCTTTTGCACCATAGCTTATATCACTATTAGAAAATAAATGTGATTTCTGCAACATAAGGACAAGGCTTTTTGTACAAGGCAAAAGTCATCCAGGTGAGCACATAAAGGAAAAATTAATAACTCTAACCCAGGGAGAGCTGCTAGCCTGCCTGCATTCTTCAATCAAGCTAAGTGATTACCAAAACCCAATGGGAGAGAGGGCTGAAAACCTTGTCCTCTGTCTAAACGGAGCCAAGATTCCTGACGTATATAAAGTGAAAGGGAGAGGGTGAGGCAAAGAACTCGAAAATGTGATACACGCCACAGCACACTGAAACTGAAACTGGATTACTGCAGATTAAAAAGACAGCCAGGACACCAGGATTCCTGTTACAGCGGGGCTGACAGATAGTGGGATGCACACACTGTCCCAAAGGAGCTGACAGACTCTGGTGAGATGCTGACAGTGCTTAGTGCACACACACATAGTGCTGGGCTTTGCTGTGCCCATACTGGACCCCAGCCCTTAATTAAGGCAAAAAAAAAAAAAAAATTGCATGAGTAGCAAATACTGAGTCATGCTTGATGAGAGAGAACAGCCTCAAGTCACAGCAGTGGAGGGTCAGGTTGGATATTAGGAAACATTTATCCTCAGAAAGAGTGGTAATGCATTGGCACAGGCTGCCAGGGAGGTGGTGTGGTCACCATCCCTGGAGCTGTTCCAGAACCATGGAGATGTGACTCTGAGTGACGTGGTCAGTGATGGGGGTGGGCTGGGGTTAGGGGGTGTTTAAGGACTTTTCCAACCTTATTGATTCTATAATTCAAGATAGGTCCATCCCAAGACTGCAATTAGTGGATGGATGAAGACAGAGTTGGAGAAGGTAAGAAATGCTCAGCTGCTGGTAGGATCCTTTTGTGGGCAGAGAGGAGGAGTGCATAGCCAAATCTGGCCCTGCACAAATGAGCAAATCCCTCTACACCTGCCCCCAGCTCCAGGAGGCAGCACCTGAGGGCTGATAACAAATGGGCTCAGCTAATCTTACTCTGAGGTAGGTTTAACCAGAGATACAAAGCTCAAGCCAGGGCTGCCGCTTCAAAGTAACGCATCTGAGGTTGTGACAGTGCATCCACTTCCCAATGCATTCTAGTAAAAGTATCAACTAGAATTTCCTGCTTGAGGTTTTTGTGTAGAAAGGCCCCTGCTGCCTTCCCTTCCTTCTGACAAACTGCAGGCACACACTTTTTCAACATCAACTATAGCTTCATTGCACCCATTTCTGACAGCCTTTTGCTTTCAGAGCTGCGTAGGACCAACCAAGCCTCCTATTTTCTGCTTCACTTCTCGCTATTCCCTTCTCTGAGAATTTATTTCTGCTGTGAAGACAACATCTGAATGTGACACTGCCAACTTCTCACACTTAACATGTGTGGGCTGTGCTGGCACTCCTGTGCTGTATGTAAAAGCATAGCAGACATTCCCCAAAGCAGCTTGGGACAAAATGCGACAAAAGGAAAAGGCCAACCCTGATGTGAATGATGCTCTTTAGGGAGCTGCTCTGGCACTATAATAGCATGTAATAGCTGTTGAAATAGCATATGTCAAAACAAGGCGGGGAAGAGGATCACTGTTGTTTTGGATGCATAATTTCTTTTAGCAAAGCAAACCTGACTGAATACCGTTCTGCTCTGGGATTAAGGCCTGATCACAAGCAAACTTAAAACGGTTAAAAAGAGGTGATTCCAAAGTGCACGTTCTTCACAAGGAACAGAAACACAAAATTTAGCCACCAGCCTGATGGTGGGAGCTTTGTTACTGCTTTGGAGAGGGAAGGGAGCTGGTGAGGAACACATGAAGGAGGGAGGTCTTAAAGGCACAGGAGAAGGTTATCCCCTGGGCTGCCAGATGAGCCAGAAGGGAAGAAAACCAGCATGGATGAAGCGAGAATTTTCCCTGAGGCTCCAGGAGAAAAAGAGAATCCCAGTTGGGATTCTCCTGTTCAGTAGCTTTGTTGATAATGGCATTGAGTACATCCTCAGTAATTTTGCAGGTGACACCAAATTGGCAGGAAGTATCAATCTGTCTGGGTGTAGGAAGACCCTACAGAGTGATCTGGACACACTGGACAGCTGGGCTGAGGCCTATGGGATGAAGTTCAACAAGATCAAGTGCCAGGTCCTGTACTTTGGCCACAGCAAAGACTATGTACAAATTTTAGAAACTGCATATTGAGAATTATATTGACACACTTCATAATCTCTACGACTTTCATTTCCCATCTACAGAGATGGTCCAAACTCCACTCTGTGCAATATATGTACACCATAAGTAGATGGAAACCAATAAGAAACGCTGTGGAACCAGACATGGGATGATGTGCTGAGGAGCACAGGTATGGGATGATAAGGAACAGGACACAGTGCTGGCACTGAGGCCATTGTGGCAATAAGCAGTGTACCAGATGTCAGTTAGATGACAGATGTAGACTGGGACAAAACTGATTTAGAGTAAAACAAATACAGTATTTAACATACATAAAAGCCACCATATACAGCAAACTGAGGTACATCAAGCCAGGAATAGGCACAGAAACCAAGAACTGTGGGCGTTGCAACTCTAACTGCATAATTATTTCTTTTTCTGTAAAAGTAACTACGTCTAGACTAATAACGATTAGACTGTGAATAATACAATTGCATTAGCAATAAATTCTTGGGTCTGGATATATATGGAATGTGCTTTTTTTTTTTTTGCCTATAAAACATGATTTTGAGCATAACAACAGCATCTTCTCTGTTAAGATTTCTGGTTCAAATAGAATCACAGAACTGTTAGAGTTGGAAGGGATCTTTAAAGGCCATCTGTTCAAGTTCCCCTGCAACGAACAGGGTCATCTACAGCTAGATGTTACCTCATATTTGTGGTGGGCTAGGATAAGCAACCAACAGGCTCCACGAACATTTTAAAGAACCAAAGTGCACCATACCAACCCCACATCAACAATTTCAACCATACACTCAAGAAGTCACAACCCTATAAAACCTCAAGAAGCAAAAGCCACAGCTGCTCCAAACAACTCCATGCATTCTGAATGCACAAAACAAATTACTGCAAACCTCAGAGCAGCAAAATCAAAGGCTGAGTAAATGTCCCAGTCCTCCTACTGCTATCATACTACAGACAGCAGGATCTTCCAGTTACACACACTGGGACATGGAAGATTGGCAAACACTGTAGCATTAACAACCAGCTTGGGAGTATTCCCTTGTTCTACACTAGTTCAAGTGTAGAAGTTGCTGTGTCTTACCCTGTAGTCTGTACAATAATGATTGGGTGGTGCTGCCACATACAGAGAGAGCATAAACACTCACATGAAGTGGGTAAAGAGAATGGTCACAGCAGCCATCGCCAACACAGAGGTAAAAGGTTTTGATCTCCATGGAAGTGTACAACAAAAGTAATTTGTTTTAACATTCATGAGGAATAACTAAAAGAGGACCCAGGAAGGTTTGAGTTCATTAGGTTTGAGTTCATCTAAACCAACGGCAGTTCTTGTTGTAATGCATGAACAGTTAATCCCAAAAGAGGGAGAAGGGGAAGAATGATGCATTTTTATTCATTCTCAGAAAGCTTAAGTTTCCTGCCCCTCTGATATTCTCTAAACACAAAGTTTGTGTTCACTTACTATGCACCACTCAGGGAAACTCAAACAAGCAGAGGAAGGTTGAAGTCATCTCCCACAGTTCAGAGAGGTCCCAAAGTTCTGCCAATATCCCTTTACATCTGAAGACAGAGCATTAAAACACAAACAGAGATCCGAAAGCACATACAGACCTTCCTTCTGCAGAACCAGAGGCTATCAGAATATTTTTTGGAGGATCAACTTCTGTTTTGATGACATCATTTATTTTTATCAGTTAGCTTTATTTTTGTCTAAATCTTGCTGGTTAGAGAGTCAGCTGATAGACTGTAAAGCTGACAGCCTCATTACTGAAGCATATAAATTGCTTTGGCTCAGCTGGAGTTAATGTAGGACCATCTGACTTCCCAGAATTGACATTTTAATGATTCTGTTTCTCTGGCACTTTTTCACTGACCACTACAAAAATTTAAACTGTCTCTTTGCTTTGCCAAGCTGCCTGTGGATCAAGTTACTCGTTCTCCAGGGATTTTCAGCATGTCAGCCATCAGACCAGGTAAACCCAATAATAACTGAGCTGAGAGTACCTACTCCAGTACTTCTCACTCTTCTGTACTATGGATGTTAGAGATAAATCTCAAAGTTCTGAAGGCCACTGGACAGAATATCTCCCCAGAAGAAGGAGATGTGTGAAACATTTTAAAGATGAAAAATGTCAACTGTAAAAGTTTGGTACTTATTGAACAACAAAAAAGTAAGGAGAGAGAATCAAGAAGAAATAACATTTAATCTCCATTTAAGAGAATCGTGACAGAATCAAACACAAGGCTGACAAAATTGACTACTGTGGGTATTCTGCAATTTGCTTCAGATAGGTATTCAGTTATCTCCTAGAGAAACTTTAATAAAGCATCTGCTGCAATCTATCAAGCTGATCATCTGCAAACTGAAGTATACAAAGTCATGATGTTCTAGCTGCAGAACTCACTGCCTTGTCTCCTCTTGTGTGCCCTTATCTTGCACCCTGTTGGGTACCATCTTTCTTCAGGTCTTCCCTTGCTGTGCCATATACCAGGTTAAGCAGAACAACATCCCTCTCTAACCCGTATTTCGCTTGTACAGAATGGGAAATTAGTCACTCCTTGGCACTGCTTGTGGAATCCCAAGGATGAGCTCTGCACCTCCCTTCCTATTCCCAAAACTCACCATGAGCTGAGACAGGCAGGAGCAACATGCCCTGACCCAGCTGAATTGAGACAAACTGCAGATCCATCTTCTCAGGGGCTGTGATGAGGCAAGTACAGTGGTTAGGAAGTTGTCTTAAAATGAAAGTCAAGTTAATTTCAGCTTTAGAAGAAAAGCACTTAAAGGAAATGTATTTCAGAGGTCTAGATTTAGTTGAGAAAGCACTTAGAAAAAGAGGGTCCATGAACATGTCCAGCAGATTCTAAGTTTTATAAGCCCTGTCTGGTTTGTCCAGATGCCCCAGTAGAACAATGTGGGCAGTTCTTTTGGTCTCTTGTCAAGTTTGGTGAATTTCTTTTATTCTTAACAACACACCTCCTGCTGACACAAGCTACACATGTTGTCCATCCCTCACGTTCTCTTTTTAGTGCCCCTGATAACACACCACACAAAGCAGCATATAACAGGGCCAGGTACAGGGCACCTCCCCTTCCCCACTCCCAACAAAGGACACTCTGAACACTCAGTTCAGTTCCTTGCTTGACCTCAGGTTTTTGGTATGAGTTCATACACATCCTTGGTTTTCTTTGTGCCTCTGTCTGAAACAGATCATTTCCCTTCCTCTTAAAGAACATTGTAGAAGGGGAAGGAAACAATATCAAAGAGTCATTTAGGTCATCTAAACAGAGAAAGAAGAAATGATTCTTTATATAAGTGTTTACCTGATAGAAAAAGATGGGTGATGGGCGAATCCGAAGCAAAAAGACTGATCCCATTGCTCCTTCTCTCTACTCCCAAAAACAGCACAGTACAAAAGTCCCATCTAACTCTTAAAGCCAATGTCAGCTCAGCTTCTCCCTCCTGACTGCAACAGCTCCAAAACGCAGGCAGTCCAAACTATTTGGACCGGGTGAAACACAACCCAGCCATGCACTTACAGACAGCACAGAAATTCACACCTGCTCTGTCCTCCAGGTGCCTGGCTCAGCACCTGGCTGCTGACCCAACCTGACAAGCTCCGCAGCAGGCTTTTCCAATTTGCACAAGGATAAATAAAATATAAGTGAGCTAGGAAAAAAAAGAAAAAAAAAAAAAAACTTCTCTGGCCACATGATTTATTCCACGTCTGAAATTTTGGGAAAGACAGCTTTTTCAAGAAAAAGAGGAAAGGTGGTAGAAGATGAAAGCTGCAGGATGAAATAATATTAATGTAAAACACAAAAATAGAGCTGAGTCCTTATGTTTAGAAAAAGCCACCTAGAAAATACTGTAAGGAGCATTCTCCAACAAGGTTCTGCTCTAGGGCAAGGAGCCCTCACATCCCTGAAGAGGAATCAATGCCATTTTCCTCCTCTTCCTGCATGACACACCTTGGAGTTTGTCAAACACCACATTTATTGACCACAGCAAAGCACTGGTACCCTCAGCCAGGACTGATTCATCCAAAGGCAGAGCCATCCATCCTGCTACACACAATCCTGACCCAGGCAAGTAGTTACAGTTTTTTGAGTACAAAAAACATGTACTTTCCTTAAAGGCACCAAAGATCCTGCACCAGTGAAATGTGTAGAATAACAGCACAAAGCTTCCAAAGCAACTCTTACCATAACTTTACGTTTTCTACACTCCTCCTCCAAGGCTTCTCAAAGCCAACCAGAAAGTCACTAAAGACTTAGAATTACTTCCCTTCTTGCACAGCTCCTGCCCAGCCTGGTGAGTTAACAGGACGTGTGAAACAGATCTGACATGCAAATCATCCAATATAATGTTTTCCAAGAAAGAGTTAGTGGGACAGCAGATATCAGGCCTGACGCAAACTCAGTCTGCCCTTGGAGAGCAGCCCTCCCACAGGGCTTTTTAAATATGCTCTTAGATTTATTTCAAAGGAAGCTAACAATGCTCAAGCAAGCTGGAAATGAGACTACATGGAGAGAATTAAATATCTAGGGGAAGCAACAGTTCATATAACTCAACACATAAAAGGGGTTTGGGGTTTCTGCCTCTCAGTACATTAAGATCATTAAGAGCCACGCACATTTTCTGTATGGATGTGGTTCAGCTCTCACTGATTCACCTTTCTAGGCAGAATAAACTAACACAGCCATAAAGCACAGGGTCTATACACATAGCAGGAATAAACTGGTTAATGCTTTACACGGGCCTTAAGGGTTTGTCTTGCTTAGGTCCCAAGACTGGAGCACACAACCCTGAAGAAATGTCAGTGGTGCTTACAAGAATGCCACTGAACTAGCAGATTAGCAACTCCCCAGCAGTCTCCTCAACAGGACTTGTATGCCTGCACCAACACATCTCAAGCAAAAGGCACTAAAATTTCCCCAGGAATTTCAGCTGAGACATGCAACACTAAGCTCCAAGAATGATGGCCAGGCCTGGAGTATGCAGAGAGCTTTTCTCCCAAGCATTGCTTGAGACTCATTCCGATTTGAACAGTTGTTTCTGGGGCCAGGGTTTTTTCAGAAATACAGCTGCTCCATGTTTAGCCAAGTATGTTGGAGGCCTGCTGAGACGTCCCAACACAACAGGCTGTCCTGTGCAAGATGAAGAGGAGATGTCCTCCACGAGGGTAAGTGAAGAAAGGGTTTATTCACTCACCCAGACCCTGGTTCTGCTGTTCCCACTCAATGGTATCAGGAACCTGGTAGGACACCCCGGCCAGCTGTGCTGCAGGGTTCTCCAGGCCAGCTATGGGCTCCTGGGAGGTCTCGCCTGGAAGTGTGAAGCCTGGCAGCTCTGTGTCACCCTCCATGCTTTCATCCATAGAATCTATCTCTTTGTCTTCTTCATCTTCCTCTTCCTCCTCTTCTTCTTCCTCCTCCTCTTCATCCTCTTCCTCTTCCTCGGCCTCTAGTCAAGAAAACACAAAAGCAATATCAGGAAGTGTCCCACAGAACAGAAGGTTCATACATCCCTATCAATGAGTTCATAATCCCCTTTCCAAAGGCAAACCACCTTAACAAAGCCCAGCCTGTTTTCTGACATGAGAGACACCCAGAGAGGTTGATGTGGAAGAACCTAGTCCTGTCTCAAGTTTCTGCCTCTACCCTATTCCTGACCACAGCTACCAGCAGAGAAGAGCAGCTATAAGAACAGACCGTACACCCAGCAGGGCTTCCCACAGTGCCTCTTCCCAGCTTTTAGTTACAAGGACCCAAGATCTTCCTGAGGCAGAAGTTTTGCCCAAGCTACTAGTGGAGCTACCCACTGTATGGAATAATGACATGCTCGGGATTTTCAATGGTTAACTTTTCAATGCCAAAAAGATAAAACACAGCATTTATGTGCTTTGATGATCCAGCCAAAGTGGTGCAATGCACTGGAGTGGCTTTGATAGGAGACGTGCCGAATGTACACATCATACCTGCTGTAAGTAAAGCAAGCTGCACCTTAGCAATTGCATGATGCTTCGCTCTCCTCCCTTCTGCTGTGGGTTGCAGTGGCACAGCTGCTCCTCAGACAAACTGAGGGAACTTCGGGGAATCTATTCAGCGTTGGGTATCCATCTTACAGATGGAACTGGCCTAGGGAAATTAGTGCACATTAAAGAACCAAGGCATTCACCGTGCTGTTATGTGGTGTTACTGGTTGCCCAAGGAGGTTGTGGATGCCCCATCCCTAGAGGCATTCAAGGCCAGGCTGGATGTGGCTCTGGGCAGCCTGGTCTGCTGGTTGGTGACCTGCACATAGCAGGCGGTTGGAACTGGATGAGCATTGTGCTCCTTTTCAAGCCAGGCCATTCTATAATTCCATGATAATTCCTTCCAAATCAAGGATTTGCTTTAAAACACAGTATGTTTTTTTACAGCTCACCAGACAGGACAATTGTACTTGCCACCTTTTAGTTTTAGCCCTGCATTTCATACAGATGAGCTGCTATTTGAATTTAGTTGCGTCATCCTGCTATAGCATGTCTTCCAGTATCTGGAAAAGAAGATGCTGCAAACATTTATACCATGCAGAGCACTGAATGGAGCTTACAGGAATGTAGTTAGACCCTTATATTCCCTTTATGTTTTAGAAATACATTCTATCTTACGATGTGCCCATAATCTTAAATCAAGATAAGAATTTTCTCTATCAAACCATATGCTTCCATGCAGAATACACAGCCTCTGTAGTCCTGAGTATGGCACCTGGAGCATGTTTGCAGGAAACCTGCAAAGATAAGTTAAAGTAGGTCTTGTGCCTCTGCTGAGAGCAACACAGCTGAAAGCAAAAGATTTCCCAAATGAAACAGCAAAGGTGCTAAGCAGCCAGCACTCTGGAGAACATGACCATGACCACATTTTCCCTGAATGGACTGGATGGAAGAAAAAGGTCAGAGAAAACAGCGATCAGATTGTATCTGAAAATCTACCTTGGAACAAGGTTTTTTAGAAGGCTCCTGTGATTTTAGCAAGCTAATTGGAGACACCTGCCAGGAGCTGGCTTTGAGAAAGCAGATATCCATCTCTGCACTTCCAAACTCCAGCAGGCAGCCAAGCTGAACACCTGAATTGAAAGTGCCAAGACTACTTATCATGCCTGAAAATCACCCAGCTCCATCCATCACCCCACAGCCACAGCATGAGGACGAGGATAGCACAGCTCTCACAGCACAGCTGCACCAAGGGGAAAAAAGGGCTCATTCACATGTCTGAAAACAGCTTTGTAACCCCCTGCCCCAAAATGCCATCAGCTTGCCTTGATGCAAAGCACAGTGCAGAGCACCACTTGGTGGTCACAGATAGGAAATTGTGCTTCTAAAGAAATGCAGACCACACATATTAGAGGTCAGGGGTAGACAAGGAGGATGGCAGGCACAGGCAGGCTGCTTACAGCACCCGCTGGTCCCAGGGGATAGGGAAGAATGCATGCTAGGATGACAGGCAATGGCCTTAAGCTGCACCAGGAGAGGTTTGGGTTGGATATTACAAAACATTTCTTCTCAGAAGCAGCAGTAACAAATTGACACATGCTGCCCAGAGAGATAATCAAGAGCTACGCTGCACTCAAGGATCTGGTGAACTGGGATGGGTGAACTGGATGATCTCAGAGGGCTTTTCCAACCTTAGTGATCCTATAATTTTGTGTGTCACACAGCCAGACCCCAAAAGCTGCAAGTTTGGATGTCACATCAGAGCCTCTTTGCAAAATTATGTTTTACCTCCTAAACCAGTCCTGCTTGGCACTTCAGAGACCTCCACAGCCACTCCAAAGAGGAGACTGAAAGGACCAAAACTGCAAAGCCCAGCAGATGTGGACAGCATTTAGATTGACGTGTAAACACATCAGCATCCCCTTGTGAGTTAGTTACTTTGTGGAGCATGCTTGCAAGTACTGAAGGCTAAGCGAAGGTTCTCCTAACACAGGAAGCAAGATAATCATACAGTGGAACCTAGCCCATGGCCAACATGCTAACCTCTAATAAAGAAATGCAAACAGTTCTCCTGGTACTTGTGTGACACTATCCAAATCATGCACTCAGGTATACCGTAGGAGCACTTCTGCACACCTGGCACTCCTTTGGCAACCAGAGCAGACATAACTGGCACAGTACTCCTACTGCAAGTTCATCTTCCTCTATGGACCTTCTTCAGTGTCTTGTTGTTTTCTTAATAGTCACCAAATTCTAGATCTCATGTGTCACATGCAATGTGACCCTAAGAAGGCCTAAGTAGAGAAAATCCTGTCTCCTTTCACTATGACACCAGGACTGCGGCAGCAAAATACCATCCATTACATTCCTATTTCCTCCTGCAGTAAGGGTGATGCATAAGCAGACAATGGAAGAGTTACCTCATCTCCACATGTTGATAAATGCAAAATCTGACCCTCTGACAGACTAAATAAGCACTGTGTTCTGTAACGGGCTCAGTTCTGCCTCAACTGACACAGGAAGAAAAATTGAGAATTTTAACACTTCCCTGCTGTGACAGCAATGCAATCTAAGCAGCAGGAATCCCCATAAAAATGAGATTCCTGCTTCACCTGTCAACAATTTTGGTTTTGAAGGACCTGACAACCTTGTAACAGGCATTGAAACGTCGAGTTTTTGAGAAGCTAGAAGAAGGCATCAAGAAAGTATAAGACAAATTATTTTTTTTTTTGCAAGCTTCCACCTTTATTATTTGCCAGAAGGAGCAATGGTTCAGTTTTACTATGGGGCACCCACACCACTGTTGAAACCCATAGCATAGGAGGCTGCCCATACCTTTTAGATATTTTCCCTTAATGTTTAAATGTCACTGTCACATGTGCACTGGAACAGGTTGCCCAAGGAGGTTGTGGATGCCCCATCCCTGAAGGCATTCAAGGCCAGGCTGAATGTGGCTCTGGGCAGCCTGGTCTGCTGGTTGGAGACCACCATGAAGGGTGCATGACTACAGGAAAGGAAGAGGCATTTAGAAGTCTCCACTAAAGGACTTCTATCAGTACACTTGTAATGTGGGAACACAGCCCATTTTCTGCACTGCTTTTGTAATCACAGATAGCTGTCAAGACAGAAAGACCTTTCTAGGAGAACTCTTATTAATCAATTGCTTTCATGTGATCAGTGATAATGCCACCATCTGATGTTTCTAAGGTGCTGCCAAGAGCTATCACTTGTGACAAAGCCCAGCTTGGAAGGAGATGACTGGCAGGAGAGTAGAAAGGCTGTAACCCTGCCCAGCTTTCTGGGTTGCATAGTGACACCTGAAGTGGGAGTAGAAGCTGTACAGGCTCTGAGTTGCACAAACACCTGCTGTGAATAGAGGTATTCAATGCCTGGCCTGCTGCACAGGTGAGAAAACAGAGCGCTGAGAAGAGTACATCAGTTGGATGGGTTCTTATCACACAAAGCAAGGCACTAACCTTAACTCTGCACATTTAAGTTTCACGATAAGAGGAAATGGAACTTTACCCTCTGCAACAGGGAGCATTCCCTGCTACATTGAGGAGAGAAAACAGGACAGCAGGACTGAACTATGAGGTTTTCTTATGAGCTGCAGAAAGTTTTCAGCATCCACATGACAAAAAACAGACTGCAGAAAGCACTCCCCAGCAGAGGGCTCTATAAAGATGGTAACGATTTGCATTCTGATCCTAACCTCTCATATCTGAGGGGATTCACACTTCCTCTTTGACTCCTGGCTTCTCTCACCACAAGGAAACTGATGCACTTGTGGGGGAAAAAAAAGAAGAAAACCATTCCAGTAGGAACAACAGGTCCGCTCCTGTATTAAGATCAGAAACAATCATTCCCAAGTGCAGCATTTCCAGCTGCATTCACTACAAAATTGCTTTCACGCTGAGTCTGGCTAGAGAAAGGGCTCAGCAGCAAACAGTTATTTTAAAGTTAAAAAAAAAAAAAAAGAAAAAGAAAAAGAAATCAGAATACTGCAGAATACACAGCACAAACTGTAATAAGTTAACACAGTAGTTCACTGCTGGAGTAGGGAGCTGCTGAGCTGGACAGTTTTAAGAAGTGATTTATCAAATGAGGGCATTTGAATCAGTCCAGATTTACCTACCACGACCTGTAAGTTGATAGAATGGGAGAAGATGAACACAGTTTACTTCTCTCAACAAAATGGTTTCCTACAGAAGAGGCCTGTGAGCATGGTACTCCCCCCTCCCCCCCAGTTACAAAAGAGTTCCTATATGCAAATCCTTCTTTCCATTGCAAAGAAAGCCATTTAAGGGTCTCTCTTCAGAAGTACATAATTTAGCTACTCTACTTGGGAAAAGAGTAACTAACAGACCAAGGGTTGAGAAAGTGTCTGATTTAAGCCACTTTCTAGACAAAAGCACAGGTGTAACCAGCATGGATCCATTGCTGATGACATGAACTGTGGGTGTTATTACAGGCAACAGCCTCCAGGATGCCAAGGTTAACTCCAGTCCTACCCAACACCAAAGGGGAGGATGACTGCAAGCCCACTCATCTCTAGACAAAGCCTCATGCCATTCAAAGCCCAAAGATCCAGGATAATCCTGATAAAGAAGCTAAGTCATCTGGGTGGTTTTCAAAGAGCCAAACCATTCTGCAGCATTGCCTGCCCTGCTCCCCATGCCCAAAGGAGCATGGAGAAGCTTCACAAGCAACAAAGCCCTACATGTGCTGAGATCCCAGGTAGCAGCAGCTCAGAAGAGCTCCTTGCAGAGCCCAGAAGGAACTACCACATACCTGCTTAGCTGAATCCACCTCACTAGAGCTGTAGTGTGAGCTAATCCCCAGATTAGGAAACAAAAGCTTCATTAAAATCTTCACCCAGAGCCCAATTACCTTTCAACAGCATCTGTAGGGGGTTTCTGTCACTTTTGTTCAACGGAGGGATAAACATGGAAAAACTACAATCTTAAGATATTTTTTAGACAAATGACAAGTCAGATACAGCTAGAAATTTAAAGGTGCCTGTCCAGAACAGTAGAATGAGTCAGACTGAACCAGGCCACCTAGCCTGCAGAGTGGTAGCAATCCGGATCAGGTATCTAAGAAAGAAGTGCTAGGATTTTTTAAATACATGGTTCTTTGGTACAAAGTACGAATGAACAGCCATCCTCCATGAGGAAGATCAAGGTCAATCTATACTAAAAGGACAGCAGCTCTCAGCTTCAGCAGCAGAAATGAGCTAGAAGCAACAGGAAGTGCACCAAAAACATTATTAATTCATTTTGCATGTGCTTTGTTTTAAATCTTCAGATCCTTGCCAATTCAGCTGATATCCAAAGAACTGGTGGGGAATTATAGGCTAGTGTGGTTAACTAGCCTGCTGCTAAGTGCCCTTCTTATTTACGACCCTGCAACCTCATTTAAATTTTTAATGGGGTTGCAGAGATTTAATGAAGCAGGTCTTAATCCATACAGTCAGGGCCCAAATAGCAATTGAACTCAAAGCCTTGATTTCCATTTAAAAATAAGTAACACTTCACATCAGAAAAAAGGTGCCTTGTACTGCAATGGCTTAAAAGTGAGGAGAGTTTGAAGAACCGTTAAAAAACTGAAAACCAAGGACTAAGTATATCCATGGTATTTTAATGGCACATATTTTGTGCTATATGATATGCTCCACTGTTCTGGAGAAGCCATTAATGTAATCAGTGAAGCAAAACAGAGTTAAACCTGAAGCCAAGATGCAGTGATCAGGTTCCATACAGCTGCAGGACACAAGATTTGCTAACCCCAAAGCAAGTCCAGCCCCATATCTTAGAACTGCTGAAGGACTTCTCAGCCAAACGTTGCATTACACAGGCATACACCAGCTCACCAGGAACAGTGCTGCACTCTGTCCTACACAGCAGGCTCTTTGACATAAATGATCCAAACATCCTACAACTGATTTTCCCTATCCAAGTCAAAAAAATGTGGAGCTGCCCAAAGTCTATGCTTTACTTAGCTGTATGTTGCAAGGCTCGTGAGAGCAGTCTCCCCCTTGCTCAGGGCCTACTCCCAAGCTTGTAACTAGCTCATTTTTTATAGTGTCATTAATGGTGGAAAAGATTCATGAAGATCACTTAGTCTAACCATCCACCTACCACAAATATTGCCCACCTCCCTCAGTGCCACATCTCCACAGTTCATGAACACCTCCAGGGATGGTGACCCCACCACTCCCTGGGCAGCTGTGCCAACGCATCACCACTCTTTCTGAGAAATGTTTCCTAATTTCCAATGTGAACCTCTTCTGGCACAGCTTAAGGGCATTACCTCATCCTATTTTGTTACTACTATGGAGCAAGGCTCCATAAAAACAGACACAACTCTAGTATTCCTCACACCAGCACTAACCTGTGTTAACAACTGCGTTCAATTTATAGTTTGAGAACCAAGGTGAAGTCCTATCCTTAGACTATTATTAGCCAAGAGAAGCTGCAAATCAAGGCTGACTATATCTATACTTATATATTTGCTCATTCAACACAATTCTTGGCTGAACTTTTCCTCCTTAGTGTGCCTTCCCAACCCCAGTATTACTCCTCCACCATAGCAACAAGGATTTCAACAGCTACATGTTGAGAGCAAGCCAGATTCATCAGGAGCACCTCATATTCAAGAGCTATACAGCTCAGGCTACAAGTTGCCTGTTTTCAGAGCTATTGGCCTGCTCCTGACATCACACAACAGGCAGAGCATCTCCCACAAGCATCCTATGAATGCTGACCTGTGAAAACAGCTCAGCCCCAGCAGCAATGCTCAGATAAGTCTAGATGACTGAACAGAAACCAGCCCTAGGGCTTACATGCTGTTATAGAGCAGTTTGGGATGTTTTCTTTTTATAGATGCACTTCAAAAAGTGCTGGGAAGCTTACAGAATGATCCTGAACAGAGAAGTTGAACTAGATTTTCTCCTTGGATCCTTGAAGTCCTCTAGAGAAAGCTGCAATGTAGGGCTTTCCAGAGAGATGCTGAAATTTTGGGCACAGGTACAAAATGCAGCATTAAGTCTCACAGACAACTAAGGCTCATCCTCAGCTGCGTCCTGTCCCCAAATCCTATAATCCCCTTATAGGATTTCTTTAGCTAGGAAGGGCAAGTAGAACCAGTCTCACTGTACAGTCCAGGCAGGAATATGCTCATTACTCTGCTAATCTCTCCAGAGGCCGTAGAGATGAGGACAACCCTATCTAGAAAGCTATTCAAAACGCCTCATGTTTGTCTGTGCAATTTGAGATTTTTTTTTTAAAGTTATATCCAAGCCAAGCAGGTGAATATACTGATGCAATTAACTGCAGGCAGTTTGGCACAGATGGTCCCCAAGAAACAGAACTCTGAACAGCAGGGGTCCATATTTAATGATGAGCCAGGCCCTCAGCAAGGCAAGGCGGCAAGGCAGCAAGCCACACTGAGCACTGTGGGAGCCAGCTGAGCTCACCCAGCTGCCTGCACTTCTTCCACTGGTCAGCAAGCAGCAGGGCCTCCCCAGGACCTTCACTATGTCTGCAGCAGTGATGTCTGATCTTGCATCCACATGTAGTCTGGGCACTCTGGGCTGGAGCTCAGTGTAGCTCTGTAGGAAAACACTCCCGAGCATAATGCACTTGCTAACATGTGGATATTTGAGAGTAAGAACTAGATATTGTGATTTGGGAAGGAATACATCAGCCTTCCCAACACCACTCCACCCTGAGGTGGAGGTGCTCATTAACTGCCACTACAAAAAAATATCAGTAAACAATTGCAGCTCAAAAGCTTCCTCTGTGCTTAACTGGGGCAGTAGCATCTCCAGGCAGAAAGCCTGTCCTCAAGTGGAATTTGTCCCACATCACAGAGCATAGAGTGGTGATCCCTAACACCAGGGGAAGTTCTGGCTCACCACAAAGTCTAAGTTATTCCAAAGAGTTTTAGACCACACACACACACACAAAAAAAAGCTGTGCCAGTTGTCATAAACACGCAGCATAACAAGGAGCAGCACATCCCTGGGATGACAGGCACCTGCAGAGCCGTGCCTCAGAGCCAAGGAATCCACATCCTTGCACTACTAGAGATCCATCAGGGTAAGGAACATGTGCTGTCACTCCTGGCAGATTTTAAAGCCAGCAGCAATCTGATAAAGGGCAGGAGCTGCAGCATCCTGCACATAGAGGGAAGGGCTCCCTGCCTTTGCTGCCCTCCAAACTAAGCAGGAATTCAAGTTATTGCTTCATGCAGAGAAAAGATGCTGATTAGCTGTTGTCTGTGGCACCCCACCTCTGATCAGAAGAAAAATACCATCTGGCATGCCACCCCTGGAGGACTGCCAACCTTTGCAGTAAAATATGAAGGTAGGAGAAGGTCAAGATAAAGGGAGGGGAGCAAAACAGGCAGGAAGATTAATCCCTGCCAGGTGGTGTAGGCCCAGACACTGGAGTACAAAATAGGGGATGGATGAGCAAACAGAAAAGTCAAAGTGAAAGAAACAACAGGAAGAATCGAAGCAATTCTCTACAGGAAAGTTATGGATGAGCCAAAGAGATCAGTGACAGAGCTGTAGATAGACTCTAGAAAAGGACCTACTTCATCAAAATCTTGTGTGAATTTGCATCAATGAGTTTTGGTGAACAACTGATCTAGAAGAGCATCTTGAAGGGGATGCATTCTTGGCCTTCCTTGGCACTGCCACAGAGCATGAATATGGCACCACTCATTCCAGCAAGGTCTGAGGAGATGCACACTGACGTGGCCATCTCATGCTGAGCCTTTCCACTCACAAAGGGATCTCTGGCTGTATGAACATGCTCCCTTGACTGCTTGTTTGGTAGAGGCTCTGCAGTAGATGCCCAGAAGTAGCCAATGATGATCAAACCCAGGCTACTGCTGTTGCTTCCCCAGGAGAAAGCCCATGCCTCCTACCACAGCCACTAGGAATCAAGTATTCTCCACAACACCTCACTGCTCATTTCCTGTACCACCTGGAAAGGGACAGGTTTTCCAACAATTTTATTATCAGTAACACATGCATAGCCATGTACCAGACAGACCAATTGGAAGCCCACATTATCAAGGTAATTGCTTCTCTCCACAGGAAGCTGCCTGCCCTTTAGGCTTGGGAACAGTGGTACCTTCTGACTCCAGCCGATCCAACCCATAGGTTACAGCTGTACTGATCTTCCTCACAGCTGGAAGAGCTGTTCTCCTGACAGATGATGCCACTGATGCTGGAGTCACCAGGACCATTGTTTTGCTGGATGGTTCCTCTGTTTGCCCAGACTGTGTAGCCAGCAATCCACCCAGAGATGAAACAGCCTTCTCACCAGTGACCAGGACCACGTCTGTGAGATCTGCAGAAGACAAGAAATTTGGCACAACAATATTTAAAAAAAAAAAAAAAAATCACCATTAGAGTTGACACCGAGGGACACGGGTTAGACTTGATGATCTTTGTCATCTCTTCCAACCTTAATGATCCTATGATTTAAGAATGAGCTCCTTAATGAAAGCTTAAGCTCAGGAAAGAAGCTAGCAGACACTTGTACTCCTTGCTACATTAAGTGATTCTCCTGTAATGAGAACTTCTCTTTCAGGACAGCCAGCATAGGAGGTCCCCTTAGTGAGAACAACGCTAAAGTTTTACTTCCATTGTTTTGAGGATCCATTGCAAGATTAAAGCACTGAGGCACCAGATAAAAGTCTGAATCAAGCGACAGGTCTAGTTGTTTATTGCAAAGATGAGAGTTACTTGAATTTATAATTAAATCCCAGAAGCAAATTAATTAGTGGTAATTGCTGGAAGAGCCTTCTCCCCCTACAGAGCAACCTTACTTTAAGGGATACAGTGCAAATTGATTCTTTCCTTTGATGCCCTGCAATGTAAGAACTAGCAGAAGTGCTGCCCAGCAGCAGTTTCATTGCGGCAGCACCTACTACTACAAAGGTCATTTTGTGCTAAGGGGGCCCTTGCTACACTCCTGTCAAGAAAACAGGCTCCTGTGCATACTTGCCAAGGTGACATCAAGCCAGCAGCTGGATAAACATGACAGCTTAAAGCACTTCTCTATGAGCTACATCAACCCTGGACACAAGAGCAAGAACTCGCCATCACTCAGATGTCTCAGGGCAGGCTTCCAAAGGCTTCCTAAATTCTTACAAGAAAACCCCCTTCATTTCTACATTCTTCTCTAAATAAGCTTTTTTTTCCTCCTTTGGACCAAACATCAGCAAACCAGAAGTAATCCCCCCAAAAAAAGGAACTGGCTTAAGTGATTAAGGCTAAAAGTCAACTTGTGAACAAGGATGGATGTGAGGGTTTCACATGGTGGTTTTGTTTAGGATAGCTACTTCATTTTTACTTGGGACAAAGATTATGACCTGCTGGCACATCTTAACACGACTGATATGCATGGGCATAAAGCAGCAGCAGCCCAGGGCCAGAAGGCAAGTAAAAAAGGAAATTTGACTCTGGATGCTGTGTGAAGACTTCAGTGTACAAGCACCAAAATTGGTGTTATGCACCACTGTGCCTTTGTGGGAGAGAACCTGCAAAGGTTCTCCTACCTTCCACACCAAACCTACCTTCCACACCCGAAGTTCTCACTGTGGAGGTGCCTGCAGCTGTCAGCATCTGGGTGGCACCAGGGGCACTCAGCATCTGGGTGTCCTCCCCACTGGTTTCCTGGGGAAGGCTTGCAGCTCCTGTCCCCTGGGCAGGAGCAAGCAGCAGTGTCACAGCTGTCAGAGCAGCAGAAGCCGACTCCTGGGCAATAGTTGTCACCTCCTGAGTAAGGCCTGCAGCAAGAAGCAGCATCAGCACCAACTCACAAGACAGTAACAGAACAGACATTTGAAGGACTGGCATCATTTATTACTTCCAGAGTCAGTGTAAACAGCAGATCTAGCCAGTTTGCAGCTTAGAAACATACGATGCCCCACGTACAGCACAAAAGAAAGCAGCAAAATCAATCCTTGATTGGTTAGCCACCCCTTTATAGACAAGTAGATCTACCACAGCACTGCAAGTCTATGGTATGGTAACAGGAAAAAAAAAAAAAAAGAATCAAACAAAGCTGCCTGCATGGCATTTTTGGTGACTAACTCTCAGAGCTAAGAGACTCAAGTTGTGTAGAGTTTATTTTCTACTGCGCAAGTATTATTTATAGCTGATGTTTTCCCAACACCTGGGAATAGCAGAAGGGAACCTGCTGAGAAGTCAAGTGGCTATAAATTAATCTAGAAATTAATCAGTCTTGTTTCAGCACCAGCATGCAATTAGCTTTGCATCTTTACAGCAGGAAAGAAACATCTTCTGGATGTAGCACAGAGGAAGTTGTCCCTTTGTCTCTATAGCCCAAGGGACAAAATTAAAAATGCCCAATAGACATTAAAAAGTCCTTAGCCACAGCTCACATTCCTAACCAGCCTAGGCACATGTCATTGCCCCAGAGAAGCCCCCAACATTTGACCCTAAAAACCACTTAGAAACATTGTCAGTGGGCTGAAGGTGTCACCTATGCAGGTAAGGCTACACAAACACTGCAGAATCAGAGCTTTGATGAAAGGTAAGAAGACAACACCAGGAACTTCTGTAACAAAGAAAAACATAGATCTCACCACAGATTTGATTTAAAATCTTTGCCTACGCAAGGATGGTCAGAGCAGAAGATTTAATTCACACTTTACTGGTACAACTTGTTTCATCATCTCCAGTCAAGGGAGAGGCACACTAGAAGACTACTCAAAGCAGAATTACATTTGATCAAGGTGAAATGTCTACAGCCAAACTATGGCTTCTCAACTGCTATGGAAGCACACTGCACACGAAAGCTTTGCTAAGTCATTAAAATAATCTCCTTAGCAAGCATTAAGTTTCTGATGATGAGACTTTAATTTTCTACTGAGACTTTCACTTTCATCCTTCATCCCCAGCTGTCACAGCCTCTCCAGTCTCAGCTCTTGTTCACTACTAAACTCATCCTCTCAGCTCAAGGAGAAGGCACAGTTTAGGGCAGTTATTTCACATCACTCAGGGCAGGACACCACCTAAAAGACTACATTAGCTTGGGGTAAGGGTCACTGTACATAGGAACATCCAACACGAGGAGTACCTGATGTATGCAAGTTACCCATTTAAGCCACTACCCCCATACAAAGGTCCACAACCGTTCCTTCCTAGAGGAGGTAGATCACACCTTTTTCCACTTAAACTCTAAAAAAAGGAAGTACAGGCTCTAAGGAGCATCCCTCCTACATTAACACTTAGAAACAAGCATCTGTGAACAGACAGCTTTTACCTTCCAGTGAGCTCTCCAGAGTAGAGGAGAGATCAGGTGTTATGTCTGTCATCACAGGAGCCTCTGGCTGTGAAGGAAGGATGCTCTTCTCTTCTGCTGTGACCATGTTTTCCAGAGAGTTCAGCCCACCTGTGTCTACATCTGGCAAGTCCCCTGTGAAGGAAACATCACTGCTGGCCGTGGAAGCAACCAGTACCTCTTCCTCATGCACTGCTGCAGGGGCTGTGCAGTTGATCTCCTTCATAAGCCCTGGAGTTGGTGGAGCAGATGCTGGGGATGGCAGCACTCTTGTCACATCATCCTCCTCTTCCTCCATATCTCCCAGTGGGATCTGAGATGTTTCTGTTGCCACTTGGTCCTCTCCCATCTCCTCATGCTGCGTGCTTTCCCTTTGACTTGCACTCCCCAGCTTGGTGTCATCCCAGTCTGGGGACATGGAATCAGCAGGGAGGCTGGAGGCAGTGCTTGCTGCATTGGGCTGCTCTCCTTGCCCCACAGTTGTGTCTGCCCCCAGATGAAGGTAGGCCTCAGTGGTCACAAGGGGATGGTTAGCAGCAGTGGCTCCTTGTGAAACCAATAACCTTGGAGCACTGCCTGTGTTGGCTTCTGGCATTCCCACCTCAAAACTCTCACTCGGGGCCTGTGCCATTGGGATGATGAGGTAGTCACTTGCCCTTTCCAGGCTGGGAGTGCTGGGCTGTGACGTGGGCACCTGCTCACTGTGGGGCTGAGGTGCAGCTGAGGGGTACAAGCTGCTCTCTGCTATGTCCTCCTCTGCGGCAGCTGTGACAGAAGGAGGGTTTGCCAGGAGGCTGGCAGAGCTTTGCCCCACCTCACAGTCCTCTGTGGTGGTCACGCTGATGGGTTCCTCCTGGACAGGAGGGCTCAGGGTGGTCACAGCTGTAGTCAGCATGGCCTTGAACTCTTCATTTTCATTCAGTTCTGACTTGGTGGGACTGAGCTCCTCTTCTACAGCAGCCAGTGCCCCAGGCATGGTGGTGCTGACATCCAGACCCTGGCTGCCTAGGAAGGTACGGCTTGGGCTTACAGGCCACATTTCTCTTTCAGAAGTGAAAGCTTCACTTAGGGGAATCCCAGATGGCTTTGCTGATGCTCCAGATGGCTCCTCAGAGAGGGTTTGCTCAGAAGGGCTCAGCTTGTTCATTAAGTTTGGCATGCTTGTCCTTTCATCTTCTACCTCATTCCCTGCCCATGAGCTGTACTGGGCTTTTGTCATGTCCCTCTCCTCCAGCAGCGGATATGCAAGGCATGGTGGGCTAGAGGATAAGAGCAGGATGCAGCAAGTGACCACACAGATATTAAGTCCTATTGATCTACTCATAGCTGAAGAGGTGTGCGTAGAAGTCCACAAGGCTGACAAGTCCAAAAAGTAAGACCTAGAGAGGGAAAAAAGAATCCAGATTACATATCCATAAACGCATATTGACCCAGTGCTATAAGTAACTGGATGACATGGACTTCCACGTTTGGAACTTGTCAGTTTTGCACAGATCCCTCCTACGCATCCCAACCAACGGATCCCTGTGCCTCATTTTACTGTTCCTAACCTACTCAAAGCCTTATGCCTAACAAAAAAAAAAAAAAAAAATAATAAAATAAAATCTCAATACAGACCTTGCCAAGCCCTAGCCCCCATGGAGCACCCTAGCTGTCAACCCAACAGGCATTAGACTTCCAAGTTGGTGATAAACCTGTTTGTTCTCCAAGTACAGAAAGGAGGCATGATGCTTGTCACACAGGTAGGCCTAAGGCTTGTGATCAGTTATGTGTACAGTCGCAGAAGCTAACTACAGAAGGTGCTAGCACTGCAAGGCTGACCTATCATGTACAAGCGACCATAGAGCTCCCCTTCATTTGGCCACTTTAACCTGCAAGATGAACAGTGGATATGAGGAAGGAAAGGCTGGGACTGTCGAAACCACCCCTTGATCTTCATGGGAATAAGCAAAGGTCACCTTTGCTCAAGGACACCAGGGTGAGTCATCCTTCCCCACCTCACCATGCTCCTTGTTTGCACATCCAAACAGCAAGCACATAAATAGTTACATTTGTACACACAGCGCATTAGTTGTTACAAGGGTGTATCACTATCAATCACTCCCCCACACTGCATCACACGGCCATGCAATGCTGTGTGAGGTAACCTCCGCCACAGGGGGAGGGATTTCAGAAATACCCCATTTGTGCTAATGCATCCAACACAAAGGCCCTCTGTGTCCTGCTGCTCATACGCATTTGTCTCTTCTTTTGGAAGTTATTGTGTATGTCCAATCAGCTAGAGACAACCAGAAAGCATATCATAGTAGGTCACACAGCTATTTGTGTATTACGATCAGAAAATGGGCCTCTTACTCCACACAGCACAGATTTCTCTAGCTGAAGGCACTCAGGAGGGCTAAGCATCTCAGGATCCATAAGTTTAGCTGTAGCCTAGAAGCCCATCTCAGCATTCAGCTACAAACCAGGTTGCTAGAGTCAAATGCTGCAGCTCCAGACACACCAAGTCACTTTTCCAACACTCCCTACAGCCTTGTTCATCCACAGCTAGGGCTGCTGGAGGCATGGGCCACACACGTACATACACCAGGTGCTCAGGCTCTAGACAGAAGCCACCAAGAAGATGTCTGTGCTGTTGCTGGTGGACACCTCCCACCACTTCAGCACTTCTTACCTCCAGAAGACCAGCATCCACCATCTATCTCCTCTACCTCGTTCTTCACTACAAGATATAATAATGGAGAACTGACATCATTCAGCAACTCTCTTCCAGGTTAATGCTTTACATGCTTTTGTAGTCAAAAAGCACCAGGGCTATGTTGTACAAGCAGTATGCATCTGGTTTGCTGTATGAATATAAACACATTCACATCACACCTCTCCAGTAATGGTCAGCTAAGGTCAGGCTATGAAGCATCAAGATTTGTTTTTTATACTTTAAATGAAGCGAAGGTGCAAATTAGATTAAAATACAGTTTTCCTTGAAGAAATGGGTGGTCTTTAGGGTACACAAGACATTTTAGCAATAGTTAAGCCTGAACATCTTCAGATGTACATGAAAGATGACCATAGATTAATATCCTGCAGCCAAACACATTATAAATGTGTACATACACATCCATAGGTTTCCAGCTCTAGGTTCTCCAACAGCCTAAGACACTCAAAGAGGATGTTAACAGGAATATTGAAAAGAATCTCTTCCTGGACAAGCTTATTCAACCCTCAATAGGACTGGGAATAAAGCAAAAGGGAAAGCTGCTCCATAGCAGGCTGGACCTTAAAGACCTGTTAAACAGAATGTTAAAAAGAAGCATTAAGAGCCTTTCCTCTTCTGGCTAGGAGATAACATGGGTAATACTCTGTGTAAGCCTATCACTGCAGTTCCCAGGGAACTTTGGGCAGCCTCACACTGTTTCTCCAGGCTGAGAAGCACTGTCAGCCAGAGCTCTACATGGGTAAAGGGCAGAAATAGCAGCAGAAAGTTGTGTTAAGGACGTCTACAACCACCAGATCGAAGCTAACCTAGATCTCTACACCTCTACACTCAATAAGATATAGAGACAGTGGCACAGAACACACTGCAGGATAATGGCACAAGTTCATCTTCAGAGATTAGTCAGAGCTTAAGATCTACTTTATAAAGAAGCTGGATTACACCGTGTATGAACAGCGGTGACCCAGCTATCTACTTAAGCAGAGTTTAACACCTTGCTGTAGTACTTCCACTTAACACAGAATTGATCTAGGGCTTAGCAGCTGGCTGCGGTAGGCTATACATCTCTCCTCCTGCCTGACTACTTATATAGTCAGTTTGCTCTACAGCCTTAGCCCAGTGATAAAGCAAGCTGCTCTGACCAAACAGCTCCTCTATGGTAGAATTAAGGCTTTTCCTTTCTAGCTCGCAGCTGGGGGAATAACCCAGTATTCCACTCCGTACCCAGCTTTCACTCAGAATCCTCTAAGCTAAAGCCCTGGAGAACAGCTACAGAGCAGCAGTCTGGCTCTGTGGAAAAGTAATCCTTGCTTCCAATAGGAAGGAGGCAGGAGACACCACCAGCCACTTCCCCTGCACATAATAACAAGTCCCAGGAGATGCAGCTCCTCATCTGCTAAAGCAGCACAACCGCAGGCAACCAAATAGCTTTATCTTTAGCACAGAGAAAAGTGGCCTTTAACACCTGGTGAGCCTGAAAGAAGCACAAAGGGCTGCAAGGCTAGAAGAGGTGCCAAAACAGGGCATTTCTGAGAGCTGCCCATCAGACTAAGAGCCACCTACTACCACTGCAGGCAAGTCACCAAACTGGAGGACAATGTAAACACTTCACATGGTGACTTAGTCTCAGACTCAGCTTTCTCTTTGAACCAGGCTACCTCCTTTCTCCATACAAAAATTCTTTACAGGTTCTATTAAGTCATTAACTCCCTCCATGGAGTTTTGAGACCTGTTTGTAGAGTCAGCTCAGGCAGAAACCAAGTCTGGCACCATCACTCCAACACAGCAGGTTTGAGGGGGACAAGCATTGAGTAGATCAAATCCCTCTTTCAACTGAACTGCAACCTACAGATCCACATTGCAACACATGAAACCCTTTTCTACCCCAGCTGCATGCAGCCATATCCTGGAATAGCTTCTCGGGGTCTTGCCCAGTTTACTTGATGAAAACCTGCATGACCACCGTTGGCTTCTATTTCTTACTACTGGAGAAATACAACAAGAACTTGCCAAATTGTTGAAATAAGGAAATGATCAGGTTTTGAATTAATAACTCTGTCCTAACAATTCCTCTTCCACATAGAGAAGACACTTGCACACTGAAGCTGAAGTGGCTGCATGCATGGTATAGCAGAGAACACAAGAGATTAACAGGTCAGCTTCAGACAAATCACTGCCTTCTGCCCCTGCGGAACACAGCTTTTTGCACCTCCAGTACAAGCTTGATAATGGTAGCTTTGACTGGCTGTACAGTTCTAGATATTCAGCCCCGCAATTCATCTACCAGTTGGTATGGAAAAAGGACAAAAAACTCCACAATGTGAAGATTTAACGTGAAGATTCAGCCAAAATGCACAAGCCAGCTAGAAATCAAGTGCTATGTTACTGGAGTGCTAACACATGCTATCCAAGCATTATTACTTGCGCTGAATACAAAAGCCAGCAGATAATACACAATACTGCAGAGCTTCAACTCCTACTTTTATACAACAGGGAAGACTGCCTTCATTTAGTCTTCTGTTGTCCTCACACAGTTACATCAAGCCAATTGAGGAGCCAATGCTCTTACAGCCTCCAACAGCTCAACCACCTCCAACAGCTCTTGATGATTTCCCAATGACACAGCCCCACGCTGGCACAGCCAGAGATGGATGAACTGAACTATGCAAGCACAGCTGCACATCACCCAGAGAGACACACCTTCCTCTAGCTTTGAGGACAAATCATTAGAAGAAAAGAGATTAGATTATTATTCCTTTAGGGATGGTAGGAAGCTGGCCTTGCATGGCACCTTAATGCATAATGCATTACCTCCACTTAGAGCACTTGTGTCTCTTCTCAGAGTGCTACTGCTGGAAGACAGCATGTTTTAGGCATTATTCCCCCAGCTGCGAAGCAATGCTTGCTTTGTTCGGAAAGGCACTGACCACCTATGCAAATCCCTGCTCAGCTTTGCAATTAGAAGCTGCACTCAGCCCTCTATGGCTCCTGTCCCATGCCAGGTCTCAGCACTCCAGGAGTCAGAGGTCTGATAGATTTCTGAGCAATTAAAAGGATGGGAAGAAAGAGTGTTAAGAACAGGGCCAAAGAGCCTAACAGTTTGCAAACACCATAAGTGTGGCAATGCCATCCTCCAGGTTCACTGAGAATGGAGTTGTAGCATTTGGGTTCCAACCAGTGAGAAACAATCAGAAATATCAGTGCCCAACACAACAGACAACAAGACACAATAGATCACCTGGGAGACCACGAAGCAGATTAACTCAACCTTTTCGGGCCATTTTTACGTAGGGCTCACTCTGCTTTTTGATGAAGGAACGGGATTAGCAGTGGCTTAAGACCCGACTGCACCAGCACGCCCGCTCGCCGCACACGGACTCACCCCATTGTTATCCCTAGTTGCATTTCCAGGTTAGCTGGGTGTCAGCACAAAGCCCAACACCGCCGCTGCCCATCGCCATGCCGCACCGACAGAGTGCCGTGCCAGGACCGAAGGTCCCTCCCAGCAGCCGCCGGCCCCAAAGGCGCCGGGACCGTACCGCGGAGGGGGGGATGAAATGGAGTCGGCGGCCCCAACCCACTCCCTCCCCCCCCGCAATTCCCCATCCCCATTCGCAGGGCCCAGCCCCAGCGCTCCGCTCGCTGAGAACAAAGAGCCTGAAGGCGGGTGGCAAACCATAATAATCAATTAGAAACGAGCGAACACCGGGAGAAAGGGGGAATAAATAAATAACCTCTTTAGGAAGAGAGGGATGTTGCCCAGCCGCCCTCGCCTCATCCCCACGTACACAAGCACGCAGCCGGCTCCCCGAGCCGCTCCCCCTCCGGGCTCACCTGCCTCCCTCCGCCCGCAGCTCCGCTCCGCAGCATCCCGGGGCCGCGCGGCCGAGGCGGGGCGGCAGAGCGGGAGGTACCGCCCCGCTTGGGCGGACCGCTCAGCCCCGCCCGCCCCCGAGCAGCCCTGGGCACCCCGAGTCCCTCCCCGGGACCGCAACCGTCAGCCGGAGGTACGGGTGGCTGAGGGGCTCCGGTGCCACGCTGCCCCAGTGAGTTGCACCGAGCGGACGGGCTCGGTATGGTGGCAGCCAGCTGTTGTCCCCAGTGGGTTTTAACTCACCTCCAAAGGGTCCGGTAACTGCATGGGAAAAGCAAGCAGTTGATGGTTATAAGGATTGCACGTGCTGCTGCTAAGCAGAGGGCACCGATGTGCTCCACCGTGAGGTGGATGGTTCTTCATACTGCTCTCATCACTCAGGACAGACTTGAGACCACATACAGCATGTTAGTGGTTTTCTCCTCATCTGAAGGAAGTTTCAGCTTCCACATCACCTCTTCAGAAAACACACAAGCTGTGCTCTGGGCTGGTCTTCAGCTCTTAGTCCAAAGCCAGGACCAGAATCTAATCTAAAGGGCACCCTACAGAATCACAGAATCCGTAGAATTGGAAGGGACCTTTAAAAGTCACTTAGTCCTAATCCCCTGTAATGAACAGGGGCACCATAGCTCTATGAGGTTACCCGGGGCCTGATCCACACTTGCCTTGAAAGTCACCAGGAAAGAGGCATCAACCACGTCTCTAGGTAACCTGTGCCAATGCCTCACCATCCTCACCATAGAAGAATTTTTCCTTACATCCAACTCAGATCTATCCTTCTTGAGCTTGAAACCATTTCCCCTTGCTCTGTTAAGACAGACCCTGCTAAAGAGTCTGTACCATTCTTTCCTGTAGCTCCTCTGAGTATCTTTGCAGATGTACATGAGTACCTGGTCAGGCTGGATGGGGTTCTTAACACCTGATGGAGCTGTACGGATCCCTGTTCATTGCAGGGAGGTTGGACCAGAGGGCCTTGAAGGGTCCCTTCCAACTTCAGCAACTCTGATCTGAAAGCAAGGCCTACAATACCATTAGCCATTTGCTGTTACAGATTCTCCTCCAGTATCTCCAACTTTAGAGGTCACCTTCCCCTCACGTTCTCTTTACAAGGAGAACATTTTTAAAATAGCATCTTACACGTAGCTTATTTCAGGTTGGTTGATGTTTTGATGTTGTTTTATTTTAAACACCTCTTAGGCCTGGAGAAGAGCCAAGTAAGCATTTTTACTCCTGCTTCCTTCTTCTTAAATGCTTTTTTTTTTTTTTCTTCCCCCATTGAGAAGCCTGCAGCTAACCAAGTAACACAAAGAACAAACATTTACACCATCAGCTCCTGGAACACGTAAACACGCTTTGCCAAATAGCAAAGAACTACTGAAGGTCAGAAGTCTATAACTTACCAGAAAAAAATACCAGTTCCTCTGCCTTCCTCCTTCAACCAAGAGTTGGGGCACCATGAGGTTCCAGCTGCTCTCCCAGAGTTTTACGTGCTGTGGTTCTTTCAAAGCAGCACAGCAGCAGGTGCAGGTGGTTCTCATTGAGTAGGGGCAGGTGAGAAGAGTCCTAAGGTGCTTCTTTTTTGGCTGGGGGGAGGGGATTACAGAGATGATAAGAGAAATAATACAGGAGAGGATGAGGAAAGTCAAAAGGTTTTGCTATGATTGTGTTCTACCACATGAAGCCAACGAGCAAATTCCTCTGTACTTCCATTTATAATGGTCAATAAAACAAGGCTCTGTTTTGCAGATAGTGCAGTGAGATCCTACCTGCTTGCACCTGCTAAATGCGTGGCTCTCTGCATAAAACAAGTGATTAAGGAGAGCTGAGATGTTCCTCATGAAGCATTTGTTCTCTGTGGAATTTTGTGGTGTTTTGGTTTGTTTGTTTTCTCTTTGTTGTGCAACTGAAAATAACATCAGTGGCTTCTTTGTTACATTCACTTCAGTGTTACACTTATCTATTCTTACAGTGCTTTCTATTGGATTTCAACCAAGCTGGAACCTGCCCAATTCATTTTGGTGGCATTCTGCATCCAATATTCACACTTTTAAAGGACAGATTTTTCATAGGTCAGGGCGATTTCTTTCAGGACAATCTTGCTAAACGCTGTGTAAGTTGGAGATAAAGCATCTTTTGTAAGTTGGAGATAGAGGAGAAGAAAGGGTTGCATTCCTGTGGCTAGGTTAAACATCATTCACCCCCCAGTTAGGAACCCAAAACTCCCCTTGGGTCCATCCTCACCCCCTGTTCCGTTTTGGCTGAGGGGTCTCCTCCAGCAATGGGAATGCTCAGAGGAGATTCCATCTTTGGATAAGCGTAGCGAGATCTTACAGCAAACCAAAATCAATGAGGGCTTATTTTAAAATGCAGCAGAGCTTTTGTGGCTCAGCCATTGATTCACCACCAGCTGCTCCTGTCCCCAGACACGGATGCCTCTCCCAGGACGCAGTGCTGTCAGCAATGGGCCCACCAGGCTCTAGGCAGAGGCTTCAGCAGCCACGGTTCACCCCTCGCTATGAAGCCATGATTCCAAATGAGAGGTGCTGTTTTCAGCCCCTTCCACTGTCATTTCTAATCTCTAAAGGTCTCAGGAAAGTTTTTAAAATGTAAAGCACGTGTAACTGATGCTCTGCTGTGCTCTAAAGCTTGCAGAGCACTTAAAGTATTGGAGAGGTTTTCGCATTCCCCTTTCATTTCTCTGGGTAACCGACTTTGAATCCAGGCTGTATACTCTCAAGGTTAAATATTTTACTGATAATCACTGTAACCAAAATAGCTGTATTTTTCCCCCATCTGATATTGCAAATCCCCCATACGCTGCAAGTTTCTCTACCCCGCATAACCTGCCAAAATCACAGACTTCTGCATTATCAACAAAAAATCTGCAGACTGAAAACAGATAGAAGGAGGTACAGGGAAGCAGGCAGAATTCAGCTCAGAAATCCCTTGAGAGCACTGTTTTGTTGTTCATTTATATGGTTTATTAACTGAATCGTTGAACCATCTGAGTTGGAAAGAACCCCTAAAGGCCCTCTGGTCTCACACCTCACAATGAACAGGGACACCCACAGCTCCATCAGGTGCTCAGAGCCCCATCCAGCCTGACCTTGGGTGTCAGCAGGGACAGGGCACCCACCACCTCTCTGATCAACCTGTGCCAGTGCCTCACCACCATCAGAATACTGCACCTTACAGTGCAGCTCCTGGCATCAGTGGTGAGACAATATCGGGCACCTTAATTATGTCAGGGCATGGCACAGAAGGTGAAAGCAATTTTAAAATAGTTAACACTAATTTCTCTGCAGAATGACTTTTCCAAATTGAATATTGGGGACATCCAGCATGTAAATCAGTGCACATCTTCCTCTGTGGTTTTGCTTTACAATTCACCTTTATGTCAGCTGGTAGCATCTGTATTAAGGGGACCTACTCCTCCCATTAAACGGCAATCATTGGAATGGAGCAGCAATGAGTCTAAATCGGGCTGATGGGAAACTGACAACAGCATCCCCATGTTACAGGCTGGGAAGCAAGTGTACAAGTAGCTCACTTTAAAGAATGAATGGGAGGTTTGTAGTCAATTAGAAATGATGGTGGTGGGTTGATAGTTGGACTAGATGATCTTAGTGGTCTTTTCCAATCTTAATGATTTGATGATTCTCTGAAATGTGATCATCACTGGTGAACAGATTTCTTTCTGCTTCAAACTGCAAACCCAAAAATGCCATCTGCAGGCCAAACAGAATCAACAGAACCTCCTTGGCCCTCTTGTTCTTCATTGCTTCTCACCAGTGGCAGCAACAGGAAAGCTTTGCAAGGCCAAGCAGTGCCCATGTAATTCATAGCAATTAGTCCCACCAGAAGTCACAGCTTCTGCTTTCCCAGCTCTCTTGGTTCTGCGGTGCTCAGAGAGTGGGAAAGCCATAAAAACTTCCATTTGTCACTGTAGTCAGCAGATGTGACTTGGAGCTTGTACAGTAATCAGATCTGCTGAGTAGGAAAGTACCATTTTTACACCGTCACTTTTCAGAGGAGTACCACACTTCTGCTGACTTGCCCAAGGTCACTGGAATTGGTTGCAGTTGCTCTGGGAATACAGCCCAGCAGTACCAGTGCTCATGTCCATAACTGAATGTCTGTACAGCCCTCGCTCTTCTTCATACCCTTTAACAAAATCGATGCAGTTAATACCAAAGTGCAAGGCATATAATAATTTTCCCAAAGATAAAGTGCTGAAGAAGTCATCCCCATGCATATTGGAGTCTCAGCTAAAATGTGAACCATCTGTCAATTCCCTGTAGCAGCTGGATATTTTTCCCCCCGTCCCACATACTCCACTACGAAATTAGGCTGATAATTGAAAAAGTAATTGACACAGCACCCCAAAGCAAGTTAACCCTAAGCAAAGTTTTAGCATCAACCTCCCTGCTTCTTGAGGTTCAACAAAGCCATGCACAAGGTGCTGCACCTGGGTCGTGAGAGCCACCACTATCAGTACAAGCTAGGGGATGTAAGGATAGAGCACAGCCCTGCTCTGCCTACACCTGGCCCTAAGGATGCGACTGCTTTTGTGAGGAAAAGGAAAAAAAAAGACATTAAGTGACACAACTAGCTGTACATAGAGATTAAGGAAGCTTAAAGTGAGCACACAGACAAAGCCATCCAATGTGGGGACACACAAGACTGTTTACTTTCTCTCCAAGAAAAAAATAATGCTTTGCCACTGAAACATGTCTAGGGTTTAGCTGTAATCCTGTAGTCTGCAGGAGCACAGGTTGGCATTTCTGCACTGAGGGCAACCCTTAGCTGCCACCTCAAGGCACCAGCACTGCCTCCCGCATCTCTCCTTGCAGACAGGCACAGTGGTCACTGTGACAATAACTTGTCTGCAAGGTACTCAGAATGACTATTTCTACCAATGGCTTGAACATCATTGGAGTCTAAAAAGAAGTCATAGAATAACTGGAATTGGAAGGAAACCTTAAAGGCCATCTGGTCCAACCCCCATGCAGTGAACAGCAATACCCACAGCTCCATCAGGTGCTTAGAGCCCATCCCTTGACCTTGGGTGTCTGCAGGGATGGGGCACCCACCGCTTCTCTGGGCAACCTGTGCCAATGCCTCACTAAATGAAAATGAAAAATGAAAAGGACTGCATTAGCCAAAAGAAGTGTCCAAACAATTTAATATAAATAGGAGAATTTTTAATGATTCCATTGGGCTACAGTTCATTCCCAGGCATTTCTGTATATTTATGCAACCTCTTCCTTGCTTATAAAGGATACCACTATTTCCACAAGTTACAGGAACAGGCTGCACTGTCTCACTGTCTTAGGGAGATCCCCTGCTGTACTCCTCTCAACCTTCTGCTTTGTAGCCGCCTTCATTGTCCTACCATCTCCTTAGACTGTGAATCATTATCTTCATTTGTATTGTTATCTTGAATGTATTTATACTCAGATTCTTATGGGTTAGCATCACCATCTGTTCTTTCAACAGTCACACACTCAGGATGGCACAAGTGCTTTTTGCATTATGCAAGCAGCTTCCGTGATGAAGCCAGCACGGTGTGGATGGATTTTGTTATGAAACATTGGCACACTTCTAAGCTCTCTGCCTTCTATTATCAGTAACTGTTAGGTTCTAGAAAGACTGTCCATTACATTAAGCCACTTCTAAGCTGCAGCTTGTGTTTCAGAACTCATGTTAACTGTGATTGATTAATGTAATTTAAGGAAAGATTTCCAACGGACTATAGAGACAATGATGTGATTAGCAGCAAGCTCTGATCTTTCCTAATCCAGTGATAACATGTTGAAGAAGAAACAATGGGCTGTATATTTCAAGTAGGGTCTGTGACTTTTGTCGAAGTTGCTTTCTTTTTACATAAAAGATTGAATTTAGAACAAAAAAGTGTTGCAAATATATGACACAGTGTAGCAGAAATGCTAGGTTATAGCCTGAAACAGTGATTGAGCATCTGGGGCGGGGGAAGGTAGGGCTGTGCCAGGGGAGTTCAGGTGCATGCAATGTACCTGAGTGACCGGAAGGAGTGGGTCCTGACTCCACCTATTCCCAGTCATCATTTAAGGGTTGGCAGTGGAGGTGAGGTTATCTTGCTGGAGATTCCTGTCTACTTGAGGCTTTATGAAGGTAGGCAGTTTCTTTTATTTGTTTTTTTGTGCCTACGCCTGTTTGCATTTGAGCAAATCCCCACTTGCTTTAAGCCTAGGACCTTGCTGCTCTGCTGTTATTTCTGTGCTTTCCATCACATTACTCATAGTAGTACATCATAAACAGGTGAGAACTGGGGTTGGAAAAGGTTGCAAAAACATCATGCTTCTATTTTATGTTAATCAGAGAAACACAGATCCATCAAGTCTGAAAAAGGCCTTCTGGATTCCCCCAGCCCACCTCCTCTATGTACCTCAGTGACCCATCTCCACTGTTCTTGTGTGCCTGCAGGGACAGTGACTCTACCATCACGTTGGGTAGCCTCTGCCGCTGCATCACTGCTCTTTTGGAAACAATTTTGGAAACAAAAAACAAAAAATGTTAATCCACTATGAACTGGTGAATTCGGGGATCATTTTCCATTAGGAAAGCCTAGAGAAAAGGATATTATACATAATGACCAGTTCAGTCAGGTCTAATCCTACGTGAGTTCTTGTTGCAGTAGGGTATTGCTCTAACACAGCCAAGCTAAGGTTCTGTTGTGAGAATGACACTTAAACATACTTCCAGGCATGTTTGCTTGCGTATATTTAAAGTTCAGCTTTATTTCCATATTCTGGAGGAGCATAAGATACTGATCATAAAATATAATAATGAAAAACATCTAAGAATTTCAACTCCATATTGGAGCATTTAATTGCTACAGGCTTTTGTTTGTTTATTTTTCTATGTGTTGGCATCTTCCTCTGCTGCCTTGGTGATGCTTACTCCTACGCCAAGAGCCCACTGCTTGCTCGCTGATCTCTTCTCTGTTCCTGCATCTCACACTGCTACAAGCTTGTTTTCTTCTCATTTCCCCTTCCAAGAAGCAGCAGGTGATGTAGTGGCTGATATGAGATGTGTAGGGGTTTATACTGAATTATGGGACCAAATTTGTAGGAAAGCTGTAAGGGTTCTATGATGGATATAAGTGCTTTGTGAGGTGTCTTCTCAGGCTTTGTCATTATAGGGTTTCCTACTTCATACTTTTTCTGCACTCCCGTTACACTACCTGAATTCCTCCATATACAGAGCCCTGCTAGGATGCTGCAAGGACTTCAGCTCCTCAGCTTTCCAGTCCTTCTCCATAGCTTTATGTTTTTGACCCCACTTTGAGATTCAGAGACAATTAGGAAGGCCTGAAGGGACAGGAGCAAAGAACAAATGGATACACTGAGCCACTTCTACAATGATGGGTAGTGCAGGGTTTGCTTGGGCAACAGAGCAGATGGGTGGCAGCAGCTTTCGGTGTCTCACCTCACAGCCTTTTAGCGTTCACTGCACGCCTCCATCTTCACACATCTTAAATAGAAATTGTGCATATGGGACAAATCTCAAAAGTAGACGAGAAACTTAATATTTAGGAACTGCTAACAGCTGCTCCCATAGTTTGGGTTTTAAGTTTGGATCACACCAACATCAGGGTGTGCCTTGAGTTAACTGTGACAACAGCCTAAGTAGGCTCAGGTCATTTAGAGCCCTGACTCACTGCATACTGCATGCATTTCAGTCTTGTTGGCTTGTCTATCTGGTGTGAGCAAATGTCTACACCCAGCCTACCAGTTAATAGCTTTTGCACTGTTTTGTTTTCTGAAAATGAAATGGGTCCCATGCACTTATTTGATACCAACACTCTGTGACAGATTTCATGAGGCACATTTTCCTCATGTAATTCCTTATTTTCAGTGTCTAAAGGAAAGCAAGAGGTGGACAGGTTGTTTAGCAGGGTCAGGACAAAGGGGAACGGTTTGCACCAGAAAGAGAAGAGATTTAAATCAGACATAAGGAAGAAGTCGGCTAGGAACTCAGGGTCCTCAACCTCCTCTCACGCTACCCGCCGCCTTCCCCGTGCCGCGCTCACACCGCCCGCCGCCATAGCCGAGCACGGCCAACGCCGGAGCGGAGCTGAAGGAAAAACCGCTTCAAACAGCGGGCTGTGCGCGGGGATCGGAGCGGGAGGCGGCGAGAAACGATCGGGAACCACGGGCGGCTTAACGAGCCGCGAGAAGGAAGGCCCTCAGGGGGGAAGGCGCGGCTCCGTCCGTACGGAGCCGTTGGGGCCTGGAGGAGCCGCGATGCCGCTGTACGAGGGCCTGGGAAGCGGCGGGGAGAAGACCGCCGTGGTGCTCGACCTGGGCGAGGCCTTCACCAAGTGAGTGCGGGCTTGGCTTCGGCTCCCTGCGGCGGCTGGCCTCGCCGGGCCTCGCGTGCTTCCCCGTCTTCGATGTTGGGATCTTCTGAGGTTCTGCTCTGAGGGCCGTCCAGTCCGACTCCCCTGCGCTGAGCGGGCGCCCCGCAGCTCCATCGGGCTGCCCAGGGCCGCATCCAGCCTCACCTCGGGCACCCCGTGCCGCTGCCTGCCGTCGGGTGTAGGTGTCCTTGTCGAAGTTCTGCACCTGTGGTGAATTGCTCAGAAGTGATCAGAGTGGCAGGTAGATGCAGCTGCTTGCATGCCCTGGGACTGGAGAATTCCTTCAGGGACCAAAATTAAACACTTATATTCTGATGTTTGTCTGTTTTTGGAAGTTTCTTTTGAAGTTATCTCAGGAGAGATGTTTATTGTTGGTCAGCAGTGAAATGGAGCGCAGGACCTTCCAGAACTTCCGAGTTCTTTGCTATGAGAATGATGAGGTGCTGGAACAGCTGCCCAGAGAGGCTGTGGATGCCCCATCAATCCCTGGAGGTGCTCAAGGCTGGGTTGGATGGAGCCCTGGGCAGCCTGGTCTGGTATGAAATGTGGAGGTTGGTGGCCCTGCCTGTGGCAGGGGGGTTGGAGCTTGATGATCTTTGAGGTCCCTTCCGACCCTGGCCTTTTGGTGTGATTCTGTGACGGCAATCATGGAGGCTGTCTCTTGTTTCTTGTAAATGCACCTCACAGAAAATGAGGATGTAAGCAGGGTGTGAATGAATGGTGCCTGTGAGTACTGAGAGCTTTAATGAAAATGAGGGGGATGTGGAAACGGAGGAAGTTATTTGTGTGGGGAATTTAGTAGGCAGTAAGGAAGGCTGGTGGTAGATGATCGCCAGTCAAAGATTGTACTTTCAGAGGTGAAGTAAACCTATTCTGCCTAATGCAGCTGAGAGGGAGTCAATAAGAGATAGAAAATGTGTCTTGGTTAGTCTGATAGAAAAGTCATATGCAGGATATCTCTTATTAGTTGTACAAATACTTGTGTAACTGGTAGAACTAGAGGGAATGGCTAACGTCAGGCTGGATGTTAGGAAATACTACTTTTCTGAAAGAGTGGTCAGGCAGTGGAATGGGCTGCCCAGGGAGGTGGTGGAGTCATTGACTCTGGAGGTGTTCAAGGAATGTTTGGATTTTTGTGTTGAGGGACATGGTCTAGTGAGTACTATTGGTTATAAGTGGATGGCTGGACTGGGTGGTCTTGAAGGACTTCTTCAACCTCAGTGATTCTGTGAAATTTTAGTGATTGATTACTCCTTGATTCAGGCATTGGAATGGGCTGCTCAGGGGGGTGGTGGAGTCGCTGACCCTGGAGGTGTTCAGTGAACATTTGACCATTGTCTTGAGGGACATAGTTTAGTGAGAACTGTTGGTGATGGGTGGATGGTTGGACTGAGTGATCCTGTCAGTCTTTTCCAACCTCAGTGATTCTGTCATTCTCTGATGCTCAGGCATATATGATAAACAGTGATTACCACTGATAAGATTTTTTTCATTGTTTGCTTTTAGGTGTGGTTTTGCAGGTGAAACAGAACCTAGATGCATTATTCCTAGTAAAATAAAGAAACCTGATGTCCCTAAGGTAAACCATTTCACCTTTACAGTGTTTGGTACGTTGTGTTATAGAGGGAATTGTCAGATTTTTGTCATTGGCTGTTCTTCATGGTATTACAACATCTGCTGCTAAATACTGAAAGTAGATAGGCAGTCGGCTTTTTTAAAAGTAGAGAATTGCAGCTTTGGAAAACTAATGTTAAATTAGTTGTGTGAAAAATTAGCATGAAGTAAATTCTGTGATTTATTTACAAGATGAGTTTTTGGGGAACATCAGGTATATAACAGGAAAACGGGCAGAAGACGACTTCCTTTTATGTAGCAGATTATATGTACTCTGGTGATACATGATCAATGTCTAATATGTCTGCTGTTGATGGATATCTTTTCTTTGCAGCCAATCACTGTTGTTCAGTACAATATCAGTGCAGAAGAGCTATATTCGCATCTGGAGGAATTCATTCATATGTTATATTTCAGGTAAGAGATTGTTGGATGTTAGTCATGCAGGCCTTCTGCAGCTCATTTTTTGGAATGCATCAAGAGGCATAGAAGTGTCAGTAGAGACTGCTTTCTAGTTGGGAAAAACTTGATTTTGCAGGTGTCTGCCTGGCTGTATATGTGCTGGAGGAACTCAGTGGTGCTGAGTTTTAGATTATATTGCAATGTTAGAGTCCTATAGCATTAGTTGCTCACTAAAATAAAAGGTATTTGCTAAGTTGCCTTTTAAGTGTAGGAATCCTAAAGGATGTAGGAGGGGGAAGGTCAGTACCTGAGGACTTGCACTGATTTTGGTGGGGCTGAAGCTCATTGTGGGCTGAACTTCAGTGCAGGACTCATTGCCATGTGTCATGGTGTAGGAGATGGAGTCTTAAAGCATAGGATGTTTCTATCTCAATAAAACTTCTTGTTGTATTTCTAGTGCTGTTAAGGAATAATTAAGATGAAGTGGACGATTTCCTCTTTATTTCCGGTCTTTCATTTATGCACTAAAAATCATTGCTTGCAATGTTCTGTACTTAAGATCATCAGATGTGGGTGGTACTTTGTGTCCTTTGTCATTGACTTGTAACTGAAATCAGGACACTTGTGTCCTTGCTCCTCCATGTGTGGCACTGTATGGCACTGCACAAGCCAATAATGACCGCTCCGCATTCCCACGGTGCATTTCTTTATGTTGGTTTAGTAATGCATGACGTTCAGAACCCCACACTACCAGCAGAGAGCTCCTTAGCTTGTCTTCTGCAGCTCAGTTTCCTTACTTTCAGTGAGGAACGTTGGGTTTTAGTGTTTGAATTTGAGCAGACGACCTTGAGGTAGCTCTTAAAGATGCTATGTAAATGCAAAGCATTGGGATTTGTAGGTAGAACGGGACATCAGATGAGGATAGGTGTTGTCATACGTACATAAACTCAGCAGTTCTGTTTGATGAGATGTCTGTCTTTTTTAATTTTTAGACATCTTCTGGTGAATCCCAGAGACCGTCGTGTTGTGATCATAGAATCTGTCCTCTGCCCTTCACACTTCAGAGACACTCTTGCCAGAGTCCTTTTCAAGCATTTTGAGGTGCATGTTTTATGTAACTATTGTATGTGCTGAGCATAGCACTTAGTGGTAGGAACTGTAGTGATGGTATGGACAAAGGAGTGAAAATAATGGCAGAAGAATCACAGAATGGTTTGGGTTGGAAGGGACCTTCAAGATGATTCAGTTCCAACCCCCTGCTATAGCAGGGACACCTCCCTCTAGAGCAGGTTGCTTACAGCCCCTTCCAGCCTGGCCTTGAATGCCAGGGAGGGGCATTGATAACCTCACTGAGCAACCTGTTCCAGTGTGTCTCCATCACAGAAAAGGACTTTTTCCTGACATCTCATCTAAATCCACCCTCTTCCTGATTAAGACTACTTCCCCTTGTCCTGAAGTGTGAGATGCATAAAGATAAAAATGTGGAGGTGGTCGTTTGGGGAGGTGAGGCTGGGAGATCAGACTGAAGCACCTCTTTTGCCACAAAACAGTTCTCGTTAAGAATCTGAAAGGCACATCATGCTGTTCCAGACAGATCCAATAGTCCCCACTGAGTACTGCCTGAAGCCAGAATTTATACTTATATGTTTCTTGTTCTCTATCAGCAAATGTCATGATTTTTATCAGAGTCAATATCTTCATCTAGCACACGATCTCACCTCTGGCTGTACTCATTCAGGAAATAAGAACTTACCTGGAATTCATTATTTCTTCTGCTTAATCAGTTTTTGATTGCTGTAAGAAAAGTCCAAATCTAACTCTTGGTTCATTCTACAACCAAATGCTTTGGAAGGTGATTCTGTAATTTTTTTGATTCAGGTAGAACCAAGATTGGAGTTGTTCTGTAAAGTGGGGACATTAGTTTGTCTGCAGTGCTGCTCAGCTATGTTTTCACAACCCAATTTAACAATCTTAACATTCTGTCTAATTTTTTCTCACTATGGATAAAATTTCACATGACTTGAAATCACTGAAAGATTTGTGTGGGTTTTTTTTTTGCTCCCTGACCACTGATCTCTTCATAGGGGGGAAAAAAATGTCTTTGATAAAAATTTCTTTGATAAAGTACTCCCATATGGAATTGGATGTCAGAAGTGTCTGGTGACTTGGACAGTCATGTTTTGGGGAAACTCTGTAATATGTTAAGAAACTAGTTAGTACTGAAGTGAGGTTAATTCTCTGGCTGATATTTTTGTCTTATGCAGTGAATGAGAGTGACATCTTAATACACGGACAATATTCCATAATGAATGCTTTCAGTATGAGTCTGTTCTCCCATTAATTACATTTGAAGTGCCTTGAAAGTACCATAAACAAGATCAATTTTAAAATTGTAGATTTCAGAAAAGTAATAACAAATTTCAGTATCCTGTTTTATTAATTACTAGACTTTCATAAAAACTAAATTAAAAATGGATACCTCAAGAGGCAGTTGTTCAGATTTTGAATACTGAGAGTGCCTTGGGTATTTGTTTTTTTTTTTTTTTCTTTCCTCTTCTGTCAATTGCCTTCTCGTTTCCCTTCCAGGTACCTTCTGTTTTGTTTGCTCCAAGCCATCTCATGTCTCTTCTGACACTTGGGATCAACTCTGCCATGGTGCTAGACTGCGGATATAAAGAAAGCTTGGTGCTGCCTGTATCCTTTCCTAATACAGAATGAAAGCTTTCAGCAGGAAAGCTGAAAGCAAATGTTGTAGGCAAAAAAACAAGTGTGAATGGATCAGCTGATCCAGCTTTTGTTTATAAGATGTCATTACTTGGGGAATCTCCTCACAGCTGCCGTGTTCAGTCTGTGTCCTCTAAAGCTTGGGAAAGATGTTATGGGGCTCCAAGGTTGATTTGTAACTCCATCATTTGTACAGTAGTAATTAGTTTTGAAGAAGGATAGCAAATGCAGGGAAATGTTGATGAGAAACAGCGTTCAGTTCCAGCAGGCTGGGAACTCCGTCAGAAAAAGAGGATTTCCTGATCTTCGTGTAGATTTATGAGGGAACTCCAATTCTGAGCTGCTGGGGTTCTCTTCCTTTGGGAGGAAAAGCCATCCACAAGTAAGTTTGCAGCTACACGTCCTGGCTTATGGCAATGTGATCTCCTTCAGCCTAGATCTAAAAGAATGTAGCTGGAGTGAGTGAATACTGCATGATGAGGATAATATGGGGAGTAACCACGTGTTAATAGCTGTCTTTACCTGTCTTAATTTGCCCTGTTTCAGGGAGCTGGAATATCGGCTGTTGGAGCAGTGCACAGTTGATACAGGATTAGCCAAAGGACAAAGCCTTCCGTCTGTAATGGGTAAGGGCTGCTTGCTGCAGTGTAATAGGAATAGTAATGTATTCATCACATCTTACGTGGTCTTCTCTCGTGATTTCTGTCTCCATACTAAAGTATATTGCTACAGGTCAGCCTCTTGTAACAAAGTTGGAATGGCAGCTCAGATGAAATGTCTGTAGGAAGGTTTCATTGTCTTCTGAGAGAAGACAAACTTTCTGTTCTCTTCATCTTAGAAATCTTTCCAGGCCTCAGTTGAAGTGAAACCTTAAGTGTCCTAATTGGAATTCAAAATTAATTTGATTTTTTCCAGTTCTCTTTTTGCTTTCCAAGCTCTTGTTCTCAGTGATTTTTGTTGTTGCTGTTGCAGGCTCTGTTCCTGAAGACATAGTTGAGGATATAAAAGGTAAAACTTTCTGCTATTAATTCATTAAATTGTGTAGTAGAGGAGAGTGTGATATCCAGTGTTGACTACTGTCTGTTTAGTTGTTTATCACATTAGGTTTATTGTATTTTGTGTCTACCGGAAGCACTTGCAATGTTTTTCCCCTCTAAAGGCAAACACCAAACATCATTAGGTTCTCATTTAGGTGTCGTCTTTGTGCTGCTAAGAGAGAGTTCTTATTTAGGTAGCCTAATGCAGTAGGAGCATTATGCTGTCAGATCTAGCCTACCATCAGCACTTTAGGTTAACTTGGTGGTCAAGCTGAACCCAAGGGTTACTTTACACCAGAGAAACATAGGGTTTATGTTTGGGCAGAACTGAAATGATCTCCTATGTAATGTTTATTGTGATTCTACATTATATAAGAACATTCATAGAATTGTAGGTAATGGCCCATGTTAGTGTATATATGTGGTATATGTCTTCTGGACCAGGCTAGGAAGAATCCATTGGTCAAGTGCAAAATACCTTGAATGCTAGTGATCCTTTTGTAAATGGAAATTGCTTTCTAATTCCTGGACTGTCTTTCTGGAAGACAGTTGTCTGATTGGTTTTGAGACAGCCTCTTGTGATCAGATGTGAAATATTAGGGTTGAAATTAGGATTGCTTTTATATTGATGTGGGATTGTTTAAAAAGGATCAGTGTCTTGTGGAAAGCTGTGGTGCAGGACCTGGTGTGGTGTGTTGAACAGCTGAGTTCAGCCCATGCCACCTCGTGGTAACCAGAGGCACAGTGAATAATCTGTCTGTCTTTATATTGTACTTGACTTTTTTTGAGAAAGTAATCTTGCCTAGGTGTAGTGTCAGCTTCATTTAAACTTAGGACCTGGGTACATCTCAGCTCAGCTGAGGTATGGAAACTTGTTATTTTTTTGTTAGTTTTTCTTGTTTTTTTTTTCTTTCTAGAATGTGTTCTGTAAATGAAACAAAATTGTCTGTACTGTTGATTCAGTGAATTCTCTCTTCTGTCCCTTTGTTTTATGAAGTTCGCACTTGTTTTGTGAGTGATCTCCAATGTGGACTGAAAATCCAAGCAGCCAAGTTCAACATTGATGGCAGTGCTGAGGTGAGTGGAGAATGAAAGTCCCTCTGATCTCTTCTGAAGTGGCCATGACCATTCTTACCTTGAAAACATCACATATTTTTATTTCTAGCGTCCTTCACCACCTCCAGATGTGGACTATCCTTTAGATGGTGAAAAGATTCTCCATGTAGTTGGCTCCATCCGGTGAGGAATACTGTAGTGCAGTGTTTGTCCTTAGCAGGATATCTTTTCAACAGCATGTAGGTTTTCATACAGCTGAACTGCACTGAAACAGTTGCGTTTTTGTCTCTTAACCTGAGCCTTTGTGCTGGGTGCAGTGCAAACGTGCTAAAAGCTTTCTGCTTCCCCAGAGAGCTCGCAATTGAAGATGAGAGCCAATGGATCAGAGTGATGGGGGAGGACAGATAGAGAATGAGTAAATGGTAGTGAGACGTGGTGGAGTGAGTGAGGCTTTGGCACCTCCTGCTGTATGAACTGTGTGACAGAAATGATGTGCTGTCAGCAAAAAGTCTGTGGTTGTTTCTAGCCCTGCTGTTAGTGAGCAGCAGTGCTACTATGAGCTAACGCTCCTCTCTTGTGTTTTTCAACAGAGACTCAGTTGCGGAAATACTGTTTGAACAGGATAATGAAGAGACATCTGTTGCCACTTTGATCTTAGATTCACTCATTCAGGTATCTTCATAATATAAGCAAGAGCTTGCACACCTCTAGCCTCAGAATCCACTCTTATAAATGGTACTTGCAGTGTCATCCCCCTGACTACAGGTTGCAGTCAGAGCACAACCTGAGGAATCATGTTGTGCTGTAATGAATTCCTGTGGGGTCGTGAGTCACTGAGTCTCATTCCCTCTGTGGTTGTTTTTGTACTCTGGTACATTACAGTTTTTTTGGGACAGTTTTCTTTCAAGAAAAGAAGCAGTGCAGTGCTCTCTCCTCAGTGAAAGGCCTAAGATACATGAAAGTAGTTGGGACACTTTTATTCCTGGTGATATTTTAGAAATATTATGGAAAGGTTTCTTAGGCAAAAATTATGAAAACGTGTTTAAAAAATCCACAATAAATGAAAATTTTAATTATATGGTGTTGTGTTTGTGTCTGTATGTATGTAGGAGTTCTAGTTGAGATCCTCTAGTTAATAATGCCATCGAAGTTAGCTTTCTGCATTGTGACTTATTGGAGAACAACAGACTTAGATGACAAGGCAATCATTTCAGTTAGAGTTCCTTATGAAAACAAACTCAGACCTGTTCCTGGACCCCTCATCTCTCTCCAGCAAAGACCAGTGTTAAACTCACAAATGTTAAATAGCATGTGGCTACTTCTGCTGGACAAGAGAACTACAGTAATTTGGAAGTTAACGTTTGTTTTCCAAGTGGTAGTGCAGATCTCTTTGTGAGAGGTAAAACTGAGAAAGCTTGGTTTTGTCATGCCTTTGTGTCTTCTACTTAGAACCTGAAGCCCAGGTAAAGCTGTAGCAGAAACCTGTTCTGCCTCTGAGACTTCTCTTAACACCTTTCTCCCATGTGCAGCTAAAAGAAAGTTGAGGTCATATTTCACAGCTTTCCTCCTCTGAGAGGTTTGGCATTTCCTCTCCCAGAAGTGATGGGAATTCATGGCACTGATACCCCAGCCATCTTTTGCCTTGGCCAGACTCGGCTAAAAGGATTTACAGTGACTCAGTGTGCTCATGACAGCCCCAACTGGGCAGTTCCTTCAGCCTGGTTTTCTGGTGAAGTGTGGGTAGAAAATGATGTAGATGTTTTCTCCTCCTTGGCTGAAACAAGTAGTTGAAGTGCACAGAATGTCTGACTGCATTTCTGAGAGGCCTTTGAAAGCATCTGTGTGCAACTGCCATTGAAGTGTGTTTTTTCTTTTCAATTCCCTTTCTTATTAGTGTCCCATAGACACCAGGAAGCAGTTGGCAGAGAACTTGGTGGTTATGGGTGGCACTGCCATGTTGCCGGGATTCCTCCACAGACTGATGGCTGAAATCAGGTACCTGGTAGAGAAACCAAAATACAGAGAAGTGCTTGCGACTAAAACCTTCAGAGTTCACGCTCCACCTGCCAAACCCAACTACGTGGCGTGGCTGGGAGGTAAGAATGGGAACAGTTTTTGGAGCACAGGTCCAAAGTGGCAAAACAGACCTTGCAAGTGGGGTTTGTGATGAATAAGTGGCAGTAAAGCATAGCCAAACTGTTGGAAGTGAGCTGCACCTGATGTCTGTGGAGTTAAGTCCTCCTGGAAGAAGCACTGCAGGCTGCACCTGCCTTTTGGGGTGCAGTGCAGGTTGGCACTGCAGGCTTTGGGAACTTGAAGCAAGTGACTTGCAATTTGAAACAGCAGTGGGGGAGCAAGTGCAGTTTGTCGCTCCTGCCATGTGGTGGCAGCAGTAAAGGAACGAGGGGGAGCAGAGACCTGCTGGGTGTACAGCAACCTGCTTGTTTGAAAGAAGTTTAATTAGTGGCTGGGGAGCTGCTAGCTAAGGGCAGGCTGGAGACTGTTCCCTCCCTGTGCTATCCCAAAGTACCAGGAACCAGTACTTCAATTCCACAATTGGTTTTAGATGCACTACTGACAAGGTAGGGAAAGAAGTATGGTCAAAAACGGCTTTACATTGGTAGTGCCTCTTTTGGGAAAATTTTCTTATTGAAACGGTGCTCCTGCTTTTCTAAACTTCTGATTGGCGTTGTTTGAGGAACTAACTTGGATTTTATTTTATCTGCTTTTGAAATATGTTTATCAAAGTTTATTTACAGAACTCATGGAGCCTCATTTTCTGATTAGCAATCAGAACAACTTATGTGCACCAAGTTTGCTGATATTTACTCTCACTGGTTGCTGGTCTAGCTGCTGTGATCTGAATCCCCTCAGCTTGGTGACCTTCTTACGACTGTTGTGTTACACCTGTCTGCGGGAGAGGGAATTTCCTGGTAATGATGGTTTGTTTGAAGTGTAACCTATAATCTTGTAGGAAAGGTTCTTTGTGAGAAAGAGGTCAGCTGGGCAGCTTTTGTTATCAGCTGTGATGTAGTGATTCTTTTCATTTTAGTTACTTCCATGGAGTCTAAATGGGAGCAGTTCAGGTCAAACAAGGCTACTAACAATGAAAGTACCTCAATCCTTTCATTCCTTTTTAATGCAGAACTATATATGTATATTTTTTTGGTCGTTAACATAGGAGCCATTTTTGGAGCACTTCAGGACATTCTTGGGAGCAGGTCTGTGTCCAGAGAATATTACAGCCAGACGGGGCGCATACCTGACTGGTGCTGTCTGAGTAATCCTCCACTGGAGATGATGTTTGATGTTGGAAAAGCACCCCCACCACTGATGAAGAGGGCTTTTTCTACTGAGAAATAAGCACTAAAATGCTACACGAGGATTCTCCTCTTCTGTTTCAAGTACATGTATATAAATATCAGTAGGGTTTTTTAATATCAAGTAACCTGTGTGTAATGCCATTAAATATGACCAGTGTGGATGTTCTGGGGGAGTACAGGGGTAGTTCCTAACACTGTATGTGGAACTGTGTTCATGTGCTGTTTAAAGATGAATTCTGTTAACTCCTCTGCTACTTTGTCACCCAGTGAAGAAGTGGTATGTGGTCACGAGTTGTAGCTTTCTGAGTTCTGTTATTTATTGGTGCATTTACTGACATTGTGAAGGTGCTTTGTTTTAAGATACTTTGATGTAAAATAGTGTGAGAAGACTGCAGGACTGTCTGCTTTGGGAAACATCTGGAAGCTTTCCTGCCAACCTGAAGAGCGGAATGCTTTACACAGGATCATGTGTTGGAACTGTTAGGAACTGGCTTGTGTTCCTTAGTGGAGTTGCTGGAACAGTATTTCCCCTGAGAAGTGAGTTCTGTTTTCAGTGCTTCAGCAATGAAAGACCTTCTTTCATCAGGTACATAGATAATTCTGTTGCCTTGTAACAAAGAGCAGCATCTATGGGTGCAGTTGCAGATGCCAGACACACTGCTGTGTGCCAGCGTGTGTTCCAGGCCTTGTGCTGATGCAGAAGACTCCTGGTGTCCTGTATTTACTTCAGCAGCACCTTTAGTTTGAGGGTTTATTTGTTCCTGGGAGACTTTGTGTTGCCTTTCAGGATGCGCTTTTTTCTAATAACAGTTCCTCCATGCACACCTGTAGAACGCATCCACACCAACTCCCACTAAGGGGGTCTCATAATGTGGTTTTTACCAACCAGAAACAAGGCAGGCTGTGCATTGCAGACTCTTTGTTTAAATTTGTGTAAACAGCTGCTGGCTGAGCTTCCTTGCAGCAATGTGGGCTCTTACCTATAAGGCCAGGATTTAATATAATTTAGAGTAACTTAACACTTTCTAACTTTATCATGAAAACCTCAGCACCGGGGCAAAGTCTGTCACTGCATGCGGGCGCATAGAGGCTGCAAGCAGACGAACGTGACTTTCGTTTTGTTCCAGCGTCCGATCTTGGTTTCTACGAAATTCACCACAGTGCTGTAACCAGTAATTCTTCCCTGTCAGTATCTGACGAGGCAAGAAGAAATGGACAGGCTGTGAGCTGTCCCTGGCGGTGCCGCCATAGCTGCGTGCAGCCAACGCCGAGCGGAGCTGAGGGAAAAACCGCCCCGTGCTTCAGAGCGTCCCGGCGGGCTGTCACCGCACTGAGGAGCGGGAGGCGGCCGTGGGCGGGAAGAACGGGGCGGCAAGAAGCGGTCAGGCGCCGCGGGCAGCTTAACTGCCGGGTGGAGGAAGGGCTCGCAGGAGGAAGGACCCAGGGAGGGACGCTCCGCCTCTGTCGGCGCGGTGCTGCCGGGAGCCGGTCGAGCCGCGATGCCGCTGTACGAGGGCCTGGGAAGCGGCGGGGAGAAGACCGCCGTGGTGCTCGACCTGGGCGAGGCGTTCACCAAGTGAGTGCGGGCTTGGCTTCGGTCCCTGCGGCGGCTGGCCTCGCCGGGCCTCGCGCGCTTCCCCGTCCTCGATGTTGGGATGCTTCTGAGGTTCTGCTCTGAGGGCCGTCCAGTCCGACTCCCCTGCGCTGAGCGGGCGCCCCGCAGCTCCATCGGGCTGCCCAGGGCCGCATCCAGCCTCGCCTCGGGCACCCCGTGCCACTGCCTGCCGTCGGGTGTAGGTGTCCTTGTCGAAGTTCTGCACCTGTGGTGAATTTCTCAGAAGTGATCAGAGTGGCAGGTAGATGCAGCTGCTTGCGTGCCCTGGGACTGGAGAATTCCTTCAGGGACCAAAATTAAACACTTATATTCTGATGTTTGTCTGTTTTTGGAAGTTTCTTTTGAAGTTATCTCAGGAGAGATGTTTATTGTTGGTCAGCAATGAAATGGAGCGCAGGACCTTCCAGAACTTCTGAGTTCTTTGCTATGAGAATGATGAGGTGCTGGAACAGCTGCCCAGAGAGGCTGTGGCTGCCCCATCAATCCCTGGAGGTGCTCAAGGCCGGGTTGGATGGAGCCCTGGGCAGCCTGGTCTGGTATGAAATGTGGAGGTTGGTGGCCCTGCCTGTGGCAGGGGGGTTGGAGCTTCGTGATCTTTGAGGTCCCTTCCAACCCTGGCCATTTGGTGTGATTCTGTGACGACAATCATGGAGGCTGTCTCTTGTTTCTTGTAAATGCACCTCGCAGAAAATGAGGATGTAAGCAGGGTGTGAATGAATGGTGCCTGTGAGTACTGAGAGCTTTAGTGAAAATGAGGGGGATGTGGAAACGGAGGAAGTTATTTGTGTGGGAATTTAGTAGGCAATAAGGAAGGCTGGTGGTGGATGATCCTCAAAGATTGTACTTGACAGAAATACAGAGACAATCAAAGTTGAGCTTTGCAACTGAGTCTTTACAGAAATGAAGTAAACCTATTCTGCTTAATGCAGCTGAGAGGGAGTCAATAAGAGATAGAAAAGTCGTATGCAGAATATCTCTTAGTAGCTGTAGAAATATTCCTGATTGATTACTCTTTGATTCATGGGTGTGTATGCTATGTTGTGACTACAAATGATGGGATTTCCAATGTATTCTTCTAGGTGTGGTTTTGCGGGTGAAACAGGACCAAGATGCATTATTCCTAGTGAAATAAAGAAACCTGATGTCTCTAAGGTAAACCATTTCACCTTTACCGTGTTTGGTAAATATACCAAATAGTGAGGGTACTGTCAGGTAGACCTGCTCATGACTGGCTGTTCTTCATCATGTTACAACAGCTGTTATTAAATACCTGAAAGTAGGTACAAGTAACTGTGATGCTGATGTGTATTACTTGGTACATTTCAGCCATGCATCTTATTTTGGGGTTATTTAATGAGAAATTTTTTTGCCTATTTAAGCTTTTTTTTTTCTTAAGAAGAGAATGGCAGTGTTGAAAAACTAACATTAAATTAGTGGTATGAAAAATTATGAAGTAGAATCTGCAGTTTAGTTATAGGGTGAGCAATTGTGGTGCATCATGTATGTAACAGCAAAACAGGCTCCTTGTATGTAGCAGGTTATATGTACTCAGATGATATATTTCTAGATAATCGTTGTCTAATATTCATGCTGACTATGGATTATTTCTTTCTACAGCCTGTCAGAGTTGTTCAGTATAATATCAACACAGAGGAGCTGTATTCCTATCTGAAGGAGTTTATTCATATGTTGTATTTCAGGTAAGAGGTACTTGGATGTTAATCATGCAGACCTCGGTCACAGTTTGGGAGGTGGGGTCTTAAAGTGTAGGTTGTTTTTTGTTGTCGTTGTATTGTTGTATTTTTAGTACTGATAAAAATAATAAATTTGGAGTTGACAATTTCCTCTTTATTTCTGGTCTTTCATTTATGCACTAAAAATCATTGTTAGCAATGTTTTGTACTTAAGATCTTCAGATGTGGGTGGTACTTTGTGTCCTTTGTCATTGACTTGTAACTGAAATCAGGACACTTGTGTCCTTGCTGCTCCATGTGTGGCACTGTGTGGCACTGCACAAGCCAATAATGACTGCTCTGCATCCCCACGGTGCATTTCTTTATGTTGGTTTAGTAATGCATGACGTTCAGAACCCCACACTACCAGCAGAGAGCTCCTTAGCTTGTCTTCTGCAGCTCAGTTTCCTTACTTTCAGTGAGGAACGTTGGGTTTTAGTGTTTGAATTTGAGCAAAGGACTTTGAGGTAGCTCTTAAGGATGCTATCTAAATGCAAAGCATTGGGATTTGTAGGTAGAACGGGACATCAGATGAGGGTAGGTGTTGTCATACGTACATAAACTCAGCAGTTCTGTTTTCCATGTCTTGATTTCTTTCATTTTTATTGTTTATAGACATCTTCTGGTGAATCCCAGAGACCGTCGTGTTGTGATCATAGAATCTGTCCTCTGCCCTTCACACTTCAGAGACACTCTTGCCAGAGTCCTTTTCAAGCATTTTGAGGTGCATGTTTTATGTAACTATTGTATGTGCTGAGCATAGCACTTAGTGGTAGGAACTGTAGTGATGGTATGGACAAAGGAGTGAAAATAACGGGAGAGGTGTGGAGAAGATTCAGAAATGGAGGTGCTCATCTGGGGAGGTGGGGCTGGGAGATCAGACTGAAGCACTTTCTTACTGGGTGGCTTTTCATATGGCTGCAGAACTGCTGTTTTATCAATTACTGCACTTCCATAAAGACTGAATTAAAAATGGATACCTCAAGAGGCAGTTGTTCAGATTTTGAATACTGAGAATGCATTGGGTGTTTGTTGGGCATTTTCTTTCCTCTTCTGTCAATTGCCTTCTCGTTTCCCTTCCAGGTACCTTCTGTTTTGTTTGCTCCAAGCCATCTCATGTCTCTTCTGACACTTGGGATCAACTCTGCCATGGTGCTAGACTGCGGATATAAAGAAAGCTTGGTGCTGCCTGTATCCTTTCCTAATACAGAATGAAAGCTTTCAGCAGGAAGGCTGTGATGGAAAGCTGATGTTGTACAGACATGGAGTGTGAATGGATCAGCTGATCCAGCTTTTGTTTATAAGATGTCATTACTTGGGGGATCTCCTCACAGCTGCCGTGTTCAGTCTGTGTCCTCTAAAGCTTGGGAAAGATGTTATGGGGCTCCAAGGTTGATTTGTAACTCCATCATTTGTACAGTAGTAATTAGTTTTGGAGAAGGATAGCAAATGCAGGAAAATGTTGATGAGAAACAGCGTTCAGTTCCAGCAGGCTGGGAACTCCTGTCAGAAAAAGAGGATTTCCTGATCTTCGTGTAGATTTATGAGGGAACTCCAATTCTGAGCTGCTGGGGTTCTCTTCCTTTGGGAGGAAAAGCCATCCACAAGTAAGTTTGCAGCTACACGTCCTGGCTTATGGCAATGTGATCTCCTTCAGCCTAGATCTAAAAGAATGTAGCTGGAGTGAGTGAATACTGCATGATGAGGATAATATGGGGAGTAATCACATGTTAATAGCTGTCTTTACCTGTCTTAATTTGCCCTGTTTCAGGGAGCTGGAATATCGGCTGTTGGAGCAGTGCACAGTTGATACAGGATTAGCCAAAGGACAAAGCCTTCCGTCTGTAATGGGTAAGGGCTGCTTGCTGCAGTGTAATAGGAACAGTAATGTATTCACACATCTTACGTGGTCTTCTCTCGTGATTTCTGTCTCCATACTAAAGTATATTGCTACAGGTCAGCCTCTTGTAACAAAGTTGGAATGGCAGCTCAGATGAAATTTCTGTAGGAAGGTTTCATTGTCTTCTGAGAGAAGACAAACTTTCTGTTGTTTATCTTAGAAATCTTTCCAGGCCTCAGTTGAAGTGAAACCTTAAGTGTCCTAATTGGAATTCAAAATTAATTTTTTTTTTTCCAGTTCTCTTTTTGCTTTCCAAGCTTCTGTTCACAGTGATTTTTGTTGTTGCTGTTGCAGGCTCTGTTCCTGAAGACATAGTTGAGGATATAAAAGGTAAAACTTTCTGCTAAGTAATCTTTAGTTTATTTAGTTGCAGTCCACTGCAGAGTAGCTGGAATGCAACTGGGGCTTTCGCAAATGGAAATTGCTGTTCTAATTCCTGGGCCTGGATGACAGTTTCCTGATTGGTTTTGAGGCAGTCTCTTGGAATCAGATGTGAAATGTTAGGATTGAAATTCAGATTGGCTTTATATTGAGGGAACGTTTCTTTGTGACAGTTGTTTATGAATGAGATTCTAATTTTATGCTTATTTTTGTGGCACAAATCAATAGCAGCTGGTGTACAAGTGAAATTGTGCTCTGTTAGTGCTGCTTAGAGGGGAAAGTAACATCTGGAGTTCTTAGGATGCTGCAGAGTTGTGCTAGGGACAATATTACATGTGATTGTTTAAAAAGGATCAGTGTCTTGTGGAAAGCTGTGGTGCAGGACCTGGTGTGGTGTGTTGGACATCTGAGTTCAGCCCATGCCACCTCGTGGTAACCAGAGGCACAATGAGTAATATCTTTGTCTTTACATTGTATTTGGCTTTTTTTGAGAAAGAAATCTTGCCTAGGTGTAGTGTCAGCTTCATTTAAACTTAGGACCTGGGTACATCTCAGCTCAGCTGAGGTATGGAAGCTTGTTTGTTATTTTTGTTATGATTTTTTTGTATTTTTTCTTTCTAGAATGTGTTCTGTAAATGAAACAAAATTGTCTGTACTGTTGATTCAGTGAATTCTCTCTTCTGACCCTTTGTTTTATGAAGTTCGCACTTGTTTTGTGAGTGATCTCCAACGTGGACTGAAAATCCAAGCAGCCAAGTTCAACATTGATGGCAGTGCTGAGGTGAGTGGAGAATGAAAGTCCCTCTGATCTCTTCTGAAGTGGCCATGACCATTCTGGCCTTAAAAACATCACATACATATTTTTATTTCTAGCGTCCTTCGCCGCCTCCAGATGTGGACTATCCTTTAGATGGTGAAAAGATTCTCCATGTAGTTGGCTCCATCCGGTGAGAAATAATGTAGTGCAGTGTCTGCCTTTGGGAGGCATTAAGTGAGGCTTTGGCACCTCCTGCTGTGTGACAAGAGCAGCTGTGGTGGTGTGCTGTCAGCAAGAAGTGGTTGTTCCTAGCCCTGCTGTTAGTGAGCAGCAGTGCTACTATGAGCTAACGCTCCTCTTGTCTTTTCAACAGAGACTCAGTTGCGGAAATACTGTTTGAACAGGATAATGAAGAGACATCTGTTGCCACTTTGATCTTAGATTCACTCATTCAGGTATCTTCATGATGTAAACAAGTTTGCACACCTGTAGCCTCAGAGAATCTGCTTTTATAAATGGCTCTTGCATTGTCATCCCCCGACTACAGGTTGCAGTCAGGGCACAGTGTGACTCCTCAGGTTGTGCCCCATGATAAATTCCTGTGGGGCAGCGAGTCACTGTGTCTCATTCCCTCTGTGGTTGTTTTTGTACTCTCTGGTACACTACAGTTTTTTTGGGACAGTTTTCTTTCAAGAAAAGAAGCAGTGCAGTGCTCTCTCCTCAGCAAAAGGGTTGAGTTACGTGAAAGTAGTTGGGACGTTATTTTTACAGGCAGTATTTCAGAGATATTTGGCATTTCTTATCCCAGAACTGATGGGAATTCATGGCACTGCCCTGGCTGTCTTTTGCCTTGGCCAGACTCAGCTAAAGGGATTTACAGTGACTCAGTGTGCTCATGACAGCCTCAACTGGGCAGTTCCTCGGTCTGGTCTTCTGGGAAGAAAATGATGTAGATGTTTTCTTCTCCTTGGCTGAAGCAAGTAGTTGAAGTGCACAGAATGTCTGACTGCATTTCTGAGAGGCCTTTGAAAGCATCTGTGTGCAACTGCCATTGAAGTGTGTTTTTTCTTTTCAATTCCCTTTCTTATTAGTGTCCCATAGACACCAGGAAGCAGTTGGCAGAGAACTTGGTGGTTATGGGTGGCACTGCCATGTTGCCGGGATTCCTCCACAGACTGATGGCTGAAATCAGGTACCTGGTAGAGAAACCAAAATACAGAGAAGTGCTTGCGACTAAAACCTTCAGAGTTCACGCTCCACCTGCCAAACCCAACTACGTGGCGTGGCTGGGAGGTAAGAATGGGAACAGTTTTTGGAGCACAGGTCCAAAGTCAGAAAACAGACCTTGCAAGTGGGGTTTGTGATGAATAAGTGGCAGTAAAGCATAGCCAAACTGTTGGAAGTGAGCTGCACCTGATGTCTGTGGAGTTAAGTCCTCCTGGAAGAAGCACTGCAGGCTGCACCTGCCTTTTGGGGTGCAGTGCAGGTTGGCACTGCAGGCTTTGGGAACTTGAAGCAAGTGACTTGCAGTTTGAAACAGCAGTGTAGGAGCCAGTGAAGCTGATAGCAGTCTCACAATTCCTAGCCCTGGTTATTGCAGGTGATTTTAATTACCCCTTCCTTTGCTGGAAGGATTGCTCTGCCAGCCAGCCACAGGAGGTCCAGAGTGTTGATAACTTCCTCGTGCTAATGGTGGATGAGCCAACTAGGAGAAGAGCACTGCTAGATCTTATTCTTACTAATAAGGAGAGCCTGGTTGAAGTGGTGAAGGTTGAGGGCAACCTTGGTTGCAGCAACCATGAGGTGGTGGAGTTCAAGATCTCACGTGGCCAGAATCAAATACCAAGCAGAATCCCAACCCTGCACTTCAGTAGGGGCAATTTCTGCCTTTTCAAGCAATTGCTAGGGGAAATCCCATGGGACAGGGTACTTGAAGGTAAAGGGGTCCCAGATAGTTGGTTAGCATTGAAGGACTACTGCTTCCAAGCTGAAGATCAGAGCATCCCAATGGGTAGGAAGTCAAGAAAGGGAGCCAGGAGACCTGCATGGTTAAACAGGGAACTGTTGGGCAAGCTGAAGTGGAAGAGGGGAGTCTACGGATCGTGGAAGTGGGGGCTGGCCACTTGGGAGGAAGATAAGGCTGTCAGAGATGTAGGGAGCCAACTAGGAAAGCTAAGGCCTTCGTAGAATTAAACCTTGTGAGAGGGGTCAAGGGCAACAGAAAGGGCTTCTTCAAATACATTGCAGATAAAACTAGCACTAGGGACAATGTAGGCCCTGATAAATGAGGTGGGTGCTCTGCTGACAGAAGATAGAGAACGCAGAGTTACTGAATGCCTTTATCATCTCAGGATGACCACAAGCCAGCACTGTGCCCGTGTGGCCAAGAAGGCCAATGGCATCCTGAGGTGTGTTAGAAGGGGTATGGCAAGTAGATCGACAGAGCTTCTCCTCCCCCTCTACTCTGCCCTGGTGAGACCACATGTGGAATATTGTGTCCAGTTCTGGGCCCCTGAGTTCAAGAAGGCCAGGGAACTGTTTGAGAGTCCAGCACAGAGCCACTAAGATGATGGAGGGGGTGGAGCATCTCCCTTACAAGGAGAGGCTGAGGGAGCTGGGTCTCTTTAGCTTGGAGGAGACTGAGGGGTGACCCCAGTAATGTTTATAAACATGTAAAGGGTGCATGTCATGAGGATGGAGCCAGGCTCTTCTCAGTGACATCCAATGACAGGACAAGGGGCAATGGCTGCAAGCTGGAACACAGGAGGCTCCATATAAATATGAGAAAGATCTTCACAGTGAGGTGACAGAACACTGGAGCAGCTACCCAGAGAAGCTGTGAGGTCTCCTCTGGCGACACTCAAAACCTACCTGGATGTGTTCCTGTGTGACTTGATCCAAGTGTTCCAGCACAGCACTTAGATGACCTGTGGAGTCCCTTCCAGTCCCTGACACTGTATGATTCTGTGATAGTCTTTTTTGTTTTTAGTTACTTTCACGGGATATAAATGGGAGCAATTTGGGACAGGTGGGGTTACTAACAATGAAAGTACTTCAATCCTTTCCTCTTTAATGCAGAACTATATATATATATATATATATATATTTTTTTTTTTTTTTTTGTCATTAACATAGGAGCCATTTTTGGAGCACTTCAGGACATTCTTGGGAGCAGGTCTGTGTCCAGAGAATATTACAGCCAGACGGGGCGCATACCTGACTGGTGCTGTCTGAGTAATCCTCCACTGGAGATGATGTTTGATGTTGGAAAAGCACCCCCACCACTGATGAAGAGGGCTTTTTCTACTGAGAAATAAGCACCAAAATGCTACACGAGGATTCTCCTCTTCTGTTTCAAGTACATGTATATAAATATCAGTAGGGTTTTTTTAATGAAGTAACCTGTGTGTAATGCCATTAAATATGACCAGTGTGGATGTTCTGGGGGAGTACAGGGGTAGTTCCTAACACTGTATGTGGAACTGTGTTCATGTGCTGTTTAAAGATGAATTCTGTTAACTCCTCTGCTACTTTGTCACCCAGTGAAGAAGTGGTATGTGGTCACGAGTTGTAGCTTTCTGAGTTCTGTTATTTATTGGTGCAGTAAATGACATTGTGAAGGTGCTTTGTTTTAAGATACTTTGATGTAAAATAGTGTGAGAAGACTGCAGGACTGTCTGCTTTGGGAAACATCTGGAAGCTTTCCTGCCAACCTGAAGAGCGGAATGCTTTACACAGGATCATGTGTTGGAACTGCTAGGAACTGGCTTGTGTTCCTTAGTGGAGCTGCTGGAACAGTATTTCCCCTGAGAAGTGAGTTCTTTGCTGAAGCACTGAAAACAGAACTGTGCTGTGTGTAATTCCCCTGCAGTGCTGAGCTGCCACTCTCCCAACGTCTCTCCCCCAAGAATGAATTCAACTGTTTAAGAATCAAGGAAATCTTGGACCTCACTGAAATGCCACGTTCAGAAGTCACTTGTTTGCCCTCCTTTCCCTTTCAGAATTATTAAAATTCATTGTCCTGCAGCAGTGTGTATTAAATGAAAATGCACTACGAAGTTCATTGCTTAGGAAAAATGTACACTTTGATATTAACACTCCTTGGGAGCTGTTGGTAGCTGGCAGGCTGCTGGCAGTGCTGTGATTATGTCTTGAAAGAGCCCTCCTCTGCAAAAAAACAAATCCATTTCCATTCTGCTCCTGGTGTGTCTCTTGTTTGGCACTGTTCCATCGTACTGAAGCGAAGAACCTTTCTGGTTGTTAACAGAGGGCTGGTAGAACTAACACAGGTGATTTCTCCCTAGTTGTGTTGACAGGTGTCTTTTGAAATTGCCTTCTTCCTACTTGGAATCAGCTGCTTGGCTGCCGCACAGGAAACCGGAGAATAACCAGGCATCATTGTAATTGCAGTTGTGGGGTGCAGATGGGCTTTAAAGCACTCATTTCTCAGCCCCTGGAGCTGCTGTGTGCCATCTCCTGCCTCGGTCCCTGTGTGTGATGCGGTTGCCTTACTAAGGAGAACGTATTTCATCACGTGGCCTGGGATCCGGCCGCGGGGCTGCTGATGGCGTTCGGAGCCAGGCGCTGCTGCTCGTGTTCACCTGTGTCATCAGCCGCTGCCGGCCACTGGAGCGGTGGAACATCACTGCTCGCAGGTCTGCCACTGATAAAAGGATTCGGCTCCCTGCACGGAAAGCATCACCTGGAGGTTGACGGAGCTGAGCGGCCGGCTACTGTATCCATCGGAGCAAAAGCATCTTCCGCCCAACGTGGGGCTCGAACCCACGACCCTGGGATTAAGAGTCCCATGCTCTACCGACTGAGCTAGCCGGGCGCTGCTGAGCGCTGCCCCAGCACGTGCTGTTCACCATATGACGAGCGCGTGCGTATCGATTGTAACCGCTGCCAGTGCCCCGCCCACCGACACCCCACCTCCGGGAAGCGCCGGTTGGCCAATGGAGCGGCCAATGGGATCGCGCCTTGTTGGGCCGTCGGGAGCGCGAGCGAGGCCGGGGCGGGAGGGGGGCTGCGTGCGACCAAGGCGGCGCCGCCATGAGCTCCATCGGCACCGGGGTGAGCGCGGGCCGCGCGGCGGGCGTGGGGCGGCTCCGGGCAGTCGGGGCGCGGCGGCGGTCTGTCGGTTTCCTTCGGCCGGGCCGAAGCGGGGCCGCGGCCGCTGCTGAGTCACCGCGGCCCGTTAGGCCGAGCGGCGCGCCGGGGCGTGAGGGGTTGGGGCGGCTGTGGCTGGGCGCTCTGCAGGACAGCGCCGCTGCCTTTGGCCGCGTGGAGCTCTGCGCTCAGCTGCTGGGCGCCTGCTGCCAGGATAACGGGCTGTGCCGCGGGTTTGCTCAGTAATACCTTCTCTTCTTCAGTACGACCTGTCGGCCTCCACCTTTTCTCCCGATGGCAGAGTGTTCCAGGTTGAATACGCGATGAAGGCGGTGGAGAACAGCAGGTAGGACGCGGCTGCGTTGCTCTTTGCTGGATGGCCTCTTTCAAAGCAGCTGGTGGCTTTGCGGGTGGAACTCATTGAGCGGCGGTGTCCCTGCCCTCAGTTTGGGAGGCTTCTAATAGGGTAAAAACGGTGTGATGGCTCCTGCCTGCTTTGTTGTGGAGGACGCAAAGCAAGGCTGTAAGCTTACCCTGTGTGATAAGGTAATAAGTCACCGGCCGTGGGACAAGGCTGGACTGCAGACGTCGTTAGTATGTGTGAAGTGCTGAGCTGCTGAGGGAGCAGAGCTGTCAGAGTACCTAAAAACTCGTTTTGTGGGTGTGAATTGAGGCACTGAAAGGCTGAGGTGCTCAGAAAATCTGTTCTCATGTTGGTGTGTTTCAGGTCAGGGCACTGCAGTGGCAGTGGCTCTGCAGTTCCTACAAACACTGTATGTGTTCTGTTTCTCAGTTCTTTGGGTAAGGGCTCCTCAGTCTCTGTCACCTTTGAAAATATGTTTATTTGCTTACTCTGTGCCCCGCTTTGTTTTCTTTAGGCACAAAGTGGAGCGTTGTAACAGACCTACTTGGGTGGAAATTATGTCATTGTGTCACTTGATCACTGGTTGCCAACCCTGCCCACACGGGGCTGGAGCTCAGTGACCTTAAAATTTCTTTCCAACCTAAGCCACTCGATGATTCTATCCAGTATTTTATTAATTCTTTGTTACTTATCTTCACAGTTCTATTCTGTGTAAGCGGAATTTCCTTTTGTCTTGTCTTTCAGTACAGCAATTGGGATCAGATGTAAAGATGGTGTTGTCTTTGGTGTAGAAAAACTCGTTCTGTCCAAGCTGTATGAAGAGGGTTCCAATAAACGCCTCTTCAACGTCGATCGGCACGTTGGAATGGTGAGGTGCTCTTAATTCTTCTTGGAAGGGGGCTTCCTATTCCAAAGTGGAAATGCATAGAGCTCAGGATCAATAATAAAGAGATTGTGGAAGCTACGTTAGGCTTTCTGTGTATGTAGAAATGCCAGTGGGTTCTGTTTTTTCTTTTTTTTTTTTTCTTGGACGATTTTCTTGCAGTTCTTGATTGCATACACACGCAGAATTCCAGACTTAAAACAGAAGATCATGTTTTGAAGCTGTTTAAAACTTCCTGGGAGCTATTCAGATTTTTTTGGTTATTAATTTTCCTAGAAAAAAATTCAACGCTGTGTTAGCATCAAATCAGTTAGCAGGGAGTTGATGGAACTCGTTTGTAAAGACTAAGCCATGTGATTAGATTATAAGCTTTTTATAAGCAACATTTGGACTTGTGATGGCAATTCTCCTTTTAGGCAGTGGCAGGACTGCTGGCAGATGCTCGTTCGTTGGCAGACATAGCTAGAGAAGAAGCTTCTAACTTTAGGACTAACTATGGCTATGATATTCCACTGAAGGTAAGAAATTGGCACGGTTCACTTGGAGTTTTTGGCTTTCTTCATCTTGGCGCTGATAACCTCAAGTTATAAATTGTAATTAACTTATTTTTGCAAATAAAGGCCTCCAATTATTTTTCTTTTTCCCCTTAGCATCTTGCAGACAGAGTGGCCATGTACGTGCATGCATACACACTGTACAGTGCTGTCAGACCTTTTGGTTGCAGGTAGGTCTGTGGCAGGGGGTTGGAGATTGATGATCCTTGAGGTCCCATCCAACCTAGGCTGTTCTGTGATTCTGTGACAGGTCTTTCCAGCGCGTGCCTGTTTGCAAAGACCTTTTGTTTCAGAAGTGCTGGAGCTATTTATGTTTCCTAAACCCCTTTTTCAAATTTGGTACTGGTAACTGGGACGTGGAAAGAGGTTCCCCTCTTTTTTTTTTTATTTGTGTGCAAAGCTTTAGGTAAAAAATCCCCATATGCTTAAGAGCAAACCAGGCTCTGTGACTGCATGCCTGTCCCTCAGGTTTAAAGCTGAGGAGTTGATGGTGAATCTGTGTCAGTATTGAAAGCAGAACTTGTCTCTGTGATCGTCCCCTAAAGAACAGATAATAACTGCCATGCAGCTGGAGTACTGAAGGACTATTACACTGAGGTCTGCTGCTTAGTTACAGTTAAGTAAAATGCTTCTGCAAATTGCAGGTCCTTAGGTGTCACAGTAACACTGAGCCTTCAGACAAACTGCTTACAGAACATGGTAGGGGTTATGAACCAAGGGTGAAGGAATCCTGACTTGATTTAGCTGTCATCGTGTGTGGGTTGGTAGAACAACTGTTTGATTTTGCTTTTTCTCACCCAGTTTCATGTTGGGGTCCTATGATGAAGATGACGGTGCACAGCTGTACATGATCGATCCATCAGGAGTTTCATACGTGAGTTTTTCAGAAACATTTCTGTCTTTAAGTTGCTCTTTTAAAAGTTTCTAATTTGGAAATCAGTAACATGGTGTGTATTTCTTACAAGTAGCACTGTAACACTGTAAGCACATAAAACCTGTTTTTAAAGCTGGTCTCTCAGAAATTTGGGAGTTCATTCCACCTGGCTGTATGCAATGAAAAGTCCCATCCATTGCAGCCCGGAAGGCCAACTGTGTTCTGAGCCCCATTAAAAAAGGGGTGGCCAGCAGGGAGATGGAGGTGATTGTTTCCCTCTACTCGGCTCTTGTGAGGCCTCATCTACAGTGCTGCATCCAGGCCTGGGGCCCCCAGCACAGGAAGGACGTGGAGCTCTTGGAGCGGGTCCAGAGGAGGGCACTGAGATGAGCAGAGGGCTGGAGCACCTCTCCTGTGAGGGAAGGTTGAGGGAACTGGGCTTGTTTAGCTTGGAGAAGGCTTCAGGGAGACATCATTGTGGCCTTCCAGTACTTGAAGGGAGTGTATAAACAGGAGGGGGAACGGTTGTTTGTGAGGGTGATGGCGATAGGACAAGGGGGAATGATTTGAAACTGAGACAGGGGGGCTTAGATTAGATATTAGGAGGAAGTTTTTTATTCAGAGGGTGGTGAGGCACTGGAACAGGTTGCCCAAGGAGGCTGTGGATGCCCCATCCCTGCAGGCATTCAAGGCCAGGCTGGATGTGGCTCTGGGCAGCCTGGGCTGCTGGTTGGCGACCTGCACACAGCAGGGGGTTGGAACTGGATGAGCATCGTGCTCCTTTGCAACCCAGGCCATTCTGTGATTGCCACAGAGGTGTGAGTGTTGCAGTGATACTCCACTCACAAAATGCTGAGGTACAGAGGTTCAGATGAAGGCTGCTAACAGCAATTCAAGGGAGACATTTCTGTTTGTTGTTATATATGAAGTCATACAAACACACTCATCTGCTTTTATTATTTTTCTTTCATTACGTCTAATGTTTCTACTGTTGGAAGTGCTGAGGCTTATATGCTTACACTTCAAAGTATTTTCATGATAGGTGGGATTTTTGTGTTGGTTTTCTCTTTGTACGTGTGTTTGTTATAGAACTTTTCTAATTCCAGTTTCTTTTAATTATAGCAAAAGATCCATTGCAACAAACTGAGCAGACATGTTTCTGCCTGGAGGAACTACTGAGCACTTCTGTCAAGGGTGGCTGGCAGTGCTTAACCTCATAACTTGGGAATCTTGTCTGAGAGAACAGCACCAGTGCTTGCTGTGTATCTGCCTTCTTGTTACAGGAGTGAAGGAGTTGTTTTATGCTGTGTAACAGTAAGAAAAGTAGAAGATGTAGTTTTTCATTCACCTTGCACCTTTTTTGTTTCATTTTTTTAGGGTTACTGGGGGTGTGCCATCGGTAAAGCCAGGCAGGCTGCAAAAACAGAGATTGAAAAACTTCAGGTATGGTGTTTCAGTTTGATTGTGTTGCTTTCAGGACAGATTTTTCTACATTACGTTTTTACCTTTTTGGATGCCTTAAATACACAAAGTACAAGAGAAGCAGAAGTATTTCCTCATAAGTTGTCTTAAGTTCTATGGTAGCAGTATTTCTGGCATCTTGACCCTGGGCAATGGGTACTCCATAGCAAGCACACATTTTTAAAAGGGGAAGCATAAACATGCACTCCTTTGTGTACCTGCATACTGTATACTCTGCTTGCACCTTACTTACAGCTTTCACCTACAAACGTACACCACAGCTGTGCCCTGAAAAGCTCAGTTCATCCAGTAAACTTCCAAGGGTAGCTCATTGGTGGTGCTGAAGTATCACAACTGAAAAATTACAAGAGAAGTGAAAAATATTTTAAGTCTCAGTTAATTCAAGTCTTGAATCTGGTCAGATGCTTGAACACCAAATGAAAAGTAGGAATCCTACAAGATCATCTGATCTTAATACTGGAATCTTGGCATCTGAGAAGTCATCATTTCTATTTCCATCCGTGCAAAGTGATACAAAGATACTATGTTGGGTAATGTCTGATTTACCAAAAAATGTTTTCTCTGCAGTTCTTGGATTTTCAGAAACTTTTTATTGCCTAACTTTTTTTTGTAGAGCTGTAGAATTTGTATTCCTTGAACTTCATAGTAGGACCTGTACAGTGCAGTGGATGAGAACAGGGGTGTGCCATACAGCACAGCTGCACTGTTGTGTCACGGCTTGTTTGCAGAATGCCTTCAGTGTGATGTTGTCAGAGCAGTGTGAAGCAAGTGCAGTCTTGTGTGCTGATGCTTCTTGTTAGCTGTGGGCTGGACAGGTTCCAGCTCAGAGCTGATTTTGTTCAGGTGAATTTTTGATCAAATGACAAAACGTAAATGGGAAGAAGACAAATGCAAACGCTTTGGTGGAGTTGATGACTGTTTGTGAGGGTGGACAGTGATAGGACATGGGGGAATGGTTTTAAAATGAGACAGGGGAGGTTTAGGTTGGATATGAGGAGGAAGTTTTTCAGCCAGAGGGTGGTGAGGCACTGGAACAGGTTGCCCAAGGAGGCTGTGGATGCCCCATCCCTGCAGGCATTCAAGGCCAGGCTGGATGTGGCTCTGGGCAGCCTGGGCTGCTGGTTGGCGACCTGCACATAGCAGGGGGTTGGAACTGGATGAGCATTGTGCTCCTTTGCAACCCAGGCCATTCTGCGATTCTAAGCTGATTCTATGATATGGCCTATAGCAGCCTATTGGCTACAGTTCTGTCCTGTGAAACATGACTGTAGATGGGAAGGAAGAGGTGAGAATATCATCATAACCCTAAACCTGTCTGACAGGTACTGCAGTGCAGATGCTGGATGTGGGAGGGGATGCAGTAGGTGAAACCTGCAGATGTCGCTTATCCTGCAAGTGGGGCATACTGCACTGATCACATCTGTTGCATGTCATGCAAACATTTGATATCTTGTGTCATGCGGAGCGTGCTTGAATCTTTTCACGTCTTCTACGGTGCTTCTCACGTTATTTTCAGATACTATTTAAAACTTTTTGATGTATGGACATAATCAAAATTGGTTGGAGTTTGTGTTGAGGGGCATGGCTTAGTGAGAACTATTGGTGATACGTGGATGGTTGGACTGGATGATCTTGAAGGTCTTTTCCAACCTCAGTGATTCTGTGATAATTGTAATCAACTTCTGAGATAATCCATTACGGTATTTCCTATTACTTTCTGCAAAATTAACTGGGATGGGAAAAGAATAATGACAAAAGATAAAGCTTTGTTTTGTGAACGTGCACGACAGGAACAGATCTTTGGGTTTTCCTGTTCCATTACTAACTTTGTGTGTGTAAATACAGTTGTGTTTGTGTGACACAAATTATACTTGTCAGTAGAAGTCAGTGCTGCATTATGGATTGAGTCACAAATGGAAGGGCTGGGGCTACGTGTCTGTTTAGGAAACTTCTTTGAATGCAAATGTGACAGCACATCTACCAACAAGCAGGCATGTTTCATTTTCCTCTGGCCCACTGCTTACTTGGGTGTGTGCCTGACGTGCATAGGAAGTGCTGTCAGACTCAGCATGAACAAAGAACTGCTGTCCTTCGCCAGCTTCTCAACACTAACTTCTACACTATGGCTTTGAAAACTGGTTGAGAATCTGAGATGGTAAACTACGTGGAGCTATTGAGTTCTACTTGGTGTAAAATATGCTGGTCTAATCAATAATGACAGGTATGTTCTTGTGAGTGAAAGATGCATTGTAGAGAATGAATTCCATTGCACTCAGGCTCGTTAGGCACGTCACAGTCACTTGTTTGCTGGCTAAATGCAAAACAGGATGTTCTGTTAAGCTGTGTGTGGTTTCTTGTCTGCAGATGAAGGAAATGACTTGCCGTGACGTTGTTAAAGAGGTTGCGAAAATGTAAGTCTCCAGTGTGCTCCTCCAACTCAGCAAAAATGTGTACTGGTGAGCTTGTTGTGGCTTCAAACTGAAACTGTTCCCTTGACGTTAGGTACCAGGTTTCACTTTTGTAGATGAATGCTCGTGCTGACTCTCGTATGGTGTTCTGTTAATATTTGCCTTGGCAGGGGGCAAATATCGATGGGACGTGCTGCTCAGTACTGAGAAATGACAAAAGATGTGAAAAAGAAGCATTATAATCTTATTGCTCTGTGTTAGAGCTGTGATTTATAGCTGTAGTGAATTAATGCTTGAACTGTCTGAATATGGTCACTGGTTTTCAAGTATATAAAGCTGGTGGTAGATGGGGGAAGCTCTTCAGTGTGTTGACTGTCATTACTGGAATGCTGAGTGCAGTGTACTTACAGGGCAAAACCACATCATTCAGTAAATCATGTACTAGTAAGGGGGGGAAAAAAGATACCAGGAAGGCTTCTGCTAAGGTAGAATATAAGTTGGCTGGTAGTAATCTTGAAAATACTTGAGGGAAGATTGAGGTTAGATGTCAGGAGGAAGTTGTTTGCTATGAGAGTGGTGAGGTGCTGGAACAGCTGCCCAGAGAGGCTGTGGATGCCCCGTCCATCCCTGCAGGTGTTCAAGGCCAGGTTGGATGGGGCCCTGGGCAGCCTGGGCTGCTGTGAGATGTGGAGGTTGGTGGCCCTGCCTGTGGTGGGGGGTTGGAGCTTCATCATCCTTGAGGTCCCTTCCAACCCTGGCCATTCTGTGATCTTTTCAGATAAATACAAGCATCCTTTCAGCTATCTACAATACCTAATGCTTGCAGGGATACTTCTGCACTTGTCACAAATCTAATAATATGCAGCTGCAGAAATAATCTTCAGCCTTTTATGGCTGTTCCTTGGAGGTTATAAAGAAGTAATAAATGTTTCCATCAATGGTGTTGCAGCATGCGAGTTTATTTATGAGCTGTGTCAGAGGCTATCATGTTAGTGCTGAAGGAAAGAATGTGTGGGCTCTCTGTTCCTGAAACCTAAAAAGGACCTCAAAACAATTCTGAAACCACAAACGAGGCACAAGCCTTCCATTGCTTGGAGACCCTCTGTTCTTCAATTCAAAAGTTCTCAGCTCAGAACTTAGCAGCAATTCGAGGTAGTTCTGTTATTTTTATAAATCCTAAGCCTAGTCCTGGTATCACTCAGCAAACATTTAAATCATTTCTTAATCCTAAAACTATGGCCAGGAGCTATTACAAGCTCTTGAAGAAATCATATTGTTGCTGAAAAGCCTGTAAACAGCTTAGCACTTCGCAAAGACCTGTAGATGGACTTAATCATCACCAAGTCTAGTCTTAACCGTGACAGAGTATGCATACAGTGTTTGTTTCACAATACCTTTATCAAACATGAATGAAAAGCATCTGCTTTTTCATTGAAGGTATCCTTCCTTCTGCTGTCCCTAAACTTCCTATGCTGGCTAGAAGTAGTTTTGTATATTTCAGCTTTGGTCTTTTTGAAGGAATACCAGCTCATCAAAGAAGGCTGTAAGTTGTAGGCATAGCAGACAGGATGGAGATCTCCATGTTGCAAATTAGAAGATATTATGGTGTTCAGATTCATTCTCAAGTATAAGCTTAAGTAAGATTTACAGGGGAAATGCAGGGTGTTCCTGCTGTAAAGGTGATGTTCTGCATAGGGTTATTCAGCATCTCACCTAGATGGGTAACTTGCATCTCATCTGTAATTATGCAATACCCTGTTTTAGTAATGCTTAACTCCACAGTATTCTCTGATGTTGTCTTTTTCTCTTGGAATGGGATGAACACAAAGGAGAGATTGAAGAGAAAGCAGGGGGGAAAGCTTCTGTTGCATGTAAGAAATGGCGTTTCAAAAGAGTAAGAAATCTGTGAAAGGAAGAAAGTATATTTTGCCTGTCACCAAATCTGTTCTAACCTGTACCCTCTTTATTCTTTCCAGAATCTACATTGTTCATGACGAAGTAAAGGACAAAGCTTTTGAGTTGGAACTCAGCTGGGTTGGAGAAAGTAATGCATTTCTAAATTTCTGTAAACAGTATAGAAAGCTTCTCACTTTCTGTATTTAAGAGAATGTACAGAAGCAATGTTTTATTATCACACAGTGTTGTGTGAATTCTGTCCAATATGTACTCTTTTTATTTGCAGTAACCAATGGAAAACATGAAATTGTTCCCAAAGACATAAGAGAAGAAGCAGAAAAATATGCCAAGGTAAGGTCTGACATCACTGATGTCATCTCAGTGCTGCTCTCAACAAATCTGGAATAGAATGAAGTAAGGAGCAGGACTGTAGCACTGCAATGACTAGAAAAGTATAGTTACACAAATCACTTGTACCTGGGATATCTTCTGATGAGAGAACTCTGAAGTTCTCTCCATGTAATCCAGAGATAGTTCATTCTTTTAAAAACAGTGCAAGGCAGCAGGTTTGCCCATCTCATTTCTCTTCAGAAATGAATGTATGAACTCTTCAGTAGTTACATAACGTGATTTGCTGCATTTCCCATTCACTTAACTAAAATACCTTTTATAAAGGCAACCACCTGGAGAAAGCTGCTCCTCCAGCATCTGCCAGCTTTGCATTTAAAAGCAGTAGGGATTCTTAACAGAATTGAATTCTTCAGGAGAAACCAGGCCTGCTGAATAGCAGCCTTTGTAGATGTGGAATAAACTGTAAAACAACAACAAAACTCCCTTTTTTAATTAAACTTTTTTTTCTAAATAGGAATCTTTGAAAGAGGAGGATGAATCAGATGATGAAAATATGTAACACATTGTTACTTCAAGACAAGTTTGACTTAGTACAGGTTTGTTTATAATGTATTAACCATGAGATGCTCCTATGTACTGCTGGAGGAAACTAAGTGACCAACTTGCACTAATAAATTTTCCATTTTACTGTCTGTTAGCTTTTATTTCAAAGTAAGAATGCATCTGTAGTATGTATCAAAACGGTCATTAAGATGGGAAGATGTGATCATGCTGGTGTAGCTGCTGCTTACCACAGCAGAACTTTTGAACCTGGCCAGACACAGGAAGGGCAGCTGCTTAGGGATCTTACAGGTCTCTTGTTGACAGCTGTTCCTGTTAACCAGCCAGTGTCCTTCTTCTCAGTTATCAAGGCAGCAGCTTCCAATTCTTGGCAGAGGAGAAAACCAGCTCCTTTACAACTTGAGATGCTATCAGTTTAGGTGACACACGCAGCTGACAACTTCAGCCAGCCTCCAGGAAAACACTTTAATTTGGAGTATTAAGCCCAAAGTGGGACTAATGAAAAGTAATTCCTTGTGTTAACTTGCAGAGCTGAACTATTTACTTTTTGCTGTTTTGTTCCAGTTATATAACTTAACAGATCTCAGCTTTACATTTATTAACAACTTCTCCACTGTAGTTCTGCAAATCAGTTCTGAATCCATTGTTGGCCTTCCTAGGAGCTAAAAATAATCTCTCATGGTTTCTCTTCCTTGTTCTTAGGAAAATAGACAGCATTTAGCCTAAGAAGTCACTTAAAAATCTTGAAACAGAAGGTACCAAATTCATCTGCTTACCATTTCAAAACTCAAAACAGAGGTCATGTGCACATACCTAAAATTCTAATGGTCATCTTTAGTCTGAAATGCATGCTTTCCTAACAAATCAAATGCTTCAGTAATACATATTGTTAGCAATGACCAGCCCTTTAAGAAAAGAAAACCTCCCTTCCTTTAGTTTTAATAGTTTTTGTTCTTTTAAAAAGCTTCCACAGTCTCTTTTCTAATGGCATTATAGGATACAGGCTCTGTTTCTTTTTGGTGGCAAGGTAAAGGAAGTGGAGACAGATGGTTCTGTGTCAGTGCTTAATGACAGTCTCAGGCTTAAGCCTGGGCTAGAGTCAAGCCACATGGAACCCTTGCCTTTCCAGCTTAGCACAGCTGTCAAATTGCTACAACTCTACCAGGTCTCCCTGAAGTAAGATTAATCATGACTGATGAACAGCTTCCTTGAGTGCTGTCTCCTGAGGCAACAGTATAGTGATATATGAACCTGAACCTGAGTCAGGCTTTAGTTTTGTGTTGCATTCAGTCTGAATTTACTACTGAACCTTACTGCCAGTTTGGCTCTTCTAAGCCGGTGAAATCTGGTCAGTAAACTTATCTCAGCCTGAAGCATGTGCTGAGGACTGCTCTTCCACTTGCTTTAATGCAACAACATGACTCCCTGATTGTAAACCTGAAACCTTACTGATAAGCTGTAAGTGAAAATAAAGAGCTATCCCTACAAGCAGCTGCACCTTTCTAATCCTTTCAGAGCCATTTAGGACTGGGTACAGGAAGTGTAACAGTCTTACAAGTCATGTTATTGGGTTAAGAGAGAAGGGCAAGTCTAGCTGTAATTACAGATACTTCCTTACCCTTCAGGCTTAAACAGTGTCTAGGAGTCAAACTTAAAAGCTCAACAGCTGACCAGGTACCTGAAAGCTTCCATCAGATTCCTGTAGCTTCACACCCAGGGCATGGCTGACAAAGTAGATGTGCAAAGAGGAAGGCCTGGAAGAGCTGTTACCCAAGGCAGAGTAGCCACATGCTCCCATCTTTAAACATGCCAGGTGACTGGGGCAGCCAAATCAATGCCCCTGTTCAGAGCTGATTGGAACAGATGCAGGCGCAGTGATAAACTCAACAGACCTAACAGCAGCAGCCTGTAACAGTGGCCACTGAAGACTCCCAGAACCAGCTGAACCAGCAATGCCTTCCTGCAGAAATAAGCTCTCAAGCCCCTTCTCTGAAGAAGGGAGCTTCTATGGTTGGCCTGGAAATGGTTGTTTTTAAGTTGAGTTTAACAGTGAAATGCAAGAGTACACTGGAAGGACAATGAACATGCCCTCAGTAAGGCAGAAGATATCTGAATCTGACTGCAGCAAGAGGTCATTCTTAACATTCATTTTTATTGTTCCTGACAAGAGTACTGGGAGGTTTTAGTTTTGAAGATACTAGAAAGGCATAATTAGCCCACACCATGGCAGCATTTCTTGCTTCAGGCTTACCAAGTAACCTACTTAGTTGGGCTCTGGCCATTTATGGGAATACATAATAGAACAGAAAGTCACATACCCACTTGGAATGCACAACTGCAGTTCTTGCTGTGCTGGAACACAACTTCAAAGTATTAAAGGCAAATACCATTGCTTGAGATCTAAGTTCATGCTCTAATGGAACACTAGAGGAAAGCTGGTCTATACAATTGTTTATCTCTTAGCTTAAAGTCATCCTTCCACCACAGAAAGGGTTAGAAATGCACAGATCCAACAAAGAAGGGTAGAATGCACATGAAAATCCTTTTTCTCTATGTCTCACTCACCCACTGATAGCTGTTCAGCAGCTGATGAATCACTGCTGCTGTGATGTACAGCTAGGTATGTCACAGTCCCTGTTACAATTAGTCACTATGTCCACACAGAGGTGGTGTTCTAGAAAATTAAGGGGACTAAGGTGAGCCTCAGGTGCCAAACTTAAATGTAAACTAGGTATGGGAGTATGCTTATCTCCATGACTGATTTTAGGACTTGCAGATCTGCTTGCAGCATTCAAAAAACAAATCACATTTGAACTGCAGCAGAGTAATCCATTTTCATGGACTGCACTGTTTGTACAAGATTTTGGATAACATCTTCATTCAAAGTTTTGTTACTACTGATTAAATTATTTTAAGGTTGAGCTGTTGGAATATCACAGAAACAACCCACGTGTAAAGTTTCTGTATGACAGATAAACATAAGGATAGCTCCACAATAAATACTACTCATCTGTAGTTGGTGCTGACTCAGAAAGGAAGCAGTTCAAACAATTAATTCCAAGCAGATCTGAGCTATGCCAGGCATCAGGTCATTTATCACTTCTCATAACCATAAATAGCATGATGGCCTAAGGTTAAACCCCCCCCTTCCCTGCAAGTTCCACTGCCCATGGGGGTACAGTAATAGGTGAGGTGCCATACAGGGCCATACAGCCCTGGTCATCTCTAAGGAAGGGGCTTTGATGTAACTTCACACGATAGCGTTTTTCCTTAACTGTTAGCAACAGAAGGGTACAGAGAACAGTGAACTGCTTAAGATACAGCGTTGAATAATAATCATAACCCAGAACTGAAGAGAAAAATAGGATTTTGAGTGCATAACACCACCAAACACAGCACAGACCATTCTTTCCCCCTCCTCCTCTTTCTGTTGCACACCCCTAAGATGATGACTCGTTTTTACTCTGCACACCAGTTTTTCAAGTTATGTGCAGTAAGGAAGTTACCTTTACCTAACAATTGACAGCTATTTTCAGACATTTACTGCCTCTACCTTTCCCCATTAGATGAGCTTGCCATCCCTTATTTCCAGTGACACAGAGCTGCAGGGAACAGGCTGTAGAAGAGGTAAGGGCGGAGCCTTACTGTCATGCATTTACTAGACACAGTATTTGAGAACACAGGATCTACAACTGAGCTCAAAGTAAGTCTCTCATTTCCAGATGCAGTGCTCTTTCATCTTCACACTGCTATTAAAGGACTCCGAAGCAGTTGTTTAAAAATGGTTCTTAGGATTGCTGTGCAAACCAAAAATGGACAACTAGAATAAAGCAGACAGCAGCCTTGCATAGTTTGTAGTCCAAACACATGCATGTCATCAGATATAGGGAAAAGTTAAATCCTCTGAAGTTTCTCCTACAGGTAGTATAAGAACTACCCACAAAAGATACCGTTTTAATGGACATGGTAAGACAAGCCAAATAAAAGGTTAGATAAAACATGGGGTGGTTTACTTTTGCATAAAATTAGACCACATTTCACGACACATACAGGCTGCAAGTCCAAAAATCATTCATTCCTCTTTCAACAACAGATTTTGCTAACAGTAGGTTAAGTTATAGTAAATTCACAGAAACCCATACATCCCTAACACACATCCAAAAAAAAAAAAAAAAACCACACCAAAAAAAACAACAGTAATTCCTAAATTAAAGCCAGAAAAAAAATTGAAAGTAAAACACGTCCTTTCTGCAAGATTTTCAGAAGAGCAGGAATCTGCTGCTTTCATTATTTGGAGCAAGACTGAGACACATTAACAGGTTTCAGCAAACACTAAGTGACTTCAACAGCATGCTTACAGAGGAGCACCATGTCAGCTCTCATTCTATGCACACCCACACTCTGCAAAGAGTGCCACTTCCAGAAGCTCTTTTTCCCCCAGATTCATTCCTATATGTTTCAGGAATAGAAGAAACCTGAAATACTGTCTCAGGAAGTGAAATCAAAGCATAGCCTCATGTGTTCCCACTAGGAAAGTCAGTTTAACAAGCAGCTACATTCCCCAGCCAAATGAGAGTTGAAATGATGCTCTTACACCAGTTTGTCACCCCATTTTGCTGCATGCAAGGAAGAAACTGCTGCCCCCTAATAAAAGATGCCCTTCATAGATTCAGAATAGTTAAAACTTGCTAAGATGACACGTATTTTGTTCTGGAAATCAATAGAACACAGCTTGTAACAGTGGCTCTGTTTGCAGTGCAGCTGTACTAGCAGTACACCACACAGAAGAACTGCAGCTCCTGACAGGAAAAAAAAAAGAACAACCCACATCCCTGAAAATACAAACCTCCTATGAGTGGTGCAGGTTTGCAACTAATTGACTGCTTGGATGTGCTAACACAGTGCCAGCTGCTCAGCTACTTCCCAAGCAGGCAGGGAATTCACTATCTGTAATAACAGCCAGCAAACAAAACACAGAAATAAAAAGTAAGTTTTAAAAGAAGGCTTAAAAGTAGGAAAGAGTTCAGATGCAGTCACCAACTAAGCTGTAAGTTCTTGCTAACAGCACCTGTTTGTAGCTATTAACATTTAAATCAGAAGGCCGAGGGCATTAAAGCCTTCAAAAATAATCAATGCTGATAAACTGCAGTCTTGTTGGCTGAGGCTGAAAATTAACTGTAAGTGACTGAAGTAATTTAGACAAGCAAAAGCCCGAGAAGAACGAACATAACTACTGCCCTCACAAGTTTTCTTTTGCTGAACATCCTTGCTTGCAGAAGTAGTTTTGCTTCCTTGTGCATGGCTGCATGCTAATAGTGACACACACATTGCTTTCAGCAGGCTGTGTCTCTGCCCACATTCAGCTGGGTGATGCTGTTCTACAGCCTGCACCCCTGGCAATCCATGATTTTAATTAACAGCTTATCAGCACTGACAAGCTTGAAAGTGACAGCTGTGCTGGTGGGCAGCCCATGTCCAAAGACTCAGCATCAGCATTAGAACAGTATTTTCTTTCTCTACAAATAGGGAAATATGCACGTTATTAAAATCCAATGTGAGCAAGCCAGTTATCTTAAAAAGCCTGTGTATGTGAAAACATGGCTCTAATCTCTATGCTTTTCCTTCCATGCTTTAAACACAGCTATTTCTGCAAGTATTATAAAGGAAAAAAGCCTTCCAAGATACCAGCAACAGGTAGCATGTGCAAGGACTCTACAGACTGAGAAATCACTCAGAACATTAGTTTTAAAACAATAGAAAACCCACTGCTCTGAATCTTCTGACGCAAGTACTGAGAAAATAATACAGCTGAAATTGCTTTTTCGAACAAGAAAAACTCATTTTAGTTCTCCAATTGGCATCAGTGAACACCTTAGATAGGAACAGCATTGGACAGCCATTGAGTTTACACGTACACCTGAGCTGGCATCACAGGTTTCCTGCAGGATAACATAGTGCTGCTGCACTGCTGCTTTCCAGCAGCACGCTGAGGACAGAAGATCTGCACCCACTTCCCCAGTATAGCTGTCACAGCCTCACTGTTGTCATCAAAGGAAATTTGTGGTCATGACAAGTAATACAGGAAATTAAACAGATCTGTAATTAGACCCTTTGCTAGGCAAACTTTTATATGCACATACTTTAACAGAACATGACAAAGTACGCAAAAACTGGCTTTAAAATCCAATGTTTGGTCAACTCAAGCAACAGCACCCTTCCACAGCTGCTCTCATAACAGAAATTCCATACCAGGAAAAATAAAAATAAGTCTCTGAGTACAACTCTCATTATGCCCAACCATGAGAATACCATATCAGTCTTTAATAAAAAAAAAAAAGAAAAAAAGAATGTTTTATGTCTGGAATTAAAAGATGGCATGGCAAATACCAAAACACCTCCCCTGGGCTAACACAGGCTAGGATGAGAGCAGCAGTTCTATCAGCTGAGAACTAAAACTTCTTCCCTCGCATGAGGCCGCTAATAACAGTTCAGTTCCTGCACATGTCTTGAAGCACACAGAACTGTAGTTAGGAACTGCAGTTGGACTGGATGTCATCTATTCAGTAAGAGGAGGACTGCTCCTCCCTGGAGGTCTCCCAAAAGCTCCACCAAGAGCTACTCAGACAAGCTAAGCATGCATCATCATTTCAGTCATGTTAGTGGAAGAAGCAACTACAGAGTGAGCACTACTGTTGTGTGCAGAGCTAACAGAAAACTTGGCTGTCCTCAGGATAAATATTCTGGATGCGGCTCTGTGCAGCCTGGTCAGTTGGTCAGTGACACTGCACATAGCAGGGGGTTGAAACTAGATGAGCATTGTGGTCTTTTTCAACCCAGGCCATTCTATGACTCTATGAAATATCCATGCATTACTACACTGCTGCAACACATACCCATACCTGCTTTACAAAGCTATTAGTAAATTCAGGGAATAAAAAGCACTAATTCAGGTTTCTTAAGGGTTGCTGCATTTTCTCCAGCAACGCTCCAGGAAGTGCCAGAAGCAGCATGCACAGTTACATTTGAATAACCGCATCCATTTTTCTGAACACAAAGACTGGAATATGATGACAGTGCTGGGGGAAGTAAGAAATAAGCAGGGATGCTTTTTGTTTGTTTTTTAAATACACACTTTTTATAGCTACCTCTATTTGTATGTAAATAAGAAAATACGAAGGAACTTACTGCTGAGAGTCAGCAGTAAAGCACTAATAAGAAAGAAGGTCTAACCTTTCATTTTTATAATCTTGCTGCTACTGACCAACTTTCTGTTGCCAACTTTACATTTCCTGTATACTGGAGTACTAAAGACTTCACAACCACCTGACACACTGCTATGAACAGACTGCAAAGAGTGAGATAATAAAGCTCCATGGCAAGCACAGACCTGATGTTCATCTATATGGAAACAGCAGTTCCGTGCAGACAGATTCTGCATGCAGATGTTTGCTCAGCCACCACTGGAAATATACTGCATATTTACTGACAGAACATAAACAGCAAGGGGAAGAATATCTGAAGAGGCTGAAGTAAACACTAAAAACAGGAAATAAAAGAAGCATGAAGTCTCCTGAACTTCTGAAGTCTGACAAAGTAACAGTATTTTATTATACACAGAGCTCCATGTTAGGACAAGAACTGCAGTTTTTAATATTCAGTAATGAGACAAACTGGAACGTTAGTTTTGCAAAGATAACAAAGTAGCTCATGATAGAGCAGCTCCCAACAGGAAATTCTGCTACTCATCTTTTCCACTCATGACAAACTTTTCCCTGTAGGAGATCACATTCTGAAGGAAGAAGCACAACTGCAAGGACCTGATACAGACAAGCTGCATTTAATGCCCAGAGAAATTTAACACTGACATGCAATGTTTTAGTATCAGAGTGCAACCCTGAGTTCTGAAGTTCACATTTCAATGAAAAGTTATTTTAAACCAAAATTAGAAGTAGTGCCTGGCTTGCCAAGAGTTCAGCTTTTTCATTCCATTACAGCAAACGTCATGCCCAAGTTGTATGTGAATGTTTACGCTACTCGGTGTGCTGCTTAGCTTGACATTCTTAAGCACTTTAAATGCCATAAAAGAACAAGTCACCTCTCCTGCTGACTTACTATGCAGAAAAAAAAGTAATCCTTTTGCTCATAGTAGTTAGATGAGTGATGTGCCAAGAGCATCCTGTGCCAAGAACAGCTACGCCCAGATGGACAGAATTTTTCTGCTAGAAATCAGAAACAAGACTGATTAGTTTTGTCAGGAACTCTTGTTTATTGAGTGGAACTCTATTTTACAGAGGTGCAAACTGTGCCTCCAAAAATCATAGAATTAGATTCATAGATTCAACTATTACATCCCACAGAGATACTATAACTTCACATTCAAAGCAAGCTTTCTAAAGTTTTGAAGAGGAGCTACGAGATACAGTTTAGTGGCTTGTGGTAGCAAGGATAATGGGAGGACCGTTGGACTAGATGATCTCGTAGGTCCTTTCCAACCTTGTGATTCTATGATTCTAAGTTTTATTAACTTACTTTACTAACTTTAGTGTATTCTAAACAATTTCTTCTTCAGTTTATCCACTGCTATCAACTACAACACAGTTATGTCAGTATTCAAACAAGCTCCCTAAACCTTTATATATATACATATATGCACACACACATACACATTATACACATCCTTATATTTACAGAGGAGATCCAAAAGCCAGAACACCACAGCTGTGTTCACTTCCAAACATGTTAGAAGTGTCCTATCATCAACAGTGAGCATTACTGGCACGCATAAGCTTTACTACAGCTTATCTATGCTATTGCCTCCATAAAATCCCCACAACCCTCCCTTCGCACTTCCTAAAACATCTAATTTAATCAAAAAGAACACGGGTTTGAAGCGAGGTTTAACTTACAAACCAAGGTAGCTCCTTATTACTTTCAAAGACTTCAAAACCAGATCCACAGGTCCTTTCAATGCAACGATAGACAAATGAAAAATACATTTTGTAGCTGAAAACGAGCTGCTGAAATCAGGTTCTCATTACTTGGAGAAAAAATAAGGAAGCTGCACAGAGCTTAAACACAGATTAAGGTTTAGGTAAGAAGCCAAGAAGCAAAACCGCAGCTGAAGCCCCCCAGATGGCTTCATCACAGCATCAGCGCTGCCTGCGAGCAATGAGAGCCTCCGAGCCCACCGAACAGCGCAGCTCCACAGCAGGGCCGGGGCCTCTCCGCCTTCCACTGCGGGCTGATAGACCGAGCTATCCCCAGCAGTCCCTACCTGACGCCTCAGCGCCTTCCCGGCCCGAGCGGTTCCGCCGAGCTCCGCCAGAGGGACCCTCCGTGACCGCTTCACTTCCGGGGCCGGCCGGGCGCGCTCCGCCATCGCGGCCGAGCGGGAGTGACCGTCACCGCCATCACTCGAAGGGCCGGGAAAGCGAAACGTCGCGCTGTCTCTTCAGAGCGCTGGAAAAGGCTCGCCGCCGCCGGGCTCGCCACCTACAGTGAGGGTGCAGAGCTCGAGCCCCGCCGCTCCCCGCCCCGCGGGAGAGGCGCCGACCACTCCCGCCGCCTCCCCGCCGCGGCCTAAAATGGGAAAGCGCCTCACACAAAATGGCGCCGGGAGGTTGACCGCCGCGCATGCGCGTCGCGCGCCCCGGCCCGCCGCCGCCGCAGGACGCCATCTCCGCCCGCGCCCCCTCTCCGCTCTTCCCCTCGTCCCCGCCCCTCCGCGTTTCTAAGAGACGGTAGCGCCAATCGCGTCGCGCCGTTGCTCTTCCTGACCCCCGAGCTTGGCCAATCGACGCGCTCACAGCTACATCCGGATCCAGCTCTCGCCAATCAGAGGCTCGGGAGCGCTGACTTCACTTCAACCGCCGCCAATCGACAGGCGCTCCAGCGAAAAGCCAATGAAAAGTCTGCGTGGCTCTACCTGCGTCTATGTCCGTCCAATAGGTTCCGCCTGGCTCTCGGCGACCAATGGGGGTGCCGTCCGCGGCGCCCAATCCGGGCGGGGCAGAGCCCCCGGGGCGTCACGAGGGGGCCAATGAGAGTTCGAGGAGGACCGATTCTGCTCAACAGCTTGTTATTGGGCTCGTCGCTGGCGATCCGCTGCGAGTCCGGGCTGAGAGGAGGGGGCGGAGCGGGGCCGCGCTCAGCGCCGCCGCTCGCGGGGCTGTCGTCGTCGCGGAGGGGGGCTGCGGCGCCGAGCCGAGCCGGGCGCTGCCCACTTCGCTGCGACTTTCCAGGTAGGAAAAGGTCGAGGGCGGCTCGGCAGCCGCAACTCCGGCGCCGTCCCGGGGGAGCGCCCGGCCCCGCGAGGGGCGGCCTGGGGCTGAGCGGAGCGGGACGGCCGCCTCTCCCTTCCCCCAACCGCGAAGTGGGCAGCGGGAACGGGGACTCCGAACTCCGCCTCCGAGCCGCTCGGCGCTCGCCGCCGTTCCCCTCAGCCCCGGGTGCGCGGTGTGTGTGTGTGGGGGGGGGGGGGGGGCGGTTTGCTCGTCCCGCTCCCCTCAGCCCCAACCCCGGCGGCCGAGGGGGGCGGGGAGGAGCGGCTCGGCGGGCCGCGGAAAGTTGCGAGGGCCGGGGAGGGGCGGGGAAGGCGGGAGGCAGGCCGGGCCCCGCCGCCCCTCCGTCAGGAGTTGCCGCCTCGGGGCCCTCCCCGCCCCGCAGCCGCCGCCGGGAGCGGGAGCAATGGCGACGTGACGCGCACCGAGCGGCCCGGGACGGGCGGAGGCTCCCGCCCGCCGCCCTCTGACGGCCGCAGACCCTCGGCCGATCCCGCTCTTGTGTTGCAGCGCTTCCCTGCCCGGCTGTGCGGCGAGGAGACGGCTCGGAGCTGGAATCCCTCGCATAACCGGGAAAAATGAAGGTAGGAACTCTCTCTCTCTCTCCTTTTCCTTTCCTTGAGGTAATTTCGTTTTTCGCCGCTGCTCTTGCTGCAGTTGTCTGGAAACGCTCTGAGTCGCTGTCCTCGGAGTGCTGCCTTTAAATGATTCCTGCATCAGCAGCTGCTATTGCAAGTTTGCAAAACCACAGCTTTTGTCCCGCCTGTGCTGCTGCTGGGTTTTGGTTTTTTTTTTTGCCAGTACAAAGACGGGGCAGTGCACAAAAGAGAAAGAAACTTTTCTTGCCTTCAATTAAACAGCAGCAAAACAGTTCCTTAATGTTGTGCGTTGATTTCCTGTCTCGATGGACGTTTTGGCGTGCTGCTTCTGGCCTTGTTTACCGCTTCTCACACGCCCAATAAAGTGAGGTTTTGAAGTAATAAAGTCCAGATTAAGGAAAAGGTGAGGAGAAATAGTTCTTCCCCTTAACGAGGCGGTTCAGCTTTCATAAAGGATTTCAAGAAAAAAAACAGTAGTTAACAACTGCTCTCAAAGATGAGAGTAAATCTCTCTAGTGGTCTCCGTTTAGTCAGCAGGAGAAAAGCTCCTATATATAGAATGGTATAGACGTAATTGTAGATATTGGTATGATAGCAGCCTCAGATTTTCTGCCTCACCAAATTGCTTTCAACAGGAAAAAGCGCAGTTATCTTTTATGCTGCAGTTCTGCTGTTGAAAGATTTCCCTTCTTTAATTCTTCTGAGTTAATTGTCATTTTTATCGATTATTATTACCCCTTTTATAATGAGGTTCTTTAATATGAGCTCAGCACCCCCAGAGCTATGCCGAGCATAACATAGAAAGTGAGAAGGTGTTTTTTTGTTGGTCCTTTACACTGGGAGAGCAATTAGGCTGACAGAATCAGGGGTCAACCTCACTGTGTGAAGCAGAACTTCCTGTAACTTGTTTCTTTACTTATTTAAAGAGCAGTCTGATGGCAGTTCTGAATACAGATGTTGTTTGTCACGTAGTGATGAAGAAGTTCAGATGGAAAATCGAATGTGCAATACTACAGCTGTAAAAAGAACTAAGAACTAAACTTTGTTCCTGTTTTTTTTGTTTTTTTTTTTTGCTCCTCACTAGGCAGCAGATGAGCCTGCCTACCTGACAGTGGGAACGGATGTCAGTGCCAAGTACCGTGGTGCCTTCTGCGAGGCAAAGATTAAGACAGTGAAAAGGCTTGTGAAAGTCAAGGTAGTGTGCTGTGGTTTGTACTGGCTTTGTTAAAGCACTGTGTTGAAAGAGCTGTCAGAGAAGATCAAAATCCTGAAGATTAGGGAATGTTCATTGCTTTACTGGTTGAGATATAAGAGCATTTGAATGTTTGTGCAGTTACGATTTTCGTGTTGTTATTTTACCAAATCTTTGTTCAGGAGGATGCTGAAACAGGACTGGGCTTAAACATTACCTGTCTGTGCTGCTCACTTCCTGATCACAGTTGTCTCCTGTTTATGAATGCATCAGTTTCACAGCAGTCAGTTTTGAAGGTTTTCCTAGAGACTTACGGCTTTACATGAGTAATAAGAACAAACTCTTAGAAGCAAAAATTCCCTTTCATTCCAACTGACAGTCAATTTTACTTGAGAGGCTGTGCTATAATAAATCAACGTAAGAACAAAAAAAAGATGGCAAAAGAACCTTTTTAGATCAGGTTTTCAAGATGTCCAGGAGAATATTTGTTAGTTTCCAGCATCTTGCTGCTGCTTTCAAAGCAGCATGCAAAACTGTAGCTACGTTCCTGTGCAAGCATAGTACTGACACTTAATATTCATTTATATTTACAGGTCTTATGCTAAAACAAACAAAAATGGAGGTCATTATTTTACTGTTGCAGTTCTATTGTTAATGCTAATGTGGGAAAACAAGAGTTAAATAAAAGTTAAGAATGCAAAGTAAATATAGAGCTTGGTTTGTTCCCTTAAGTTCTTTCCACTTCTAGATAACTGTCCAGGATATGTAAATAAGGCATTAGTGACCCTCAAAACCTTGCTAAATAGAGATGAAAGCTTCTTTTTATAACTACACATCTAAGTTTTCATGTGCTTTAATGCTTAGATCAAGTAGGGCAAGCTGTCAGCCTCTTCAGTTACATAGGTAGAGCACATCACTTATATCAGAGTTCTTGTCATGATTTAAAAAACCAACCAGTTCAGATCTTTCAGTCTTTTCTCCTGTTCTTAGTGAGTACTTTTAGAAATTTGTGCCTTGCTTTGAAATCTGTGTGAATGAGTTGCTTCCTAGAAAGCAGCGTGCTGCCCTTCCTGAACTGACAGCCTTCATTTTTCTATCTGTGTTTTTGGTCTGAGTGTCTGAGTATTAAGGCTGTTTGTAGGTGTGTGTTTCTTTATCAGATGATATGCTTTATTACTCCATGGTAAGACTTGCAGATACACGAGGCTGCTCTGACTTGGTGACAATTCCTGTCGCTGTGTCTGAATTGTAAAAGAACAGTTGTAGCAATAAGCCTGATATTTTAATGAAGAGAGTGTGTGCACAGCCCAGTGTACCTCTTAAGTCCAGAGAGTCCATCAGGCTTTTCCTGAGTAGCAGGACTACTTGTATTCATCTCGATACTGATAGAGAATTGTAAATAAAAACTAACTGAAGTGGTTATTATGAATTCATATTACTGCAGAGTGCATTTCAACGTGCTACTGGTTTTTATAAATACAGCTGAAATATAAATTGTGCTTATCTGGTAAAGAGAGGGGAGCACAAAAACTGGACATCTTTATTGGTGGAAATTCCTTGGATTTTTGATTCCTGAAAAAGGATAGGAATTTGGGAATTGTTTGTTAGTACATCCTGGGTACTCAGGTAGGTCTTTTTGCTATAGAAAATGGCAGTGAAACAATTTATCTGCTAACATCTGAATGTTCATCTTCTATGTTTGTGAGCTGAGTCTGTGCAAACTCAGGGATTCAACTTGCACAGGCTTCTGTTCTTTCTGTGTCATGATGCTCTCTCAAACACAGGATTTTAAAGGGAAAAGTGTTTGACTTCCTCTTTTTCAACCGATCCTTATTTTAATCACGCTCTTCGTGGTTCGCATCTTTACCATAGAAACTTTCTCCTGTTCATGGTAGCAGCAGTGGTGGTGGTGTGGTCTGCTCAGTGATTTCTCAATAAGTTTTTAACACAGAGAGCATTGTATTTTGATTGCAGTTCAGTACTCAGTGTGTTGTCAGTGAAGTGCTGTGGGTAAAGTAGAAAAAAAGCACATGAATCATCTGATCTCTAGGCTCAGTTCCAGGTGTACCCCGGGGTGCATCAATATCTAAACTCACATCAAAAGCTTAAGTTCTTTTCATTGGAGCACCTGTTGTTTCATTTGCCCTCTTCTTTGACTGTAGTGTTTCAGGCTAGTGTTCAGTGTGCTGCTTGGGCCTTCCTGTGAATAAGGCCATCCACGCTGAGGGTTTTGCATTCACAGTAATGTTTGACTGTGTTTGATGGAGAAAATGTTGATTTTCTGCATTACTACTTCTGTTTTTAGACATTTATATGCCATTACAAATAAGGAATGCATAAACAAGTTTATGAATGTCTTTCAGGTGGTCCTGAAGGGGGATAACTCAACTCAGTTAGTTCAAGATGATCAAGTGAAAGGACCTCTAAGAGTATGTATATTGCATGCCTTTTATTGCCTTATCAAATAGTAAATCAACAGGAGGAGGCCCATTGCTTTTGGTTGGGTTAATTCTGAATAGTCCTAACTCTTGTAGTTTTTGGAGGCTCTTTGTGTTCTCCATGTAGCATGCTTCATATGCCAACAGAACTGCACATGCTGCTTTTGGGACCTGTTATAAGCAACAGAGATCCTGATTCCACGAAGGTAATTTCAAGCCTGTTAGACAGTAATAACCATGAGTGCTCTAGAAGTGTTTTTAAAGTAGTTGATGTATTTTATATAAAAATGCACGTTGATTTGTGTTTTTACAGAAGCTGAAAGTTGTCTGCTAAAACAGCTGCATTATAGAACACTGACTGCAAATTTTTAGAGATCATCTTTAGTAGCTCCTGCACAAACACTATTGTGTGTTAAAGTCTGATCTAGCTGATGGTGCATCAATAAAGAATAATGTTAGAAGTGTTTTAAAGTGTAAGGAACAGTAGTAACACACATCAACAGTGAAATAAGAGTTACTTGATTGAATAGTTGAATATTTATTTCCACTTAGCCTTGTATTGTTTCTTGTTACGGGATAATCATGCTGAAATTAGTTGTCCCAACATCCTTGCTGCTTTATTATCTAACCAGAGTTCACCTTAAGAGCCTTTATTCTTACCAGCTATGTAACTACATTTCACAAAATAACATTTAGCTAAAATGAATCTTCAACATTATCAAAATAAAAACCTGCCTTACTAGAAGAATTAATGCTTACGTGAGTTCTGTCTCCTTCATTTGAGTTCTGGATTATGTGTAACCTTGGGAATACCCCTTTTTGCAGGTTGGTGCAATGGTTGAAACCAAAATGCCTGATGGATCCTTTCAAGAAGCTGTTATCAGCAAGTTAACAGATGCTAGTTGGTATACTGTAGGTAAGTAGCCACATGCTTTCGTTGACAGTCTCTAATCTTTGAATAATACGTTTCTAATTATAGATAATAACGTAAGTAATTATATTCTGTTTTGTAAGAGCTGAGATTTTGAAGGGAACTTTAAGTCTTCCAGGTCTTGTTTCCTTAAAAATAGAATAATAATTTGATGTTGAAGGAGGCTGTAGCAAAGGACTCAGCAGACAAGTTTTATTTGGCACAACATCCATACGCTGATGGTGGTTTCACTCAATGGAATTCAGAATGGCTTTTGCAGATTTTAAGACAAACTTCAAAATAGCACTTCTGGCTGAATATTTGTGACACGTATTGACTGACTGGACTGCAAGTGTTCTTTCTCTGTATGCAGTCTTATAAAAGCAGCAGCAGCACCCATAGCTTCTGTACCTTTGGAATTGGTTCCTCTGTTTTGTGTAGAGTTGAAAGTTGAGGGTTGTGTTTTGTATGAAGTAACAGAAGAAAGGAGCTTATTTTTTAAGAAATTGCCATTGCACCTAAAAAGAAAAGATGGGACCTTTTTTTGTACCTTAAAATTAACTGTTGCCTTAAAACTTTTTCAAATAATGATTCAATCTAAAGTAAAATAGGAAACAAATTTGCTTCTCCTGCAGGAGGCTGCGTTTTTTAGTTACTGACACAAACCTCAAAATGCACAATCATCAAAATGTCAGTGTTGAATAAGGATTCACTACAAGAGAAACTTCATTATTTTGAATAAATAGAATTGCTCATTCTGATATCTAGGCTTTTCTGAAATAGCTCTATCACTGGAAAGGCCAGCAACATTCAGGTGATACTATATCAGCAAACAAAAACAACCACAGTAACTGGATCAAATAGCTTTGCAAGTATCCAACTTGGAGGAAACGCACCATTCTTAATTGTGGTGTATATTCTGCCATTCTGCTCCACAATATTTGTTCTGTATTTGTTTCTTCTTAATATCCTTACATACAGATAGTTGAGGTTTATCTTCATATTCTTCAGTACCGTGCTGAAGAGTCCCGTATAGCGTGGGATATCAGTTTGATTTTGATTTTGTGTTGTTTGTTTGAAGATGGACAGTACTTTCCCTTTGCAGTAGGTGAGATTATTTAGTCTTTGATGGGATCAACATAAGGGATCAATGGAAATAATTTGGAAGAGTTTATCGCGAGACATTTATTATTATTGCATGCTGTAAATATAAACTGGTTGACCTTCCAGTTGACAGTGCTCACTGCTCTTTGCAGTTTTATTTTTTTAATTGTCATATATCGTTAGCAAATATCAGGAAGTGGCCCAGGCCAGGCTAGATGTGGCTCTGGGCAGCCTGGGCTGCTGGTTGGTGACCCTGCACATAGCAGGGGGTTGAAACTGGATGAGCATTGTGCTTCTTTGCAACCCAGGCCATTCTATGACCTCCAGAGCTCCTTTCCAACCTTAACTATTTTGTGATCCTGTGATCTTTTTTTTTTTTTTTCCCCCTTTCAAGGATGTGCATTGCTCTAGATTCCAGATTAAGCTGCAAAGTTGTGGTACTCAGGTGGAAAAGGCAGACTTATTTCTGAGTCCTTTTGGCCTTACACTACAATGTAACGTACTTGATGAACCTCTACTACCTTTTTTCATCTTTAGACAGATAGAATAGAGGAAAATAAAGTTGCATGGTTTTTCATATGCAAATTTATTAAGGCTGCTAGGATTTTGTAGAACTTCGGAGCTGCTGGGAATGAGAGGGGATTTAAGTAATTCCATGATAAGTCAGTGTGTAATGTGGCACACAGGATATCTGTACCCATACATCTGAAAATGCAGTTGCTGGAATTGCATTTAGATCTTACTAAAATTGTCACGAGTGGTACATGCTGTCGTGTTTATTGATACTGAAAGCAGAGGTAATGTTGACCAAGGTAAGCAGATTGAGAATTTTGTATCTTCATAACTTGGCTATTTAACTTGGATAATTGTGGAAATGCTGTAGCTTGAGTACAGAAATGTCAGTGTGAGAAATAAGCCTTTTTTTTTTTAGCCTGCTTCTCCCATTGTAACTTTGTAGAAAGCTTTGGATAAGTATGGAGTGTATGTTTATGTTGCTGTCAAGTAAACAAGAGTTGAATTGGTTCCCCTTTAATAGATGGTGGCTGTGCTCCTTGGCAGCCTTATTGACCGATTCAGTCAAAGCTAAAAAGTTGAAAGGGAAGTGGATTAAACAGCTTTTCCAGTTCTGAAATGTTTTCCTGAACCGTGGTCAGGCTTGAGTCGGAAAGCACAGGAGAAAACTTGCTTTTAGTACATGCTTCTCCTGTAGCATTTAATTTCTGTTTTATGGATCATCACCTCTTTTTGATGTAAAACTAGGACTGATACGGGTAGAGAGATCAGTAATATATGTGGGTTAATAAATAAATAATAATTTGCTTTTGTCACCAGCATAACAGATCCACAAAATCTCTTCTAACATTAGTTCTGCCTGTCAGTGGTGTTCATCTGCCCAAAATAAGTAAGGATCTCTTTTTTTTTTTTTTTTTTTTTTTTTAAATGGTAGCTGCTCTGAAATGGCTGTTTCACCTGGTAACCACATATAGTAATGGTGTTACTGTAGCCATTTAGTCATGTTGAAATTTTCAACTGGAGTACTTGAAATGCCTTCAAAAATCTCTGAGTGCACGAGTAGGTGAAGAAACACAGCTGTTGGGGGTGAAGACTTAACTAAGGCTGGAAAACTGAGTTGCACAACTCAGCCCTTGTGTGCTTGATGGAATCTAGAGAGAGATGGCAGGGCTAGCAGTGTAAGTCCTTTGGGTAACAAATGGCTCAGTTGAGTTTTTAGTCTTTTAAAACTTAATTATTTTAAATGAACTTGCAATTTTTTGAAGTGCTGCATTGATGCTTTTGAAGTGCTGGATATATTGCTAAGTGATAATTACCCAGCATTAGAGCAGTCTGTCAGATCTGTTTTCAGCTGAGCCACGTTTGAATTACTGCTAACTTTGTGTACACCCACCTGATTCTCTGTTAATTTGTAGAACAGGTCAAACATCACACTGCACATAGTTATATTTTCCTTCTGTAATCTTTTCTGGAGTTTTACTACCATTACCAGAATGTCACAAAACAGAAATCCTTGTGTATAAGTTTAAGGAAACACTTTCATATAACTTCTTTTCAAAGCTGAAAGCAGCGTAGTGTCTACATAAAAGTACAAAACTGTATTTCAGTTCTTCAGTCTGAAGAGTTGCTGTTAAATCAGTCTCTTTTCTTGCCTCATCAAAACAAGTATCATCTTCCTTTTGATAATACCAGTAACCTGCATGTGCTTAGGTCTCTTGTTGAAGATTTGCAATTTAACCACTGCTACAGCTTTCAATGAAAGTAAAACCAGACCGAATACATTGAGCCTTGCATCATGTCTTTTGAAAGATAAAATCATGGAAAAGTCTTTCTAAAGAAAGAGAAGACATACAGCTAGCTTTAATCATTTTACCTCTGAAACGTTAGGAAAATACAGAAGTTAAAACCGTTGATGAGCACTTGTGGTTTCTAGTAGACTTTGCTGCCACAGTAGTGTTTTTTATACCATTTGGAGTAAAAAGGAGTGTGGTTTTTTTTCTTTGAGAAGTATGGCTTTCAGGCTTTTATGTAAGACATTTTCTTTAAAATTACCTTGAAATGGCAGAATATTTTAGTATAAATAGTAATTAATTTTGCTCATTCTTTTAAATGCTGCGTGAATCTGCAAAGCCAGAAGAGTTTCCTTTTTTGGCTCTGGTGCAGTGCTGTACATCAGAGTGGCCCATCTGGTTTTGCTGAGGGCTAAACACCACTTGTGAGACCTCTGTGAGCCCCCTACCCTTGCTTGGGCTGCCTTGCAGATTCACATGGGATAACCTCCTCCTCTCTTGTGGTCACTGGGGCATTTTGCAGGGAATGCTGGTATCTGAGAGTGTGTGCTGGATGTGGGGGGTTGATACTTGACTGCTTATGCCTATGCAAGTGAAGTTTGGGTGGTCTGGGTTGTTGTGGAAATGAGATTTTGGCCACAGGTTGTGTCACTGTGGGGTGTCACATTTAGGAAATGTTGGGTAGTGCAGCCTTACTGCTGTCTGGAGGGTGATAGAAGCTATCAGTCACTAGATTTCATCCATTCCAGAGGCTTTCCAGTTTGTCTTTTCATAACGTCTACAGCAGGCTTTTTGTAGTACGTGCAAGGCTGGAGTCATGTTTGTGTGGCTGGTTGGACCAGTTCTTCTTCCCAGCATCCTGTTGAGTTGTACAGTCCAGAAGCATCGCTTCATCTTTGGCTATGCGTGCGTCACCCAGGAATCCTAAAGGACAAGTGTGGCAGGGGAAGTGTCCAGTCACCCCCACTTCACTGGTGCTGCAATCCTCCCTGAGCCACCACCACTTTTTTCTTTTCGTCTCCAAAATGCTGCTTGCTTGGATTTTGAAGAAATCCCATATTTACCAGAATCACTCCACGGGGCGTACCGTGGATGTGTCTGCAGCACGCGCAGAACTGTGCCATAGCTGTGTTGGTTGCTTTCTGAAGAATCTGGGAAATAAAAGAGCAGCAGAGCATTTTGTGCTCCAGCACCTGCAGGTAGAGGAGCAGCTGTGGGAGGGGAAGTATAGCAACTGAGCCTTGCTACAACTCGTGGCATGGAACCTTTGCTTGTAAACCATCTTTGTTACAATGTGGACAGTGCCTTATAAAAAAGTTATTGTGTATAAATAACACTGTAGAGGTACAATACAGTAATACTGTACTGATTTGCTAAATGCAGGGAGGTGGTTTTTTTTCCTTCCAAATCTCTGTAATGATAGTAAGATTACTATAACATCTCAAAAAAAAAAAAAAAGGCTTCCAGGCAGTAGGTCCCTATAAGATGATAGCCTTATATAGGAGGAGTCTCAAGGTTTATTTTTTCATGCTTCCAGGGATATTTCATACATACCTGAGCAGAGGAACAGTTCCTCTAGTGTTGTTTTCTTTCTCTAAAATACAACACAACACATCACTGAACTGTGTGGTCTCTGGAGTAGCACAGCCCGTTGCAGCATCTTGTTACAACGATGGATCAGTGATTAGTGCAGTCCTTATCTGCAAGGTTATTCAACAGGTGCAGCCTGAATCCTGGTACTTTCAGTATTGTTTCCACAGTTGAAAAACGAAAAGCTCAAAAGCTTTCACACGTTCATAGATAATTCATGGGTAGCATCTCTGATAGCTCACGAATTACACCTTAGGCAACTAGTGAAATAGTGACACAGTTTTTACTTATTGGCATGTACTTTCATCATCCTGGTAGGTTTAGAAAACTTTGAATAGGAAGAGTAATAAAATAAAAATGTTTGCTTGCTATGCAGTGTGGAATCTCTTCTCTTTTGAGCAAGGACAGTAGCATAACTTGTTGGATTTGAAGTTAGCAAGCTGATGCAGCCTGGAGGGTTACTTTCAGTATTCACTTGTATGTTACAAAACTGCCTTGTTCTGGTAAGACTGATTGCTGTATGTTCAAGTAATGTAACTATTTCAGGTATGTTATCACTGCTCTCCTGCTTTGTTCTCTTTTTTTCTTTTTCTTTTTTTTCTTTTCCCCCTAATCTTGTGATATATATAAATAAGATATTTATAAGATGACTGATCTGCAGTAGCTCGGGGTGAGTTTCTCCCTGGTTTTTAAGCACTATTTGGATTAGTTTTTAATATTTCCTTTATAACCAAATGAGAATGGATGTTGAGGTAGTGTTTTTGTGAGGGCAGGGTTAGGATTAGTGTTACTGTTGTTAATAGCTTATAGAGACATGCGGGGACCTGCTGCAGCCAGGGAATGGAGGATAACTGCTAATCCATGGCTAGTGGAAAGCTACACTGTTCAATGCATGTTTGGTGGACTCAATTTTTAAGAGGGAATTTTTGAGATATTTGTTTTCCTAGTTTACTGAAAGTATTGCAATGAGTCCCAGTGGAGAATTTTGTTTTTCTGTCATAGTTTTGGCTTGCCTAAGCTTCCATGAACAGGTGTGCATCCACTTCTGTTTGTTACCTGTTGTTACTGACAAGGCTGGGTTGCAGCAAAAGTCTGAAATTTTCCATTTTGTTTCCACTGTTTAACAATGCTGTATATGGAACATACTGAGCTCCATATAGGGCATTCTTGGGAATTGAATGAGAACAAACAGAATAGAGACTGTTCCTGCAGGCTGTGCTGCTTAGTCATCTTTCTTCTCCTTCTGTCAGTGTTCTTGGTTAAATAACACGCCTTGGAAGAAAAGCCTCTGGCCAGCTTTTCCTCCTGTCATTCCTGCTTTGTCAGATTGACTCTTAAATAGTAGAGTTAGTTTCCTGGCTAGGAGGTATTGCTCTCTTCCCAGAAGTATTTGCTGGAGCAGCCAGCTGGGAAATGGCTGTTGCCCCAGTGAGTACGTGCCCACTTCAGGGTTAGGCAGCAGAGGCACAGAAAGGGCTTCTGCTTCTTTCGAGAGACAGGATTTTAAGTTCCTCTTCTATGATAAATATTGTGACACTGTGAATGCATCTTTCGGGCTGAATTACGTGGGCATGGGGAGAGCTCTCCCTGCCTCCCATCCCCATTTTCTTTCCTCCTTCGTATAGCTGACTCTGTTTAGCAGCCTTCCTTAAGGAATACAGCATGTCAGAATTTGGAGGTGTAACAGTGACCTGTTTGGGAAACAATAAAGCAATTCATATAAGTTGTTCAACATCAGTTCAATAGTTTGTATCTCTTTGTTAGTACCAAGCATTTTACCTAAACAGTTATACTTCTGAATATAGGCAAAGAGGAATGATCATGCAGTTCTAATTTAAGAGCCTATTATGTTCTTCTGCCATGATTGCTATCAAACTATTGGTGTAGTGCATAGACAAAACTCTGCTATCTGACCTACTGCTTATATCTCTTAAATCCATAATGTATGATACTGTTATGCTGAAAAGTCATTCTCTTAAAGCCCTTAGGACTTGCATTTAAAAGTTGTGCGTGGGGTGGAGGCAATAAGAGCAGTAGGTTTTGTGAAGTCGATTTTTCAGGAAAAGGCAACTGAGATGGAAACACGAGGCCTACTTAGCTTTAGGAAGGTGCATCTCTGCAAAGGTGCTAACAGTATCAATGCATATTTCTGGTTAAGTCAGATTCCTTCCAGGAGGAGGAGTTGTATTTGCCTGTGGAGGTGAGATATAAACTTACAAAGATGATACTTCTGGAAGTAGGAATAAAGTAGACTGATTGTATTTTTTTCTTTACTCCCAAGTATCAGATCCTAATTGCTGTTTCCAATAAAGTTACCTATTGCTAATCAGCAGCCTTCTGTTCCCTAAAACCATGTTTGTGAAATATGAATACTTCAGTTCTGAATGTGTTTAGTAAAGCATAATGATGATGATCTGCTTTTAAACCTCTTCAGAACAATGAGAAATTGCAAGCACTTGTAGGCTCCCTAAAAGTATACCACTGTAATAATGCTATCAACGTGTATGTATGAATAATATGTACAGATTGGGTGGCAATTAAAGATCAAAGGGCTGAAACATATATAAAAATGTGAACATCTCATACACTGCTGAGGGGAAGACCTCATACTTCAGTGCAAAGTGCATCAGTGCTGGCTTCCTTCAGCTGTCAGCAAACCAGAGGATTTTGAAAGTATTGTATTGACACTGAGATTGACAGGTCTTCGTGGGATTCATATTTTAAAGGTTTTGAAAAGGTTATTGGCTAATATGGCTAATTAGGCACGTATCTTTCTGCTGTTCTTAAAATGTTAGGGTTGAGGATTTGCTTTGTGTGTGCTACATAATGACATAAGCCATTAAGATAATTCAGTATTGCAGTGTACAGCAGCACTATCTCCACTCTGAAATTCTAAGAATCTCAATGCTTATCTTATCAAGCTTAACTAGGTTTGTATTCGTATGTTATTATGTAGTTGTTATTGCAGTATTATTCCAGTCTAAGGTTTTAATCTAGGATTGAGAATATGACCATTCTATTCCGTTGACAAGTGAGAGAAATGCTTTTCTTGCTGTGACTAAACTGTATTTTTGCTAACAAATCATGTAATTTCATATTTTTGCTAGCTCCTTTTTTTTTTTTAATAGAAGTATGCCAAAATTACTGCATTGATAAACACAACACTCTTTACACTTTCTTATTTTAATTAAAAAAAAAAAAAAGTTACTGGACAAAGCACATTTCAAGTAGTTTAAATATAGAATAGTATTCTGCCCTTTGACCCATACAAATAAACTTTTAACTTGCTGGACTGACTGCAGCCACCTGGTCTCTGCTCCCTGTTCTTATGGCTCAGGCAGAGGGATCTGAACCAGAACATGGAAAACCAGGATTCCCAAAATACTGCGTGTTCCTTAAAATACAAGCTATTTCTGTAACATAGATAAAAGGAATATTGTTGCTTACTTCAAACTGTAGGTACCAAAACATTTAAAATAAAATTTAGCAAGTGGGGAAACTAGTAACTTTTCTTCCCTTGTCTTAATGGAAATCTTGGTGAAAATGTTTTAAAATGACCGAAGAGTAGATATTTCTAAGGCAAAACTTACAGTGAACTCAGAGTGTCCTAGACTTCTTCAGCTGCATATTAGAAGCTGATGGAACTTCCTTTTGACTTACCCTTAACATCTTTATTTGTCTACTAAATCTTCTTTCTGAATTCTGTGAATTCTGAGTTCTATGCAGCAGGAGAAAGAGAATTGAAAGGGAATCAAAAGAATGAGTAAGGAATAAATGGATAGCTTAAAAACAAGAGCGAGAAAAAAGAATACTGTTAGGTAACAGTAACTGGGATACAGGCAGTAGCTGTGGATTTGAAGAAGTGCAATGTATTGATAGGGTGGATGTCTAAATTAGATTAAAGCTACAGCTCCCAAAAGCCTTACTGGGCACTGACATGAATTTGAGTGAAACTGTTACCCCTCCTTAGGCTGAATCTTGAATTCCTCCCTGTGTTTGTGAACCAAATAAATGTCAAAGTGAAGGTCTTTGAAATCATGTTTTAGAGAGTATTCTAAATTGCATGATGAACAGTAGACTCGTTTTGTCAGTTTGGGATCATTTTCTGCCAACATGTTTTCTTGCTTGCATTCTAGTTTTCGATGATGGTGATGAAAGGACCTTGAGACGAACTTCATTATGCTTGAAGGGAGAAAGGCACTTTGCAGAAAGTGAGGTAAGATGATGGACATAGATTGAAAACTGGGTAGTAGAAGGTTAATTCTTTTTCAGATAAGAAACTGCAAATTAGCTTTGTTTCTTCTTTGTTCACGTAGACACTTGATCAACTGCCACTAACCAACCCAGAGCACTTTGGAACTCCAGTTATTGGGAAGAAATCTAATAGAGGAAGAAGATCTTCTCTTCCTGTGTGAGTTTTGTTAGTGCTCTGTTCCTTTATTTTAGTGTCCTTTGCTAAAGTTGTTGTCCAGTTAAGGCTGTAACAGTCTGGATGGATTATCATGTGAGCTGCATACACGGATTATGGACTGAGAAGTTCAGTTCATGCAGACTTGTTCATATTTTAGCAGTAGTATGAAATTAATTTGTTTTATTGTTGCTGTTTTTGTCCCTTGTAGTAGCCTTGAATGTCCATTCTCCTTTCACATAATACGAAGTCATGTCAGGAAATGTGGGATTTTTAAGCTGCTTTATAAAGTAGGAAAAAAGGTGCTTTGAAATTTTAAGGGTGGAGATTCTTTCTCTTTGTTTCATGTCAGTGCACAATCATATGCTGATTCACGTCTCCAATTCCAACATGGTGCTACTATTTGGAAAGAATTTCTACAAGGGTCCTTTAAGTCAATGCATTTATTATTTAGGAATATTTCCAGCCATTTCAGTTCTTAAAATTATAATTTTATTTCTGAGTCCTTGCAGAAGAACAAGAAAGATCTGGCTGTTAAGTATTTTTGCTTTCAAATATTAACCTCAAGTGAAAACTTTAAAATACTGTATCTTTTAATAATTCAGAACTGAAGATGAAAAGGAAGAAGAAAGTAGTGAAGAAGAGGATGAAGATAAAAGGCGTCTCAATGATGAACTGCTTGGCAAAGTTGTGAGTGTGACTTGTAATTCTGAGAAGGCAGACTGGTATCCAGCTTTGGTAAGTTGTTTAAAAAATTGAAATCTTTAATTTCACACTACTGTTTTTTGACAAGAATATAACCCAATTTGCTGCACTGTTCCTATAACAGTTTTCTTGGTTTGGGCAGCTTGCACACTTCTGCAGCAAAGTTGTAAATGCAGTCAGACCAGCTGTGTTGCCCATATTCTCTAAAAATCCAAATATTCTACAGTGTCTGTGAACAGTGGAAGAACAACAATGAATATTTGTGTCTAACTTACAGTTTAATGGCTCTTAAGTCAGCCGAAACTGTATGTGAAATGATTGATATGTAATTAATTTTTTCTTGGTGTTTAATGATTGCCTTTTTTCTTAGGCTTTCAGGTTTAATTACTAGTTCCTATCATGCATACATCTACATGAAACGGGGTTCATCTAGCAGTAGACTGGCTACTATTTTCATCTGACTACATTGATTGATCCCGTTTATTACCTTTTCTAACAATAAATATTGACTAAATTCAAGTCCTTTGCTTGTACTGTAAGGGCAGATCCTCTGTAAGCCCAAAACATTTTATAGAGACACATAAAAAGTTTTTTTGTCTTGAGTAGACATTTCTAATAGTGCTAGACAAGCTTAATATGCATCTTCTGTCACTCAAAAAAGATGTGATTGTTGCTTGGAGCGTTGAACAGATGGACAGATTTTGTTCACAGAGTTTTGCAGATCCCATTTAATATTGGGTGCAAAGTTGACTCTGAGTTAGCAGCTGTACCTCAGTTTAAAATGTGAAATGTGGTGTGGCTGTGTGTCTTTTGATTGCTGTATATTGCTTGATGAATGGCAGATTTGAACTTTACGTGGTTCCAGGTAGGGGATTTACCTTCCTTAGTGGCTGTGTAGCTCTCTGTGAGCTGAGAAGCAATAATGTCTTTTTGTCTGTCTGCTTTGTCTGAATGGGGTGGTCCACGTTTCACTGAATTCTGGTAGATCCAGGAGTTTATCCTGTTTTTGTCCACATGCATGGCCTGGAATAAAATGTAAACTTGTTTGTGGTGATAGAAATACTGCAAATGAATTTATAGCACCTTTTTAGACTTCTGGAGTTAATACTGCTGTGGAAGAATGCACTGGAATCTGTACTGGTTTATATTACCTACATCCCCAAAAAAACCCAGCAACCTACTTATCTCTTAGGCTGAATGCCTCAGATCAGGATTTGATATAGAGTAAATAGGTCTGTAACTTTTTTTGTTGTTGTTTTGAATAGTTGTTGCAAGCAGTTCTTCTATGAACGGGAGAAAAAACTGAGTGCATGAATAGGACAATGCAGTGTCAGCTCTGTAGAGGAGTAGTTTGAGTTTACAAATGAAATAGTAAACTTTTCCAGCTTGTACATGACAAGTAGAGTAAATAGCTTGAGATAAACTGCCTCTTGAAATTTGTTATTTTTGGCCCTGCTAATATCAATTGGAGTATGTTGCTTTTCTCAGAGCTGAAAATTATGCTAGAAGAAAGAAGGAAGCAGCTATTTTCCTGCTGTCATTCCTTTCAAGATAAGCTATTTCATTTTCTTTTCTGCTTAAAAAAAAAATGTTTTATTTGAAATTTCAGGTTGTTTCTCCCAGCTGTAATGATGACATCACAGTGAAAAAGGACCAGTGTTTAGTCCGATCCTTTGCAGATTCCAAATTGTAAGTAACAGCTTACCTTTATTAGATTTATTGCTTTTTCATTCTTTTCCTATAGAAGATCTTGCTTCTGAAGATGTTATCAGCTTTTTCCAAAAGTGGAGGATCCAACTTTGTGTGTTGTTGCTTGTATACAGTTGCTGTTCCTTTGTGATATAAAGTGCAAACAAGAGGTTCTTCACACATAAGAAGAAGGCTTGCAATATTGTACATTTTGGGTAGCATGCATAGTTACTGCTCAATTCCGATTTAAGGGAATTTATACATATATTTTTTAACCTTTGTCATTCATAGTTCAATTCCAACTAATTTCTTTGTGCTCTCCCTGCTTCCCCCTTTATGTTGTATTTGTACTACGGATTGGTACAGGATTCGGTGTCTTCAGAGAGGAAAAAGAAGTCAGCAACTTCAGAAAACAAACAAACAAGTAGATGTTAACTTCTGGTCATTCCTGTTCTGTAAAGTGTGTTCCAGTTTCAAGAAATGTCTTAACTATTACAGCTGTCACGTGTGTCTGTTGCAGTAGCTTCAATACCTGATTGACCCATTACCTCGTGTGCCCAGGTGGCGTTGCTGTTTAAATAGCAAAGTTTAAAAAGTATTTAATCTACTTCAAAATTTTAAGTGGATGTAAATTAACTGTTTAATTAAAATATTTATAGAATCTCAATCAAGAGTTCTGGGAAAAGAAAGAAAGGTCTTCTAACCTTTTCTTTCCTGCCCTTATACCCCCTTGAAAAAACTGTGAGTGGGTGAGTGGATGGTGGGAGAGAGAGACGTGTGTTACTTAAGGAAAAGCATATTCAGAAGAATACCAAGACTGTTTGTGACAGTTGTTTCCCCTTATTTGTCCTTTCTCATGCACTTCTAGTGCATCTGTCTCAGCATACTGTAACCAGAAACATCCTTGGTGGAGGCCACCTGCACTCTTCTTCCTCACTTTTGTGATTTCTAATAGCCACAATGTTGACTCAGGCACGAGTATTTGGTCACTGAAACACATTTCAGGTAGCAGAAGGCTGCATTCAATTTTGCTTCTTAATGTAGACACGTCGTCAGCCTCCTAGATTAGTTTGGCTCTGAATACTGAAGGTACAGGGTTGTTGGAAAAGCATGCAGCCTTGCTCTGTTTTACTCTTTTTTTTTTCCCCATAGTATTTTGGCTTTAAATTCAGAAAATGGCAGCCTCCAATTCCTAAGGTTTTTCTGAATGTAACGAAAGAAGAAAAAAAAACTTATGGTAATAACTCACTTGTAAGGCTTTCCTCGCAGGTTGGTTAGCATTTCTATTGTAGCAGTTCAGTAACTGAGTAGTTTTTATAACTTCAGAACAGAGCAATTTCCACATATTTTGCTATGAGGATGGTTTGTCAGCAGTGCATCAGTGCAGGTGTGTGAGTTTGCCTTGTTCTGTGCTAGTGGAAATGTGTTTTGAAAATAGAATGCTTGTTTCTTTTTAACTCATTGCAGTTCTGGGTAGCAGCTATTGGTTGGTGCCTTTTGTATTTAGAAAATGTTTTCTGCCTTTGGAGAGTATCTCAACTTTGCAAATGTGTGCAGGCTGAACGTTTGCCATACAGAAACTTTATACATTTTTCTTAATTATAAGGATTCTTTCATGTCTGAATTTCAGACATGAATATTGGGAACTTATTCTGGTTCTAAATCTTGTAGTAGGGCCCACAGTAATAAATGCCTTACACATTTACTTGTAGGAAAGGAGCTTGAAACTGAGTAAGAAATACCAGAATTTTTAGAAGTCTCTATTTGTATGGGTCAAATACTTGTTTCACTGTGTTATAAAAGTAACAGAACTTTCTTCTTTTTTTCAGTTACTCAGTAGCAAGAAAAGACATTAAAGAAGTAGATGCTCTAAACTTACCAAAATCGGAGTCCTCCCCTAAAAAAGGTAAATTTGAGTAAATTCTAGGTGTTTTAAAAATGTAGACTTAGACAGTAGTAATGTTAACTTTTGTAGAGTAACAACTGCACGTTGGTTTGAAGTGAATGCTCCTGGTCATCCATTCTGCAAACAGCTTTAAGTGTGGTAAATTAGAGAAGCTTTGGATACAACTGCCTAATTAATAACATAGCAACTAATAGAAGTGTTGCTTATTTGGTTTTGTTTCCTTCTTTCATTCCACTCCAAATTTATGCAAATTAAAAAGGTGATTTGGAAGGTACAGTGTTTGAAATGTCATTGAAAGATGGCATTTTGAGTTTACCTCTCCTGGAATCAATGTTTTATGCTATGGTTGGAACACTTTATGTCTTTAAATGAAAAGTACCCAGACATGGAAGTGTAACCTTTAATAGAATAGCTTATGTCAATAGCCTGAAATTAATGTTTGATTGAAGAGCATAATTACAGAGGTTGATTTTCTGAATGGATGGATGATGTGACTACAGCATTTGTGTTTTTCCTGAGCTTGTGAAGGCCAGTTTCTCACCTTAATGTAAATCTTAAACTTTTAGTGCTGTTCATCCCAGTCAAAACGTATCATTTTTAAAGGTGAAATGTTCCAATGTTTATTTAAAAAACAAATACACAAATGAGAAAAACCACCACCCAGAGTTGCTTTGTTTTGAGTAAAGATGTGGAGCAGCTTCTTTACAAGTGAGGTTTTAACGTAATGCAAGTAAGACAGCTTGAGGTGGTTTTGATTTAAGATTTCCCACGTGCTTTCTTCTTATTAATTATTTCAGAGTACAGCAGTTGTTAGGTGCTGGTGCTTTTTCATCTCTAGCAAAGGTTTGAATGGTTCTTTGCAGTATGTCCCTCTTTTGGGTAATCTTCTGATTCCTCTTTGTTGAAGAAAAAGAATTTGAGGTATTCTTGCTGTACAAGCATGACTTCTTCCCATACCATCACTCCCTTATTCATTAGAGTGGTTCTCTTATGTCCAGACATGAATGGGACAGAATCTCCTTAAGCAGCTTTCTTTAACAAAATATTGGTGTGGGTTTTGTTTGTGTGTTTGTTTGTTTTTACAGTCTAAACTTTAAGGCATGAAGATCTCTTGAAAAGAACAAAGAAATTCATGGTATCTTAACTGTGATGGTTTGGGCTTTTGTTTGTTTTTAATTGGTTTTACTGCAATATTTGCCACTTTCCTACAGAAACAAAACAGCTTTGCAGTTGCATGGAAAATGTGGATGAGCAAAGGTCTTTGATACTGTACTAAGACTTACAGCTATTTATTTCAGTGTTCAGAACAGTGTTCATGAGGACAAGTGTCTAGGAAATAGAGTCATAGAATGGCCTGGGTTGCAGAGGAGCACAATGCTCATCCAATTCCAACCTCCTGCTATGTGCAGGTCACCAACCAGCAGCCCAGGCTCCCCAGAGCCACATCCAGCCTGGCCTTGAATGCCTCCAGGGATGGGGCATCCACAACCTCCTTGGGCAACCTGTTCCAGTGCCTCACCACCCTCTGGCTGAAAAATACAGATGGATGTTCTCAAATCTAAGCTCCTTGAAGTTCTGCTACTTGATTTTTAAAACCTGTCTTTCAATATGTACTATGTAGACTGAGTGTTTAAAGCTGCTCCATCACTTACTATCACTTTTGGTTTAAGTTTGCTTTGTTAATTTACGGGAGTATGAAAAAGAAATTGAAAAATGCTTTCTGATTATAAATACTTGGGATGAGGTAAAAAGAGGGCCCTTCCTTCTGTAGGGCTTCAGGAAGCGAGCACCTTTCTCAGCACAAAGGTGGTTCCTCGGAACTGGAAGATGGACATAAGTGAAATTATGGAATCCTCTAGCAGTGATGAGGAAGATGGAGCTGCTGCAGAAACTGATGAAGAGGAAATAAAAAGAGAAGAGAAAAATGAAGAAGTACTGGTAAGTCTGGGCAATTTCAGTTACTCTTTACAGATAACAGAATAACATGGATGTCTAAAGGTATTCTGCTTCATAAAGTTCTGCTCTTAACTTCAGAGCTGTGCGTCCTCCCTTTGCTCCTAGTCAAAAATAAAGAATAAAAGGCAGAAAAGAGTGATGGAAAGAATCTGGGTGAAAGAGAAATGAGCAAATGGATGCTGAGTCAAATAGTAGTGATCCAACGCTGTATAAAAATGGCTTTGTATTTTGCTTTTGAACTTCCTATGTAGCTCATATAAAAGTAGTTTGGTTCTGAAAATCATTGCTTGATGAGAAGACAAATTAAACTACAGAAGCAAAATTGCAAGGCTGACAAAGTAAGAGCTAATGCACAGTGCCTGTTAGAGCTCTTTGCTGCCTAAGACACCAAAAGCAGTGCAGTACCTTTGTATGTGAGTCACAACGTCAGCTTTTTTCTGATCTCTACTAGCTCAGGTTAGGGATGGTACCAAGTGGAGGGAGTTTAAAACTCAATTGAGATTTAGGGCAAAATTTCAGCATTATTTTGAGTGATTTTTCCACAACCAGTTTCCTGTCATCAAAAACGTGTTTCTCATTGTTCCTTTCATACCTGCTACCTGTCTCTAAATGTCGATGCTAAACGAGTACTAAAGTTGGAGGAGGGGGTTGGTGGTGAGATTTGTTTGTTTTTCCTTTGTCTCTGGCCGTTTTCACGATGAGCTTGGCGACGTTTGGTTCTTTATACAGAAAAACAAAGCGAAGTCCGTCTCCTGACGAAGGTCAAATATCGTTTCCCTTTCACTTCCCCTGCAGCGTGTGGTTTTGTCACACCAAAAACAGAATGGCTGTTCATACTTGGAGGCTGCCTACGGTGTTGCCACAGCAACGTTCTGTTGGCGTGGAGTGAGCATGCTCCAAAAAGAGAGGAAGATTTAGCAGAGGCTTGGCAGCCTGCCAGGGGAGGCTTGCCAGATGCTTTGAAATGGGCTGTCTCTTTCTTTGCCTTTCATGTAATGTCTGATTTTTTTTTATTTTTTATTTTTAATTTTTTTAATTTTTTTTTTTTTATGTGGAAGAGAATGTAAGTAATGCTGTATAACTGCGGATGCCGTGCCGTGAGAGAGAGAGAGAGAGAGAAAGAGAGAGAAAACAAATATTTGGAAGTCAGGCTGAAAGATGTCCAGGCATTGGGCACGTTAGGCAGAAAGGAAATAAAACCATTTAACATTTGAAAGAATGCAGCTCGTAGGTAAGGATTCTGTGTTTTAATCTGTAATGTTAGCGTGCTTGTTGAGAATGTGGATTCGGAGGTAGATTTTGTAGATTTCTGATCTGTGAACTGTCTGGTGGAGCATGCAACCAGGCTGGAGCTTTTCACATAGAAAGGACAATAAGAAGCTATTTTTAGGTGTTAATTTTATGGCTTAATTGCTGTTCCGGAATACGAAGTGGATGTCTATATGAAAATAATGGTCTGATTAGATAAACCTAAGGCCAAATGTGTGTGGAATATAAAATCCTTTGGGGTTTTTCCTCTGTTTGCAGTGAAAAGGAGTGAATAGGCCACATTTTGCAGGGTGTGAACTGTTGCAGTCTGTATTAGTCTGTTTGTATTAATGTTGCCTGAATTTGCTGAATATCAGTACTAAAAATTAAGAATTGATCTACTTGTTTTCTTGTATCCCTTTTTAATGGCATTTTTTGTGGCTTTTGCAGAAAAGTGCTGTGTGTTTGAAACAAAGAAGGGGAGGGAGAGCTTGGTGGTTTAAAAAAAAAAAAAAAGGAAGGAGGAAAAAAAAAAAGCATTCCTATAAAAGAAATAGGGCTGTTTTTAAGGAATAATCCAAATATAAAGAAGTGAAACAAAAGATTACAGACACGCAGATGTGTTGGTATGGAAAGCTGTGGAATCCATTAATTCCAGGTGACATGTAGGGATATAAAAATAAGCTGAGCATCTTCATGCTGAAGCTGTGTAGCAGAGGAAAGGTAGTAATCTCTTCTGATTCTCAGAGCAGAATTGTCATTTCAGCCCATTAAATCCAATTCCTGATTCAACTGTTAGAATCTATGATTTGTTTGAATTGTGGGCCAAGCTAGCTGCTGCAGTAAGAGAGCATTTAAAGAATTTGTCATCATTTCTTTTTTTTTTTTTTCCTTAAAGGGCAGTAATACCAGTTGCAGAGAACTGATGAGTGAATGATGCTGCCTTGCCATTATTTCACTGCAAATGTTGAATTGCTCAGATTTTGCATTTGTATTTTGTCGAGTTTCTCATTTAATAATCAAGGTCAAAATAGCTTCTGCCCGTTCTCTGCCAGAATACCTTCATTGGACCTTTTTGTCTTGGGACTGCATGTTGTTACATTGCTGGCAATGGGACAGAGGTTTACAAAATGATCGTTTTTCCTCCACGCCCCTCAATCCCATCTTCTGAAATGCAGAGTAGCTTTGCTGTCACAGCTTGGCCTGCTGCTGACCTGCTGTGATAGGCCTGCCTTAAATCAATCAAACGGCCTCAGACCTACTTAATATGTCATGAAACTATCAAGTTAGTCAGAAGAGTCTGATTCTGAGGGTGGAAGGGATCCCATTTTTCTGAAGTAGGATCTTTTATAATGGTAGTGGAGCAGAGACCTGCTACAGCTAGTGATGACAGACCCTCCTATTTATCCAGCAGCTGGATTAAAATCTGTAACTTTGTTTTGACACAGGCTGTCTTGCTAATTACGCCACCTTTCATCAGATATTTATAGTGCAATTAGAATTACTGTTTTCAGGATTGTCATGGTTGTTCTGTGATGTCTTTCATGCTCTGAAGAATGGGAGCAGTACGGCGGTGGTGAGATGCTAATCCTCATTGCTGGTAACTGACTTGTGTGGTCCTGAGTTGATTCTAAAGGAAGAAAAGGTGGAAATTGCTTGCCATTGACTTTAACAAGGATTGTATTGGATTGAGTTGCTCAGCATGTTCATGTGGTTGGATTTTTGGCAATGCTTGCAATGGGTAACGCAATTTGGGATTACTTCTGATTCACACCGTGAGGTTTGAATAACAGAGCAGATCTTGCTTATGTCACAAAAGGTGAGAAAAATTAGGAGGTATTGTAGAAAAGAACTTCTTTATAAAATGAAATTAAAAAAAAAAAAAAAACAACAACAACAACAACAAACCACTCGTGGTTTGACTCCAGGTAAGAATCTGGATATTTCTCTTGGTTTTTATCTAGTTTTCAACCTGGCCTAATGAGATGGTTGTGATTTAAGGGTATGTTTGGCAGTCAAAGGATACACTGCAAATAGAAGGAAAGAGAATAGAATCTGAAGTCCAATGTCTCCATAGGGATGGAAGCTTTTCTTGTGCTACCTAATTTTTGTTAAAAATCTTATTATGTATACTGGTGCATTTGTTTGTAATTCAGTTGTTCTGCAAGGGGAGAAATCATCCCTGTTTGCTGCTTCTCAGGATAAAATAACCAAATACCTGCTGTTGTACAGGGGAACTTGTAGGCAATGTTTGTTCCTTTTGGTCTCCCTGAAGACCTTTCTGACTCCAAAGGAATCAAGATTTCAACATGCAGTCTGTTCAGTACGTGTTCTTAATGGTACATTAACGTTAAGAACCCAATAAGAGTGAGGAATTTGCTTTTAGTTAGAATTTTGCAAGTTTAAAAGGATTTCTGTCCTACCTGTAGAATTGGCTTTAGTGTCATCTTTGGAAGACCCCAACCTGACCTTTTATTCTTCCACTTTTAATTTCCTCCCCCTAATCAAACATGCAAAACATGGCCAGAGAAAAACGAAAACAAATAGTTAAAATTAAAATACTTCCATACTGCTTCAGAGTAGTTCCTGATTCTCATGTGGTCTTTTCTCTTAGAATCACAGCATGGCCTGGGTTGCAAAGGAGCACAGTGCTCATCCAGTTCCAACCCCCTGCTATGTGCAGGTCACCAACCAGCAGCCCAGGCTGCCCAGAGCCACATCCAGCCTGGCCTTGAATGCCTGCAGGGATGGGGCATCTACAGCCTCCTTGGGCAACCTGTTCCAGTGACTTTGAGAGAGCAAATAAAATGTTACCTGAATTATCCATTTCTGTCCCAGCCCGTGTATAGGGATGGTTGGGTTCATGTTTCTTCCTGGTAGAGATGAACTTTTTAAGGCTTCTCATCTTCATGTATTGCAGAGTTGCTAACCTGTTGCAGTAGGTTTAATTCTTTTCATTCCCTTAATTCAAATTCAGCATCAAGAAACAAACATTAAAATGATGAAAACAGATTTACATTAATCCAGACAACTTGTCCTAAGTGTGCACTCTTCTGAACTCTGCGTCCTGTACACATTGCTCTTCTTAGCTTGCATTTCTTTCACATAAGAGTTAGTTGTGTTGTTAGTCTGTTAATGACATAAAGATTGCCCCTGGTACCTTGGCTTGGTGTTGACTGAGTGGATGATGTGTGCCTGTAAGCATTCTTCTTCTGTGCTCCCACTCAGCTGTTCAGGTTAACATCTACAGAAGCTTCGACATTGTTCTGTAGAGTAAATGATGAGTCAGGGTAACTGAGCTGTGTTCTTTGTGAAAATCACACTAAGGATAGAGGGGAAAACTCATGGCCCATAAAGGGGCTGGAAGGCAAATGAAGCAAAATCAATTAGATTTCTGCAAGTTCACAAGGTTTGTGTTCTGCTTATTTTTGAGAGTAACGACCATCAGCTAATTTGTACAAAATACATGAGAGAACTGTTAGTATTATTTGAAAGGTAATATGAAATGGAATTGGGAGATGCATGATACAGAAGTCCTGTGTTCATTGCTGCTGTCAGTTTTCGGTGTTTATCGTATCCTCTAAATGATGTGACCTGCTCATTAGAAAGGATGAACAAACTCTCAAACACCCCCACATTTGGCCTTTCAGTGATAAGGCAAAAAGGACATTCTGGAGCTTTATTTATTTATTTTGAAAATGAAATGTGGTGGCCTGAAACAAAACACATTTTGTCACATTGATCTACTTCTAGGTATTGGATGGACAAGAAAAAGGGTCTTGATTTTGAACTCCTGGCACTAACAAATCTGATATTGTTTTGCTTCTCATTTGAACTTGCCTTTGGCACTGTCTCTTTTTTTGCATTGTCTCTATAAGGCAAATGAAATGGAAAGACAGAACTCTCCTTAAGAAAGGTAATTTTGAAGAATTCCCTCTATAAACTTATTTATTCCCAATCTAGAAAGTAGGCCTGAGTGTTTGGACATAGAGGTGAGTTTTCAGAGGATATCGGCGTTGCCTCATTGCTGGCTGGAGGGATATTCTAGGAACTGTAGCTCTCCATTCGCTCACTGATGGTGATGGCAGGTTGTGGCATCAGCATTTCATGTGTCATATTGAGGTCACTTCTCAGAAGGAGTTGCTGCCTTCCCTGGGGTGGGTGCCAGGCATGACACAGACTGTCCCTGTTGAGGAGTGCCAGCCTGGCTCACACACAGTCTGCAGGGAGAAGTGAGTATGGAACTCAGGATCTCACATATTGCAGTCAGGTTTCCTGTCCCCATTCTGTAAGCATGTAAAAGCTTTCATCTTTCCTTTTTGTTTTTCTTCAGGTGAAAATGCTGCACGTCAGTGAAACGGTTAAGGTTCTGTCTGCAAGAGTGCTATTTCTAACCTACATTCTGCTGTTCTGACCTACAGTTCTGGTTTGGCATTCTGCCTCTGTAAAAGAAACGGTTGGAGTGCAGCTCTTCAGAAATATTCCTGAATGCTTAGTGTTGTTGAGATGGATTTGGTTGGGATAGTGAGAGTCGTATTGCCTCCAAGCAGTAAACATTACAGTAGGTGTTAGAAATTTCTCGATCGCAAAGTTCGTGATGTAGCTTGTCAAGAAAGGGAAAAGGAACTGTGGTTTCTATAGCAATAATTCCTTTGCTAACCTGAAAGGTTGTAATTCTGTAGATAACTGTTCCTCTTTATATAATCCCTATAATATGCAGCATGAGGAAATGTTGTGATTTCTCATTTAATTTCCTCCAATTATTTCCAAAGAAAAAATGGGAAAATACGAGACAGATACCATCTCTGTCTGATTGCAGGTGATCCCTGTTGGGCTTTGAAGCACAGAATTCACTGATGCAGACAGGGCTGAAATTCATACTGATGCTTTGCAGATTGCTTTCTGGTTAACAAGGCAGTAGCACGCACATTTACATTTCACTGTCTCTCTTCCTGCCTTGGAGCTTCGAGTCTGTAGAACACACAGGAGGCTGAAGTTGAAATTACTCTTCTCCTTTCCTTCTGGAGCTGCATGTGACTTTTCTGTTATTTTTAATAATGTAATGTAAGGTTTTGGACACGTACTGTACGTCTTTCTCTTGCAGTCTTCCTTGTACAAACTGCCTTACCAGCAGTCCTGCGATTGCCAGGCTGGCAGGAAGAATGTGGCATGCATGAAGTGTTGCAGGGAGAAGATTTTGTTGGGCTCTGCTAGAATCTCAGAATTCTGTGAAGTTTATATAGATACTATGTAGAAGTGGATTTTTTCTCTTCCTTTCCCCTAGCCCTCTCCAAATTTATTTTCATAGTTAAAAGAAGAAAAGCATTGTTATACAATGTGGACTACTTACCATAATGTTTTGTAAGTGTTTGTCTTTTTAAGAATTTAAGTTTTAAAGATAAGATGAAGGAACTTAAAATAGAAAAGCATGGAAAATATGCGTTTAGGGAATTGTGGAAGTGTCTGTAAAAGCGTTTCCAAGTGTGAGCTGAAGGCAAGCATCAGTTCTTGATCACAAAAGGAATTACATCTTGAGCATCAAAAATAGGAAGAGTTGGAGAAAGCATTATTCACCAGCCTTAGCTGTAGTTTGGGTGAGGAAGGTTAGTAAGCAAACAGTGCTATGTTCCTGTGAACTGCTTTGGTGCTGTAAATAACAGACCTCTTCTGTATTAGAATGAGACAGTAAGTAATTAATATTTTCATTTTGAGGATCACGCTTAATGATCTTTCTCGTTTTCTTTTTCTCCTCTTGAGGAACCCACCGAGGAAAGTTTGTCTTCTGCATGTTTCACCATTTTAAGGGTGTGGGGCCAAGCAGAAAGTTCAGGTTTAGTTTTTGCCATTATGCTTCTGTACAAATCAAGTGTTACTTGGCATACTTTGTTTTCATTGTGACCGCATTTGTTTTCACAGCCCGAGGAAGAGCTTGATCCTGAAGAGAGGGACAACTTCCTCCAACAGCTCTATAAGTTTATGGAAGACAGAGGTAATGCCAAATGAATTTTCTTTCATCTTCAGTCCACTTTTCTGCTGGCTTCTGAATGTGTAGTGGATGTTGTTATGAGAATGTTCTCACATCACTGAACAAGGATAACAGCCTAGACAAGGGAAAACACTTTTACCCATTTTCACGTGGCAGATCTGCTTCAAGTTCTTTGAAGCACAGTGCACAAAGAAAACTTAAATCCTCCTTGAGATGTTATTGTTTTGCTTTTGTAAAGCCTTTTTTTTTTTTTTGGTGTTAACAGTCACTGTTAAATAAGCTCTTGGCTGTTTTCTTGTAACAGCCACGGCTGGGAGCTCTGCTGCTGTTAGACTTAGGCTGGAACCTGAGGAGGCTGCTCATGGATGATGAAATTCAACCAACAGATAATAAGAGAAGTGCCATCTTCAGCCCCTTGCCTTAATCATGCACAGATGTAGCAGTGATGCTCACCTGAAGAAAGAACGTTCCACTTTGTCCAGTAGCTAAAACAAGAAAATGGCATATTTAAAATGATTTTAGAATCAGAATTAGGTGAGACTGTAATGAATTGGAACAGTTAATGTCCTGGGGTAAGACATCCATTGGAAAGGCTTGTGCAACGTTTAGGTAGTCAGCAGATACATCCTGCTCTCTTCAGAGAACTGTTGCATAAGTCATTCACATTTGCAGTTGTGATGAGACTGATGCTATATGTGGTGTCAGAATATTTCTCCCTTATTTCCTTTTAATGGAAAAAAAAAAAAAGTGGATTTTATAGTGGAAAACACATTAGAAAAAAACAACTTACCTTTTGTTAAAGATTGCTGCATTGCTATGTCTGTGACTGTGAAAGTCTGTTCAGTATTGCCAGTGCTTATCGCAGGCTTAGGAACAGATCATGTATTGTGGCAGAGTGCCAGCATCATTTTGAGCCTATCTGTGTAGAACCAGTGTTTCTACAGATAACCTGCCTTGGAGAAATAAGAGGCTTTTAGGGAAAAATAAAAAGTAATAATTAAAAAAAAAAAATGCTGCTGGAGTAATCCAAATTTTTTCACTTTCCCGGAGGCCTGGGTCCTCCCCCTTCTGTTTTCTTCCTTCCCCAGTCCCTTAAGCACTCTTAGAAACCTTCTACAAACCAGGAGGAGGGATGACATCAGTGACTTGCAGAGGAGAAACAGGAAGGTGTCTGTGCACTTAATTCAAAGACCCAGTGTGGAAATTGTTCCTTAATGCAATGTGTTGATTGAGCAATATTCAGGACTTTTCAGGACTGCATCTTGCTCCCTGCCTTTTTTTTTTCTTTTTTTTTTTTTTTTAACCTGTGCCCTTTTAGCAGTATTTCTATTGCCAGATTTGTTCTATATTCTCTTCTCTGACTATGAATGTTTTCATTCATGTAATCATGACATTATTCCCAAAGTCGTTCAGAGTTATTTTCAGGATTCTAAATACTATTGCATGAAGATGAATGGAGATGACAAAGCAGTGGGAAATGGGGGTGATGCTCCTCCGTGCTGGGAAGGATGTTGTACATATGCAGCCACTTGCCCAAAGTCACTTTTGGTTTCTCCTTTTGTAATTAATTATTGTTCTTTAGATCATTGCCACTCATCTGATTCAGATTCTTTCTTTTTCCCAGAATGGTCCCAAATATTCACATCCTATTAGGAATTTGTGTTGTTTCATGTTCTGATTGTTTGTCTGTGTTGCGTTACAAAAAGAAACATTTCTGCCCCCTTCTCATCTCTTTCAGACCACAGTGCTTGCAGTTAATCTCTTCACATGTTGCTGTATTCCAGCATTCATCAGGCACTCTGTACAGCTTGCTGCAATTCTGCTGCCCCCCACCTCCAAAGGGGAACAGTGGGATGCAGCCCATTGGATAGGGATTATTGCACAAATCATAGTTATCAAGGCAGCTGCTGCCAGCACGCTAATAAACCACCCAGAAATTTGTGATGCGTTCAAAAGAGGGTAAAGCCTTGATTGTTGGTGGGAAACTACTGACTTGTGACACATCTTGAAGCTATTAAATAGAAATATTAAAATGTGGAAGACTATTAGTAATGAATTGTGTGGTGAATGAATGGAGGAAGCAGTTTGCTGTTCTGGCTGATAATTTTTATTTCTATTTTTGTTTTATTTAGGTACTCCTATCAATAAACCACCTGTTCTGGGCTACAAGGACCTTAATCTCTTCAAGCTGTTTAGACTGGTATATCAGCAGGGTGGGTGTGACAATGTAAGTGTCGGGTGTTCCCGAAACTAAATGTCTCATCGTTCTTAAAGGCTGTGACTGGTGTCTGTGTGAAGTGTCATTCCTTAATGTTCTTGGTTAACAAAACACGAAAGCTTACATTTCTCTTTTTTCTTACTTTCTCCCCCCAAAGATTGAGAGCGGTGCTGTTTGGAAGCAAATTTATATGGACCTTGGCATTCCTATTTTGAACTCGGCTGCTTCTTACAATGTAAAAACTGCTTACAGAAAGTAAGTTCTATTGTGGAACGATGAAAACATTGCTTTTTTTTGTTGTTGCTGCTAATAGCATGTACAGCATTCAAGCAATTTTTGATAGTTTAATGGAACAGTAGTTGACATTCTTCAGTTAATTAGCAATTTTGAGCATTTTCCATTGCCAAGGATTGAATTGATGGAGGGAAGGAGGAGTGCTCAGGGCTGCATTAGAATTCTGCTCTTTTTTTTTAATCAAGAAACATTCATTTTCAGCATACGATGATGCCATTTCAGCATCCAACAACAAAAGTTATTAAAAAACACTTTGGCAAATTTAGGTTTGCAATTTATGGTTATTAATCTCAGTTGCATGCTGTTCAAGCCTTAGATGCTGCCTACAGAGAGCAGATTTTTTTATATCAGTTTTTTTTTTTTTTTTAACTTCCTCACAAATGTTGATAGAGAAGGATATCAAACTGCATGTTTAAATGTCATCTTTGTTTGGATTCTGTAAATTAATAGCTTTAGAATTACATAATTAATGTATACTTCTTTGGTGGATATGACAGCGTTGTGTAGTAGAACTACTACTGTAATAAAAATGTGTGAAACTTTATTCTAACACCTGCTTTTGAGTCATGTTCTTACTTTTGAAATGGAAACCTTTTAGGATTTACATTTTTTTTCAGGCTCGTTTTCTAAATAAAGATTATTTTTATTATTTATTCTCCTGAAAGTTTGAACAAGAAACAATTGGGCTTTTTGAGTAAAAGGGAAGAATGAGGTTCTCTTGACTCGAACCTAAGGAAATTTGGCTGATTGAATAGGGATGAATGACTAATGACTCAACTCATGTTAATGTTGATGAAGATGAAAATGTTCAGACTATCTTCAGTGGCATTTGAAGTGGGCACATATTTAAGGTCTGTATTTTACAGAGAAGAGTATGTATCATTAAAAAAGTAAACATGTGCTAGGTTGCTGTTGATGTGAAAATAATTGTTGTACAGACACATGATAGTGTGTTGTGATTTGCATATTTATTCTTTGAGGGATCTGCTACTTCACATTTCCCTCACCTGTAACTGGATTAGAGTGTGTACACAGGCAGTTAACAGAGAACAAGCTGATGCATGACAATTTGTTACCTTGTGGTAACTTGTTTATATGCCCATATTCTAGTACTAGGCTGATCTTTGCTGTCACTCCGTGTTTGCAAAACTGTGTATATATTCTTAGGCTTCACTGTCATGAGCTCTTACTTGAAGAGGGGTGAAGTTAAATTTGTGGGAAGCACCTGTGTGTACGTGCTGAGTTGTCTTTTTCACTGCTTGACTTCTTGTTCAGAGTTGTTTTATTTCAAAAACTCCTGTTTGTTTTTTTTTTCCCTGAAGTTATTGTTTTTCCCTGTGAGCAGGAAAATAGGTTTTTTTGCACTTAGATAAACAAAAAGCAAAGCTGAAATGTAAATGAAACTCTTACTTGTTTCATACAGGTATCTTTATGGTTTTGAAGAGTACTGCCGTTCTGCACACATTCAGTTTAGGACCATTCATCACAATGAACCAAAAGTGGTAGAAGACGTACAGAAACACGAGGAACCAATGGAGGAGAGTGTGAAAGAGGAGCAAAAAATGCCTCCAACGGAAGTAAAAAAAGAAGCAGAAGAAAATTATTCCAGCAGTGAGAGCGAAAAAGAAGAAATAGAACTAAGATCCCCAAGGGTAAGTAGTTCAGACTGATTTCTACTTAGTGCTTAAACCCTTTGTATATTGAACAGTTTACATAATGAGTTTTCTCTTGTGCAGCAACTGTACATTTGAATTAGCACTCTTACAGGACAGCATTCAGTGAACAAGAGCTGGTGTTCAGCTCTTAATTACGTTTTGATTATTTCTTCACTTTCTAAACCTTCCATAGGATTTGCTAAGGCTGTGTTGGTTGTCAGTTGTGTTTCTGTTCAGGGATGGTTTGAGAGCTACTGAGAGCTGTATGTCATCAGAACAGTGTGAACCAGCAGGATAGCTCTGGTTGTGGGTGAGAATTTCCACTTGCACGTGGAACGTGAGGCTTTGTGTCAAGAAACAGGCATATCAAGGGAGTGCTGAAGCCTCAAGAATCAAAAGAAGACCATTTCTTACCACAGAAGGAGTTGATTCTTAGCACAGTATCTCTTCGTAATGTACTTAAATGTTCAAATCACTGTGCAATGTCCCTGTCAAAGATGCTTTAGTAGTAAAATGATAAACCTGTACTAGAGCCCCAAGAATCACTCTGAGAAAGTCCTAAACAGCAGTTGTCCCACTGCTGAAAATACCTTTTAAGCATTCAATATTTCTAAAGCTGACAGACTTCTGTGAAATCAACAGGTAACTGTTGGGACTGGAGGCACTACGAGGAAGGTGTCTTGTCTCAGTCCAGTACGAGCACTTAAACAGCATTGCTGTTGTTGTCAGGGACAACAGACCTTACAGGCATCCTGAAATTCTCCCAACCTCATCTTCTTTATTCCCAATCAAGCAAAATTATTTTATTTTGCTTTTTTTTTTTTTTTCTTCTTTCCCCTTGATAACAAAACTGCTTAAGTTAATATAGATTTTAGAATACTTTGCTTTTGGGTGTTATCTCCGGCCTTTCTTCCATACAGGAACAGTGTATTTGGAGAGCCTATACGAAGAACAAGTGACAGTAGATTTTAACCAGGTTTTATTTCTTTTCTAGGGACGAAGACGGCTTGCCCGTGACACAACCCCTGCTAAAAAAGATAGTGAAGAGGATAAAACACAAGACAAATTAAAAGACAACAACAAGGAAAACAAAGATGTAGAGGAAACTCTTGAGAATGCAGAAAAGAAAGAAAATGAAGCTCTACTAGGGAGAAAAAGTACACCAAAGCAAAAAGAGAAAAAGATTAAAAAACAGGAGGACTCTGATAAAGAGTCAGATGAAGATGAGGAGAGGCAGAGGGAAAGGTAAGCACTAATTTGTGTCACCTTAGCAGAGCACTTTCTAAGCAAATGCATCCACAATTTGGAGGTCTGACTACTAGTTCCTTAAGTGTGAAAATCAGAAACTTCATTTGCTCAGCTGGAAAGGAAAAGGAAACTGCTGTTTTGGGCTTGTAGAGTTGATTATATTTTTAGGAATTACCTTTTTCTGGTAGATGGCAGGCAATATTTTTCACTTCCATCTTCTTGAAGGTCCTGCCAAGGTCTTGTTTAATCACACTCCTATACAGACAACAAGTAAGACAGGCTGTTGTATGGATGGTGAGCAACTGGGCAGTTAAAACATAAAACATAAAACTTCTCTGTTGTTAGTGATGGCTGAATGTACGACTCACTTATTTACTTAAACGTACCATTGGTAGGCAGAAGTTCAGCTAAGAAAGCAAAAGAGAAGAAAAGAGGAGTTTGAGTGAAACCTGAGATAAGTTGAAAACTAATGGATGGAGAGATGTAGAATAGCAAAGACTGACTGACTGAGCAGTGGATGGATGAGGAAAGAGTAGAGAAATGATTTTCCAAGGGAAAATACTGTCCAGAAGCAAAGTTTGACAAGTTGAAGTGGGCTTGGTCAGGAACAAGCTATCACAGGGTGTCTCACATTATTGCCAGAGTGGTTAAGGGCATTGTCTTAGTTGTTTAAGCTGGCCTGCCTGCCTTGTTTTTCTTGTCCATGTGGCTGAATTGTGTGGGACGCAGCTGATACTGAATAAAGCCTGGTGGGGCTATTTCATGTTTTCCTTTAAGGAGGTTTGAGGAGTGGGAGCAACACACAGTTATTTTAAAGAAAACTTCACTGTGCAGCCCAAAGAGAAATACTTCAGCAGACCATAGTATGTAAAAAGGGGGTGCAGTGTGGGTGTGTGGCAGGTTGCAGTTATGTCAAGTGACATGGGCATCAAAGATAGTCTTCTTTTAAGTAATGCAAGTGGTGCTCATCATCTTCATTTTTGTTCTGTAGAATAGTTCATCTGTCCCTGAAGGCTGGTGAATACATTTTATTGAAAGTAAACTTCTAGTCTTTCAGGATTTCCTCTACTGCTGATTATTCTTGCAGTTTAACATCACTCTAAGTTCACCCTAACAATAGATTATGATTGTTGGAACTATGCTTAGATATTGTGTTCCAAGGTTGGATATTACTAATAATATGTAGGTATAGACAGAAGAGCTGTGTAGACACTTCTGATCTTGGTTAAAACTCTGGTAATCAATATTTGTTCCATTGGAGTGGTGCTAATATCTGCAACAGGATCACTGTCCTTCAAACTTCATATGCTGTTCATAAACTTCAGGCTATTATGCAACACGTAGAAGGAAGAGACTATTTTTTACAGTAGTGTGTCAAAAGGAATTGTATTTTAAAAACTGAAGTTAGTTTTTCCTGTCTTAGAAGCCAAACACTGAGTTGATTTATTCCTCTTTATTTAAGTTAAGTATTCCTCTTTATTTAAGTTAGTATTAAGAGTTATTTAAATTTTCTTTAAAATCCTAAGCCTGCAAAGTTGTGTTCAGGCTGGCCTCAGAGGCAGGGCGTGATGCAGAAAACGAGCATTTTTGTTGCAGTCTTTTTTCTTTGGTAGCAGCTTGCCTGTGCTAGTTAAATGTTAAAACTTTGTCACTAATTAGTGGGTATTTAAAATACATTTTATTGCAGGGAGGAGATTGAGAACAAAGGAGAATCAGAAGGTGAAGAGGATGAGGAGGATACAGAACCTTGCCTGACTGGAACCAAAGTGAAAGTAAAATATGGACGTGGAAAGACTCAGAAAATTTATGAAGCCAGCATTAAAAGCACTGAGACTGATGATGGAGAGGTTTTATATTTAGTGCATTACTATGGTTGGAATGTAAGGTGAGGAGAAAACATGATTTTTCATGTCTTGATTTCTAAAATGATCATTACTTCCAAAAGATTTTGTTTTTAAAAAAAGAGAGAAAGATAATCAGTGGCTTGGCTGGAATTGAATTGTCAGCGTGGTGGTGTTACCTGATTGTTACCTTTTTCAGTGGTAGTAATTTTGTTCATGGCATGTTGCTGTAGTATTAAAATCTCAGAATGCACTTGTATGTTTCCAAGTTTCCATCCTGCTTACGCTGTGTAATCCTCTCTCCTTGCAGAAGTATCCATGTAATTTATTGTGCCAGCTGGTGTTACCAGCATCAGACTTGTGTTTAAAGGAAGCACTGGTAATAGGGAAGATGCCTTCAATTAGAAGATATGCAGGCACTGAGATTTTGAATCTATTCTTGGGTTCAGTGTTCCCTGTGATTATCAAGAATGGTTGTTACATGTAGGGAGATTAGGAGAGAGCCCAGCAGCAAGGAAGTAGAGGAAAAAAATGATCGAATACTTCTCTTGGCAGCCATGCTTTATATTCAGTACAGCTGTAGAAATTGCTAGGTTTTGTTTTTTGTTGGAAAATGGTGATTACATAAGCAAAAATATAACATAATTAATTTATTATTATTATTATTATTTTTAATAAAGCCTTTCAGGTATATAACTTTAGATGTTCCAAGTCTGTGAATTTCTGAGTAAATTAAGCAAATTCCTTTTTGTGGCAATGTGAAGTTTGTTTGTGAGGTTGGTATCCTTCAGACAGTTTAATGGAAATTCAGAAACTATTACTAGATTTTTGGTTTTTTTTAATTAATCTTGTAATTTATTAGCAATTTAGTTGATCTCTCTAATGCCAGATACTCCATACGTCTGTAGATCTGTGCTCTACTTTGCTGTCTCTCCTTGGTAAATGCTTTCTGTAATTTTCTAAACATTTCTAAACATTGCAGACAGCCTTTTTGTACCTAATATGTTGTGACTTGCTTTTAGGTATGATGAATGGGTGAAAGCTGATCGCATTATCTGGCCTGTGGACAAAGGAGGACCAAAGAGAAAACAGAAGAAAAAAACAAAAGTAAGATAGATGATTTCAATAAGTTTCTTGTAGTACCATACTTACGACTGTCAATGTTCCTTATTTAAAAAAAAAAAATAAGATGATTCAGTCCATGCTCTGGCTTTCTAATAAACGCGCAGGGAAGGAGGAGAAAGAATTTACACCTTAATAAAATGTTAATTTTCTCCCTCAGAACAAAGAAGACAGTGAAAAGGATGAGAAGAAGGATGAGGAGAAACAAAAATCGAAGCGTGGGCGACCTCCTCTGAAATCTACTCTTCCATCAAACACATCTTTATCCAAAACACCTAATAGTGAAGGTAAATCAGGAGCCAGAAGTGCACGGAACAACTTGTCAGATTCCTCACCTTTGCCAAATGGAACAGAAGGTACATCTGATGCACTCTTGTTCTGGCATGGAAGTGCATGTAAACAGTGATGTAATGCAGTGCATTAACACGACAACTTCAGTGAACAGAGTGCTTTCAGAAGCTTTAAAATCCTGCTTAACCAGTCAGTGTACAAGCAATATGACAAAAACACATTTCTGGTGCAGATTTGACTCTGTGAAAATTAATATTTTCAATTTTGATTTTAGCAACACCTCGCAGGCAGACAAGACGTAGCTCAGGAATGTTTGATTCTGATAGAGGATCAAACGGTGAGTGATCTCAGTCCTGTGTATGTTTTTGAAGGTTTTTTAGTACCTTTTTTGAAAAGAAATTTGATTTTTAAAACCATTATTTTTAATTATTATTTTTTAATCTGCCTGTGAATTTTATTGACGAAGTAGGTGAATTGAAACTGCTGGAGAACACAATTTGCTCACAGGAGAGCCATGGCATGGAAGTGACAGTGGAAGTCATCCCATGTTCTTTAGCCAGAGCCTTTCAGTCTTAATCCTGAACAGACCTAGTGTAATAATAATAGTGTTTATAATGGAAATTAAGTCCTCAGCCTCAGTAGTACATCATCCAGTAAGGAAGTTAATTATATACACATGACAGTGATATTTCTGGTATTTCTAAGCCTCTGCAAATCAGAACTGAAGTGAAATCGCCGTCTCTTTTTAGTGTGGGTCCCTGAATAATCTCCTGGTGACATCATAATGCTTAAGTTTGATGTGGTGTGTGATTCATACAATAATTCAGCAATGTCCACGTGGGAATCTGTACAATTATTTTTGCTACTAGAAACTGTGATACAGTTATACTGGCTAATTTAGGAAATAGTGCTGCCATCACTATTATTGTTGAACAGGGGCTTGGGGTTGCAATAAGAACTGTAGTAAGTGGATTTTTTGTTGTTGTTTGGGATTGCTTACTGTAAATTGATTTTAATTGCATAGATTACTGGAAAAGAGTTTGTAGTTGAAAAAAGTAATAGTTGAGTAATAAATGACCTAGGTGCTGTTCCCTTCTATTTCTTTATTTCTTTGTTCTAAAATTTTTGCAGACTCTGCTTCGTCTGACAGTGAGGCAGATGAGTCATCTGAGAAGAACATGAATGAGGAGTTTTCTCCAGAAACTTCAGAACTGGAAAAAAATGAAAAACAAAATGATGAGAAGCTAGATGAGGAAAGCCCAAAGATTCCTCACGCACTGAGAGAAAATGACAGGACTCAAGTGCAGCCATTAGAAATCCTGAAACTGGAAGTTGAAGAAAGTGAACAAATAGTGCAGGTTTTTGGGAATAAAACAGAGCAAACGGAGGAAGTCAAGAGGGAAGCTGAAAAATCACCTAAAGGAAAAGGGAGAAGGAGCAAGACAAAAGATCTCTGCTTAGAGAATGCAAAGGTTTCTCCAGGAAGTCAAGAAGAGGTGGCTAATGAGTCTCTTACGGAAAATGAAAGATTAGACATGTCTTCCTTGGACTGTAAAGAGTTTTCCAGCACTACTGAAACTGAAACAGAACCTTCCACAAAAGATAAGAAGCTTTTGAAAAGGAAGATTTTGGAGCAGGCTTCACCTGAGAAAAGAAGTCGACGAGAGAGTGAGATGGAAGTCCCCAATATTGTATCTGAAGAGAGGACCAGCGAATGTACTGGGGCAGAGGAATGTAGAGGGCTGAATGCTGAAGAGTCGCTCAGAACTGAAAATGAAGAAATGCCATCCCTCGTGGCAGAATCGGTGCAGCACGGGCAAGAGCTGAGGAGCGAGAACTTTCAGTGTCCGTCTGAAGAGAGTGATAACGTTCCCTTGAAAGATGAGGATGACACAATGCCTCATATTGGTCCTGAAACTTTGCTCTGTCATGAAGTAGACTTGGATGACTTGGACGAAAAGGAGAAGAGCAGTAGCGAAGATACGATACCAGAAAAGCCAGATCCCAATACTTCGAATCCAGCTGCCTTACCTGCTGCTGTCCAGTCGAGCTTCTCGGTGGCCTCACCTCTGGCACTTAGTCAAGACGAGTCCCGCAGCATCAAGAGCGAAAGTGACATGACTATTGAAGTGGACAGTGTGGCAGAAGAATCTCAAGAAGGGCTCTGTGAGAGTGAGTCTGCTAATGGATTTGAAGCCAGCACTACGTCCAGCAATTGTAGTATAGTGGTGCCTGAAAGAGACGTTGGAGAGAAGGGTGAGCATTTCCTGGGAGGTGTCAGTCTCCATCTGTAGTGATTTCTGGTTTTCTTTAAGTCTGGTATTATGCTGCTAAAGCTCACTACTTTGCTTTGCCTTCTAGCTTTTAATGTCTTTCTTGCTTATAAAAAAGTGCTGGCTAATAGCAGAAATACTTGAGATGCTTTTTTTTTTTTTTTCCCCCTAACTCATGTAGGTCAAAAAAGGCCCAGTGATAGCAATAGTGGAACACTGGCAAAAAAACAAAAGCGTACTCCAAAGCGAACAAGTGCTGCAGCCAAAAATGAAAAGAATGGAACAGGTACATTCCTCAGGGAGATGAGGGGGAGGTTATGCTGTCATACAAACATGCATAGAGCCCACTGTTTCATTGTGACATGTTATTTCTGTTAGATAGAACTTGTGCTCCCGTAGCTCATTCTTGGTGATTAGATCCAAACTGAAGAGGCTGAATTGAATGAGTCAATGTATTTAGGCACGACGAGAACACTGTTAAAGTTTTAAAATATCAAGCTAAAATAGTAATTATCTGACATAGAATATTCAGACATACTGGTTATGTGGAATATTGTAATTATTGTGGGAATTCAAAATATTTGCATATTCTGTAGCTTACAATTTTCTGTTTCTCGTTAAAGCTTCTGTGCTGTTAGTCATGTTTTAGAAGTGTTTCAGGTTTTTAAAACAATTTAGTAAATATACAAAGCAGTGTAGAATATCTACACAATTGTGTGTTACCTGCTTGTATTAATACAGTTTTTTGTTTTTTTAATAAAACTGTTCTAGTGTCTGCTTTCAATTAGAATCCCAAAATATGTGACAAAGGCACCTAGTGAATCTGATGCAATTTTTCCAGTGTGCATTTTGGAATTTTCTGAGCAAGAAGCAGCTGGTCTTTCTTAATAATTTTTCTAACTACAACTGCAGCTTTAAAACCTTGATCATTTTCATGAAATTAAAATACATTTCTCTTACTGCAGGACAAAGCAGTGACAGTGAAGACCTCCCTGTCCTGGACAGTTCCAGTAAATGTACTCCTGTAAAACACTTAAACTCATCAAAACCACAGAAGATTTCTCGATCACCTGCAAGAGTGATTTCACCTCACATCAAAGATGGAGAAAAGGATAAACACAGAGAGAAACACCACCACCAGAATTCTTCACCTAGAGTATACAAATGGAGTTTTCAGCTCAGTAAGATTTTTTTTTTTTTTTTTTATATCAACCAAAATTGTGAAAGACAAACTTTCTGGAGGCATCGGACCTTCGGTATTTTAGAAAAGCTTCAGCAGAGCCCTTGGAATTAATCCTTAAGTTTCATAGTTATGTTCACTACTGTTTCATTTAAAATAATAATAAATTGAAAATTATCCTTTTTTCCCATTTAACTGAGGCAGGGGAGGATTAGGTTAGATATTAGAATATTAGGAGGAAGTTTTTCACTCAGATGGTGGTGAGGCACTGGAACAGGTTGCCCAAGGAGGCTGTGGATGCCCCATCCCTGGAGGCATTCAAGGCCAGGCTGGATGTGGCTCTGGCAGCCTGGTCTTCAGGTTGGTGACCTGCACATAGCAGGGGGTTGGAACTAGATGAGCATTGTGCTCCTTTTCAACCCAGGCCATTCTGTGGTTCTGTGATACTCCCTCCCATGTTTTTCTGTTCACTTGATCCCAGATAATTTTTGGCCATCTTTCAGTAAATTTGGGATTATGAAGCCACTGTACACTGGAATCCCAACTCTCTCCTATGCTCTTCAAAAAAGTGAATGTAACCAAAAACTGAAGCTTTGCTGGAGTGGTCAAAGTATTAAATTGCAGTTCAAGAATTGAGACTGCTAAAATCAAGGCTGTGATTGAAGAGGTGGGAATTAGAAGAT